>NW_028270152.1:31209104-31544411 GCF_037043375.1 Chiloscyllium plagiosum
GAGTGTTTGAATAAAGAATAACATTAAAACACCAGAAATCATTTCTTGAGTAACAATCTACAAAGCAAGTAAAAAACATAACTCTATTGCCAAACATATCAATGTTTAAATAAATGTTGTTTCAAATGCACAGCATTCTGGCTGATCTAATTGAAGTACTGCCGAATGCACTGGCTCATTGAAATGCAAGGCCGAACTTCAAGCCTGAGCCGAATCGCTGAGAAAGGCCAGAATATGAATGAAAGATCTGTACAAATATAGTGTAGAAACCAGCATTTTTCAAGCTTAAACTAAGGGAAGAAAGAGGTCCATGTTGAGAAGTCCAAGATATTTAATATTTAGTCAGTAAATCCTTCAAGTGTAACAATGAAAATCAGACCAAGACCTAGATCACATCTAATTAAAAGCCAAGTTTAAGTTTGCAAGCAACTCTTCACACAAACTAAAACCAACATGAGGGATTTTGGGTAAAACAAAGAAACAGATGATAATCTTAAAAAGCCACAGATTATGATGTGTGTTAAAGACTTCATGTGAAAGATATCTTCATTTCTAAAGGGGGGGCTTGCACCAAGGCTCATGTGACAGTCACAGTGCCTTGTGCCTAGCTTGGGAGGATCAGAGAATTAAAGAATTGGAAAACTTAGTAGAGTAATACATTTTCCAAATTCATAATCAGCTATCATTTACATGAAAATACTGCATCAGCTTTTCAGTTTTCACATTTCCTCCACATTGAATAAATCAATTACAAATATTTCAACTGCACTTCACCAAGGCAATTACATATGCCATGTCATCAAATTCTAAAGCCTTTCAAAGTTTGCAATATACTATGGCTTAATGTTCTAATTATAAAATAATCCCAGGTCCCTAATTGAATCTTTTAAAGAGATCTCTCATTCAAAGTTGAAGTATTCAAAAAAAAACTCAATTGTCTGTACTTGTTTCCCAGATACAGAACAATGCAATTTGTTTATAAACATAGCGAGAGCAATTGAGGAAATATGTTCAAATGTACCATTCTATAAAATTATCTAATGTCTGGGCAGACAGAGCCCCAATGGACTTTTTGTTAAATCTGCAGAGAAAGCACTGACATCCTTATTGAAAAAAAAACAAATGGAGGAGTTTCTCAAAATTTACAGAGAGAAGCGGTTAAAGAGAAATTTACACAAAGCAAAGTCAAAGTTGACTTCAGTCTACATTATACCAGAGACTTCTTTCATGCAATAAAAGGGCAATTTCAAAGATACATAATGTGTAATCTATAATCCTTCAGCACACCATATCCATAACATCAACTTGAAAACATTTTTATTGATGTCTTCGATAGCTTCAATTCCTAACAGGTTAAAGTCAAAGAAATAAATAAGATTCTTATCTAACACATTTCATGTAATGTGAAGGAGCAGCGCAACAAACATGAAAATATTTTCATAATTTCAAATATTTAGGCTGGTCTGATGTTGACCCACACCATAGCTTTAATTGGCCGAAGCTATTACAAATGTTTCAGTTCTGCAACTACTAAAACACTAACAACAATAATTTAATTTAGAAATCCTCAGGTCAATTAGCTATGGAATTGGAATAAATTCAAAGTATAAGCTTCGACATCCTCATCCCCCCAACCAACATACTTAACGAAACATACGATGATTATAATTCACTCACAAAGTAACCAGATGACCTTGTCTATATCAAATTTATTCAGATTTACTATTTTTAAACCAAATATTGAAAAAATCTCTGGCTCAATTAAAAGTTTCTGTACAAATCAGGTTTATTAAAAGTTTGACTACAACATTGACAGGACACAAATGACTTCAGCCAAAGCAGCAACTGATGCTGGGTTTACTAAATTTTATCATTCCCTGTAAATTCAGTGAAAGCTGCTCTTCTTACAGGGAAATTTGGACATTGCATATCAAACCTCTGAATTGAAGTACTAAGAAAAGTAACCATGACTTCTTCAAGGTTCAACTCATCTCTAAAGCAGCATTCCAACTTACATCAACCAAACTGCCCTATATCTGCATCTTCTATTTCATTCCTGATTTATATTCCACAATGAATTAAAGGCTATTTCAAGGAAGTCTACTAATAATACTAATGCTGTCTTATACCGCTGTAAGTAAACACTAATAAAGTAGAAGCTTCTATAGACAGTGCTTATTCATCAGACTACTACTATGACTGCAGTCACTTGCTGCACTGCATAATTCACCTACCTCTGACTTCATGCCTTTGCAGACCATGAATAAATAAAAAAAAATACAGCTGAAGCTGTCAAGGATCCGGATGCAGTGGAATGGCAGTAATTGTGTGGCCCGGAGGAAAATGAAGCTGTACAGTGCCTCGTTGTGGAGCTCAGGGCAGACCTAAATCCAGTAATCAGGATTTACTGATCAGCAAAATCATAAAACGTCGATGTGATGGGCCGTATTTTGTGGCTCTCTGTATTCAGCAGCTTCCATGATCTCGTGTAACCTAATGCAAACTCCTTCGATAATTGCTTCTGTTAAACAATCAGCTTTCAAGGTCACTGCCTGCTAAGCTCCAGTTATAAATCAGAAACACGCAAATAGTCATTGAATTTGAACATCACATGTACAAGAACATAACACACAAATAGCCACAGCTATTGTCTGTCTAAATAGTCTAAAAATATACCAGTACCCATCGATCTCTAGACTGCAGGTGAAAGTGATCAGTTACCAGGCTGCAATGCCAAGGTATGCAATAAGGTCAGTAGCAATGACATTTCGCACATCAAACTCACAAAGCATGCCTTGATGAATCAGGCAAGATTTTATTTCATGTTTCTATTGCCAGGATATTAGAAACTGAATTACTTTTCTATAGTCTCACTGTCTGTACTTCAAAAGGAAATACAATTAAAACGATGATCCCATTTTCTAACAAAATTCTGTTGAAGGTATTTTGTTTAATAACCTTATAACCATTTGTACGCCTCAAGAGGATCCAAGTATCCTTCTCCAGTTTCAGAAATAAAACAGGTAGTTATGCAGTTATTGTTCCAAATGTCAGGAACATAATAGGAAAATGCAATGATTAAAAAAAGTAATAAATCATTGCTCTCAAATGGAGCACTCTGGACTAAACTCTCCCTCACATTTAGATGTTGAAAGGAAAGGTGCATGGAGCCTTAATTTTAAACCTGACAGCAAATTCCTGATGGACACCATTTTCCCCTGGGGTGAGAAATATGGTAGATTGTGGCCCAAAGCGCACATAGTAAGTGTCAGCACAAATCCAAATTTCTTTGACAGTGGCAATGTCTTTGAGACAAGTAGGTTCCAAAAGCCTGTGAGAGCTGAACCTTGGACAAGGCCTTATGTGGAATTCAAATCTTTTGACAGGTGTACTTTTAAAAGCTCTTGGTGACTTTAAACATCCCAATTCAACGGTGTATGGTGATTCAGTTATGTTGTCAATGTAGCGATTCATCATAACGGTTCCATACTTACAAAGTTATTGGCCATTAAATTGGTTCACAATGTCAGTGTCTACAGGCATTGGAGTATTTTATCCGATGGATGAAGTGTTCTTCTGCATCCAACATTATAATAAATATAATTCAAATGTGACATCCAGACATGATGCACAATGATATGAAGTCGAGGGATCTTTAGACTTTGAAAAAACTGAACAGGTCCCAGACTACTTTAACTTTCAGTTCAGGATTAATGGAGTTTCAATTAAACAGTTGACTGGGGATCATTTGATCAACTTCAAACAATTTATTGTATTAATGTTCGTACAGGCTTTGTATTCACCTGTGCAATGTAATTCTACTATGAATGTATGGCTGAGCTCCAAACCCTTCTGATGGATCTAGCATGGCAGACATGGTCTATACAGTATGGAGGGAACTGTTTGCTATGTTTTAATGTAGTTTATACAGCTAATAGGATTAAATATGTTGGAGATTCTGGAATTGTCTTGACAAGGAGCACTTGAAATGAGAGGTTACTTTCTCAAGGGGATTCTAAGTGATGGCACTTAAATGAAACTTCCAAGAGGGATTTTCCCACAAGAAAAAATTGAATTTATTTTTCTCTATTTCTTCAGCATTTGAAAGTTTTAAAAATTATTACATGGCTCATGAGTTTTGCACATTGGAAACAGGGAGAATATGCATCAAGAATGTATGAACAATGTGAGGGGATATGGGCAATGTGGATGAGCAAGGGCTAAAAGGTTTTACAGCCATGTAGTGAACTGCACTGACCCCCCCAATGAACAGTGGTGTGGCTTCTAATCTCTCCATTCCATGATAAAAATTCCATAACTTGTCAAAACAGAAAATTTAAAAGAGGTTATTTTATAGTTTCAGCATTAATTCTATTATGATGCCTCAGGCTCAATTTTATTTTCTGTAAAATTGTTAAAAATAAAAGATAAAACCTGCCCATTATTTCCCCTGGTTTGTTGTCTGATAATTCTTCAATGTGATTAGCTGCTTAACCTTGATTTCATCACTGTTGCTAAATACCAAATGTCCTACATAATTTCTACCAGAGCAAAATTAATATCAGTAAAGTTGAAACCTATGCCAGAGCTTATTAGATTTTTGTAGACAGCCCTTTATGATGAGCATCATTGCTTTACTGCTGACCACAAAATCCAGATCCCTAAGTTATTTATTTGCATTTCAAGAGCATTTTAGAAATTTACCATGCTATAATTGGATTAACAAGCCATGGGGAAAGCGAATTTAGTCTATCATTCTCACTGGCTCCAAATTTAACATTGAAATTAATAATCAATTGTTTCAGTTGGAGTATGCTTAAAGGAAGAGATTAACAAAACTATAAATGTTAAGAGAATCTGAATTGACACAAATTGTGAATGTTTTGCAAACATAGTTTTGACAGTACTGGGACTAAAATAACAAGTTAATGGTTTTAGATATAAATTCTTTATCGACCTAATAACTAGCATATATCTCAAAATAATCAACAAGTCAAGTAGGATATACAATATACCCAGGCAAACAGTTCACATTACTTAAAACAAAAATGTACATTTAGAATTCTGAAACAAAAACAGAAATTGCTGGAAAGATCCAGCAGATTTGGCAGCATCTTTGGAGAGAAAAAAAAAGTTAATACTTTGGGTGCGGTGACTCTTCACAGAACAGAAGAGGGGTCATTAGATTCAAAAATTATCTTTGCTTTCTCTTTACACGTGCTGCCAGACTTGCTGAGTTTCTTCAGTAATCGGTTTTCACATTATTTATTTTGCAAGCATTTGGCCAATACCAATGAATAGCAGACTTCCACAATACGTTTACATTGCACAAGACTATCTTTTCAAGCAGTAGCCAGTCTGTACTTATTTAGTATTACAGGACTATTTCAAATGCATGTAAACTGAGAGAAAAGTGATCTTCCACACAGGTTTCAACACATCTACCTGAGAACATAGGTGCATTTCAAGTCTTTTCCTGTGACCAGTATTTGTCAATATTACATCAATAAATAATATTTGCATTTTTGCATTCATTGGCTTTGCCTGTGATATATATAAGCCATGAATGCATCAATATGGTACTCATTTCTGAAACACTAGACATTGAAGAAACTATAACACTGTAGTAACGTCTGAGATGCAGACTGCAGTGTATCCTGTAGACAGTAGACACTTGACTCAATTTTCCTGCTCCTCGGATGCTGCCTGACCTGCTATGCTTTTCCAGCACCACTCTAATCTTGACTCTAATCTCCAGCATCTGCAGTACTCACTTTCGCCTAGTAGAGACTTGCCACTTTGGTGTTGCAAGGAGTAAATATTGAAAGTGATGGATTTGTCAATTAAGCTGGTTGCTTTGTCCTGAAGGGATTTAAGCTTTGAATGTTATTGAAACTGTACCCATCCAGGCAAATGTTGAGTATCCTATCACACTCCTGACTTGTGCCTGCTAAAATGGTGAACCGCCATTGGGAGACCAGAGGTGAACTGCTTGCTATCGAAGAGTATGTGTTGAGTGTCCCTGATGAAGAGCTTGTGTCAAAATGTCGACTCTCCTGCTTCGCTGACGCTGCCTGACCAGCTGTGCTTTTCCAGCACCACACTCTTTGACTCTAGATCTCCAGCATCTGCAGTTCTCACTTTCTCCTAGCTTGCTGCAGACATTTTGGTCTCTAACATGCTTGTGCAGCTGCATTATTTCTAGGCTGGTGTAGTTCAGCTTCTGGTCGATGATAATCACCAAGTTATGGAATCTCGGGATTCAGCAATGTTGATGCCATTCAATGTCAAGGGGTGATGTTTAGACTATCTTTTTTTTTTAGAAAAAAGAGATGGCCATTGCCCTGCATGAATGTTACTTGCCACTTATCAGCCTAAGCCTGGATTTGTCCAGATTGTACAGAAAAGACTGCTCCAATATCTGAAGAGTTGTGAACAGTGTTGAACACTGTTCAATGATATTTTCACATTCCCACTTCTGATCTTGTGATTTTAGTATCAAAGTTTTTATATTTATAGTCCATTTGTAATAAAGACCAACATTCCATTTGCCTGCTTAACTATTTGCTATGCTGAATGCCAACTTTGTGATCTATGCACCAGGACACCCACATTCTTCAGTGTTACTGCATTCTGTAGTCGCTCTTCGGTTAAATAATATATTGCTCTACTCTTCTTCACTTTGAAATTGATAACCTCAGATTTTCCCACAATACGCTTCACCTGCCAAGGTTTTGTCCATACACTTTACCACCCTAATCCTTTGTACCTGCGTCCTAAAATTTATTTTCTACCTATCCTCATATTGTCAGCAAATTTGGCTACAATGTATTATTCCTTTATTCAAGCCATTAATGTTCATTTTAATTTATTAAGACTCCAGTAGTGATCCTTGTAACACTCCAATGGTTATATAGTTTACTAGACATTTATCCTAATGCTGTTTCCCGTGAGTCAGCCGATTCCTTAGCCATACTAATATATCCATCAGGATATCTTCCCCCTATCAAATGCCTTTTGAAATTACAAATACACCAATAGATTTCTTTTCACCCCCACATTTGTTACACCATTGAAGTATTCAAATAAATTTGTCAACCGTGTTTGCCTCTTCATAAAACCATGAATTTCTCCAAGCCCTGCTACCACCACTTTAATACTGGATTCCAGTATTTTCTAACATTAGGCTAACTGGTGTACAGTTTGTTTTCGATTTCCCTGAAAATGTATTTCAGGTCAGCCCGCTGTGAAGGAGATGGAGAAACAACATGAAGAATGTACACATGAAGAATCAGTAGGCAATGAGAAAGCGAAGGTAGATGGTGATAAATAGTGCAGTACCAGGGAGGGAGATCAAAGTGGTCAAAAGGCAACAGGGATTGAGAATAGGAGGAGATCAAGAGAAGTCATAAGGAGAGTGCAGTTTACAAAGTTACCAAGGAAAGACAAGCATGAAGATGTGAGTGAGAAATAACAGGGAATAAGTAGGGAAAGAGATTAAAGTAATGAGGAGAGAGGGAGAATGATCAGCGGTGGAGGGAGGGGACAACAAATGTAGTTGAGCAGCTGTATATGGGACTGAGACAGAGACATCATTTTGTGGAAATTTGTCCTTTATGCTTTCATTTCTGTCACTGCCTACAACCCCAACCCTCCACCCCAGCTTCACCATGACCCCCACCCCTGTCAAAAGTCACCCCAAACACCTTAACACCAAATAGTTTTCGCGACAGTGGTCCTCATTATTACTCCAAGTTATAGAAGGTTATGCTGATAATTCTGGCTAATTAACATATTAGGTGCTGAGCCATGAACCAGAAAAGTCAGAGATAAATTTAGTGAGGTGTGTAAAATAGTCTCTCCATTATCATGAAACAATAATGTTTTTGATAAACATCATTTCCTATCAATTTATTGCTGTCAAATATTACTTTGTAGTCTGATAAAATAAAACCTGAATTATAGCACCATCTATACGTGAGCAAGAGTTTTGATGAAAAGGATGGAAATGCTGATTTCATCTTTTTGTTTATAAAACTTTTTTGTAAATGAGTACAGTCCATCATAAGATTTTAGCTTCAGGATATAGTGAATTCCAGAAAGCACTTTTGCCAATATTAAGATCATTTTTACTAGAAGACTGAAAAGCACGTGCGTTTGCTGGAACTGTAATGGCAAACTCAGCCTTTATACATTTTTTTAGGCCAGAGGGTGGTTTGCTTCATTAAACATGCGACCATTATCTTCAGCTATTTTTGATATGGCTTTAACTCTGCATTGCAAGACCCCGTCTGTTCTAAGATGATAAAAATTCCAAACATCATGACTATTTATTACTCTGCACAAATGCATCATGCAAATTTCTTGAGTTAAATAAAAAATGGCACCAAGAAATAAGAAATAGAATAACTGTATCCACATTTTTATTAATGCAAATGGAGATTGGAATAGACTTCCAAAAATAAAAACTGTAAATGTAAAGTAACGATTTTACAGTAGCAATATTAAAATATTCAAATCTTAATAATTTCTAGGGAAAATGCATTAACTTAATATACAATCACAGTTTACCCAACCCTCAATTTATTTTACTTTCTTGAAACTAACCTCACCATATCATTGTTTATCAGCCAATTGTTACTCAAGATTTATGACCTAAATGCCGTTTCAAGTATCTAGCATAAATTTTTTGCAAAAGCAAGGCCACATCAAAAATTTCTTTTAAAAAGCAGTTAATCATTCCCAATGAAGGAAAACGTCTTGATTCATGAAGTATTTAACTGGTAAATTGAACATACCTACAAAATAAAGTATGAAACTTCGAATTATGGCCTTTATTTTACTATTGTTAGTGTGATTCAGAGTGCTCTTTGTCTCACATATTCTACATCTTGCTCAATGGATGATCTCAAAGCAAAATCGCTTTTCATTTACTCCCAAGGACAGATAACATTAACAAGACTAATGACGTACAATGGTATTCATCCTGAAAGGTGGAACAAAGGGAAAATCCACCAGCTGGGCCAAAACCCAGACAGACCCTTCTGGAAAAACAGCTACCAGCATTGTAAAAATTAAATGCTTTTGTGAATCTGCTCATTATGTGGAGGCTAAAGAATGGACTGAGCATCTGCAGACCCACACTCATCACATTTTGATTGATGATAATTAGGAAATAATAAATTGAGTAAATAAGATCATCTGCTGAATGTGACTCTTGCTGCAACACAATTACTACTACAGGTCAGCTCAATGAAGCAAATTCAGCATAGATTCTACTTCAGTGTGCAAATGAATGCTGTAGTCCATTTTTCCTCAAGCCATGGAATATTTTCAGCAGAATGGCATATGATGTAAGCCATAGGCAAATAGATAAGTGTGTCAACACACATTTTAAGGAATTAAGAATTAAAGCAAAATCTGATGAAAGTTTGTAATAAAGGATAAAATGCTGACAACGCATGGTTTACAACAGTTCATGTGCATACCCCAAAACTAGTGTGCTAGATAAAAACATCAGAACCAGTCCTTTGTTGTTAAACTTACTAACCGACTTGTGCGTACTTACAGCGTATTCTATTCTAATGCTGGTTCTAGACTTTTATAGAATGGGTTCAGATCTTCCAATCTTCAGCCTCATTTCCACAATGTCTCTAAATTTCTCTAATTTCTCTAAATAGTCTCCCCTTCTGCGCCATTGCCTGCATCCTGTAAGACAACTGACCCAGTGAGGTTAATTACTTCCACACTTGCTCCTTCTCTAGCCTTCAACAGAGATGAACTGCAGAAAAACTCCATACCATGGGAAAATGTTACTATTTGTACTGCACAGTTGGCATGAAAAATTATTCAGAGGGGATATTGTACAAAATCCATCTCACAGGGAAATTCTTTTTAAAAGATGGCTCTGATCGGAGCAAACAAGTAAACTACTACTTCCTCACTTTGCTGCTTCTAGTTACTGCTTTTTGTTTCTTTTTATTCTTTCATGAGATGTGATTGTCACTAGCACTACCATTTATTTCCAGCATTTGTTTCCCATCTCCAATTGTCTTCAAGTGGCTTGCTAGCCTATTTCTGTTGGAATTTTAGAGCTAACCATCTTGCCCATGTGGACTCATATATAGGTCATACCAGGCAAGGATGGCAGATTTCCTTTCCTAAATGATATTTGAAAACCAGATGGGATTTTCTTTTACAAAAAATCGATTATAGCATCAGATATGGTGAACCACATTTACATTCAAAATCTATTAACCAAATTCAAAATTCTACTAGTTACTGTGGCGGGATTTGAAATCATGTCCCCACAGTAGTTGGCTGGCTTTCTGGATAACCAATACAGTGACAATACCATTGCACCACCATCACCTGTTGGAACATTTATCATAAATGGCAAGCCATTCTTGTCTGTCTCCCTCACTTTCAAAGGTCTTAATACATGCAATCTCTTTTTGACTTCATTTCAAATACAGAGAATTGCTATCAATTTTTTTTTCATTTTAGCAGAACAGCACCATTATTAGAAATGTTACCCTCCAGAGTGGCATCTTGGCTCTCCCATTATTTAACAGCACAAATTAAAGAAAAACAGTTCAAGGTATGTGGGGAACGCTGGCTAAGCTAGCATTCACTGCCAATGCCCTGGAGAAGGTGGTGAGCTGCCTTCATGTATCCTAAAGGCTGCTGTGGTTCAGATACATCCATAGTGCAGTTATGAAAAGTGTTCCTGGCTTGTGATCCATGAGGATGGCATACAGTTTGGAAGGGATGTTTTATTAAACAAAAATTTCATCATCTGCCATGGTGGGGTTCAAACCCATGTTCCCAGACCATTAAAACTAGAGCTCCGGACTGCTAGTACAGTGGCAATATCATTACATCAATCCCTCCCTGAAAAATGCACATATTAGTAGATAATGTGACCACGCATTCTGCTTTACAGAATTGGGATTTATTCCAACAGTGTTTTGCACAGTCTGCTAATACAAACCCACAGCTTGGATTTGTTCATATCGGTGTGAATTTCCACCAGTAAGAAGAACTGGATCAGTTTCAAACATGTATTTATCATAGTGAAGTCATAATTACGGTTCTGACATGCCAGTTACACAGAGGTGATAAGGTCATCACGACATGGGTTGAAACAGCTACATCAATCATTCTGCTGAACAGAAAGGTGGCGGCGACCTGGAAGCAATGAGCACCATATGTTTATTTTTCTCCCCCAATCCCTGCAGCTATTATTAAAGATGCTACAGAGTAACAGATGAGGAAGCTGATAAAATAAATCAAGTAAAGACAGAAATGCAACTCCAGGCTAAGACTGATCCCAGTAAAACAAACTTGCCACTTTACCATTTTGTGTTCCATATTAGAATAAAAAGAGTACTGTAATTCCATTTCTCATTCTTAAAAGAAATAAAATGAAAATTAAAATAATTAACCTGCCCACCTGCCCCAGACGATTGAGGAGGCTTACAGCAGTTATATGACAGTTTCCCATTTCCATGATGGGAATGCTTCTGTGACATCCTAGCCCACACTAATTTGGATGAATCAATAAGCTTCAACACTACTGGATAATTGGTACAATCATTTTTATGGAACAACATAGTCATTTTACAAACCATCTGGGTATCAAATAACCAATCCTTCGAGGAGAGCTGTTGGAATTTATTCTATGTTTTATACAGTATAAAAGATTAAAACAACTTTTAGGGCCTCAGATATTGCTGCATCAATGCCTGTGGGAATGTTTGTCTTACCAAAGAAAGTTGTAATTTTTGCTCTCTTCTGAGTCAGAGTCAATCAGAACACATGCACAGTTAAACAATTCAATTGTGTGCACTGGTGCACGTATGTATACCAATGTGCACATGTTCTCATGGGATTGCATGATTGCGTAAATCATGGAATTAAGCTTACATTAACAAACCCATAAAAGTTACAAAAATGGAGGAGAGCTTTTGTTGTCAAATTACACTCTGAAATGATCACATGGGTGTAAGGCACATTTATTAGCATCAAAAAGATTAATATCAACCAATATAATACATTGAAAGTCAGCCCTTATGCCTTGCTGTTCGAAAATAAATTCTGAAGGTTTCTGACAACGATGTGGGCACTAGCTGCAATGGACCCAGGTCAGCTGAAAAATAAAAAAAAAAATACTGGTTTCTCATTTCAGCTCCAACTAGCACGCCAAATCTCAAACTAATGTCAAAAACTTTCTTTGCACAAATGAATTCAAACTACTAAGTTTGAAGCACAATGTTTAAGTTATTTGTTTAAAAGATAAAAATAGATTGTTACAGCATTGCCAGAGATTTTCTTTCCACGGGACAATCCTAAAGAGCAGAAAGTTACTACTTATAACTGCAGTAAGCCTGTGATCGGGATTGAATGCTGCGTGATCACAAACAGAAAGAGGACAGAAATGATTGTTGGCACATCAGATAATTGAACATGTTTGCAGGACAATAAGGTCTCTGACGTACATTCCCAAGCAGTTAGCAAACCTTTCAGGAATTATTTTGAAAAATGTAGTTTTAAAAAGGTATTTTAAGGTACTTGTCCAGGAAAGGACGTGGTAAGAGCATCCTTACTATTCTTAAGCCATCAATTTAAAATCCATAACATTATGTTGCAAAGTATAATATTCAAGTGGAGCATTGTAGCTTGCTTCAACAACATTAAACATTGCTCAGGCCCTGTCTGGATCTTTGGAAAGAAAACTGCTGGATTAATTCCAGTATTTGGTTTCTTCAGCTGAAGTAACACACTCATGAATCAGAGAGTGAAAATACAACTTGGTGTAACACATGGATCTGGATTTCTATTTCCAGGATCTACAATTATGATGATCAGATCAAAAAGCAGGCAATTTCTCAAGGAAATAAGTAACATGCAGTTTTATGTTTTTTTTGTTAAAGCAGTTCTCTGCACCTATAGCTTATGCCTTGAAGTTGGATGACATGCATTCTACAAGCAAAAAGATTTTGGCATATGAACCAAGATTAGACTCAGTTACGGACTGGCTTCACATCACTACTTGCATTAACAATTCTAGCAGTAAAGAGAGGAAAAAAAAGCTTTACAGGTATGGTTTATTAAACCTGCTCAGGCAGGTTATGGGAGATCCACAGAACAGGTGGAACTTCAACACAGGTCTTCTGATCCAGAGGTAGGGATATTTATAACTGGGTCATTGAAACTGCCACTAGCCCAATAAACCAATCAACTTTTTATCAAGCTCAGCTGCACTTTGACCTTCAATTATTGCATGCTCAAACAGTGGTTTATAATGTTCATCATGACCATCAGGTATCAGTTTACTTGGTTTCAAAAGTGAAGGCACTCTATCAAACACTGGTTTTCAAAACAGTTCGCTGTCTCATTACTGTAACAGCATCAACCAGACTGTAATGGTAAAATATGGAACATCAATTGTGATTTCCATCATCTGATTTCAACATCTGGGGACACCATGGGCTGAAACAATTTTTGAAAAGGCAAAAAAGACACTGCCAAACTTGGTCATAGTGATCAGTTAACCAAGAGTCAGTTCATAGAACCATCAACTAACAAGAAACAGCCTGAGCTGAAATTTACGTAAGACATTATTACCACAGTTTGATCTTTATGGATGTGCCTCACTTATTACAGGATGAGGAATGACCTGAAAATTATGCAGCTGAAAAAAAAATGAAGCCTGACACAGGAATATAGACATGGGCTGTATTTCAAGCATATTTTATCAGAGCAAAAGGAAAGATTTGTAATAGCAAAACGAAGTCAAGTTTTTCTCGGTTTTCTATTGGTCTCTCAAAAGGCAAAACCTGGTGATAAAACTAAGTGGAGAAACATCTATTTGCAGACAGTTCAAAAATATTTAGAAATTTCACTGTTGAAGAGGCTACAGACACTAATTGAACAGCCATTGTTCTAAAAAAAAGCTTACATCAATGACTCTAAGGAATTTTAAAAGTGCATATTCTTTGATCTTTCTGGAATATACTAGACACTCTCCCTTTAGGGCGAGTAAATAATAAAATTTCTTTCTCAGGAAACACTTTTTATTCAGGTTTCTTAATTCTGAAATAGTGTACTATGTTTTAATTGAACTGCGTAAAGCTGCAAGCTAAAAAGAAATAAAATCTTTGCTCTCATCAACTAAGATGATTAAAAAGAGAGCCAATTCACCCGTCATCTGGTTATAATTCAAATAAATCAAGTAGTGAAGAAGGTTTCTAAAATCTTGGGAGAATATTTTCAGAAAAAGTGCTGTTTCTCGGACAAACGGCTGATAATGTTTCTGTGAAACAACTGAAACCTATGCCTTGTTTTACGGCAAGCAGAATAGATGCACAGTGCTAATTTCATAGATCAAAATCCATCAAAAATCGATTTCACAATTTCATGCTATCAAACTTGTAATTGCTTGTCCCTAGAAAAAAGCAAAATTGGGCATTACCCTTATGATTTGATTGAAATATTTCTGATACTTCACATGACCAGTAATCAATGCATTTAAAAGAAAAACAGTGGCCAAAACAGAAATGGATTCAACATACAGTATCCAGATTTTGTGATTACCTTTTAACATTAAGTCAATAGCTCCAATCTTGAAAACTTTAGATGGCCTAACAGCTAAATGTATGACCAATAAAAGGACTGTTACAAACATTACACTATGTGACCCATCCAGTTTATCCTGTGCTTTCACCACTGCTCCTAGAAACTCATTCTCAGTCATCACTTCCTGCAGGAAGAACATTATAATAATTGGATCTGTTCGTTTGATCCTGTCTAATCAGCAGTTCAATTTTAACTTGCATTACACATTAATCTGTCACACAAGGTACAGACTTAAAAAGATCAATTCAATTCCTCTTCAAAAGCTAGTTTCATTTTATAACTCATCCCTAAGACAAAAGGATCATCGTGATGGCTTTTGCAGTTGAATATTTTCCCAACTTCTCAACAACCAGAACGATCAATCACATTCAAAATGTGGTCTGAGCAAATCTCCATGTAGCTTAATCACAACTTCCTCTGGTCTGAAATTGCTCAGAAATTCTGCTTCATGGTCCATTCTGCAGAAATGTGTTTTGAAGGAATGCAACTGCACCTACATTTAACCATGTTTTGCCAGAGTGCAGAATAGTTTCTTTTTAAATTCATTAAATAGTTGAGTATTAAAACAAACATATTGTCAAATAAACTGCTTTGCATTTTCACGCATTACTCTCCAATCTATTGTTTGGGGGTCCCATCGTATTCCTCCCTCCAGAACCAATGAAGATGGTGTCAGGAAAGTGGATGGATGGCCTTCATTCCCCATTGCCAAGTGAGTCCCCTACTCTGGCAATTAATGCTCACTTAAAGGCTTCATTCTCCCAATTCTGATACTGAATCAGCAGCAGATATTGGGTTCGCTATTTCAGAAGCATAATAAACAAACCTGTGGGAGCTTACCTCACACAGGCACTGAATGTTTTTGAACAGGCAACCCAGCTTTGGAAATAGAGGGACACTGGTGACAGGAGAAAGTGAGGATTGCAGATGTTGGAGATCAGAGTCAAGAGCGCAGTGCTGGAAAAGCACAGCAGGACAGGCAGCATCGGAAGAGCAGGAGAGTCGATGTTTCAGGCATAAGGTCTTCATCAGGCCCTAGTGACAGTCAGCCTTTGTTGTCAAACCTCCTTCCCCATAATACCCTCCCACGACTCCCTCATTGCTATCGCCCTCCCACCATTAGCTATGGCCTGGGATTCAGTGATCCCTCAGGTGAGTATCACAGTGGGTATAACCGCCACCTTCTTCTTGTGCCTATGATCCCAGGGAAGGCCGGTCGCTTTCCACTGAAGTTTCTGATTGGGATTTAATATAAAATTACTTATCCAAAAGAGGCGAGACCAAGTTCTTGTTGGCTCTCCAGTCATCAGATGAGTCCCCTATCATCTCTATTCAGCATCACCTCAGTTTCTCATGAGCTATTTTTCTTTATTTTAATGATCAGGTGTAATCAAATTATATCATATCATTACTGATGATAGCAAGATGTGAAAGGTACATGATCAAAAGTATAGACAAAGAACTATAAATGCTTCAAGATGATGAGAAGTATTAGGATGTGGATTTTTTTTATTGCACATTTCTAAATCTCTATACTTGATCAATAAAATACTACACAGGGAATTAAGTTCAAATGTAACATTAAAGTGTATAACTTCACAAAAAAACAAAATTCAATCTCCACATTAAAAATCAAACGCTTATCTTAGATACTATGATCTTTAAGCTCTTTGCAGCAAAATATCAAAACTTATTGTAATTTAAGAGGGAGAAAAAGTAGATTATAGGAGTGTCTCTGTCATACATGCTCATAACATGCAAAAGGCAAAACACGGAAACAATACAGGACCTACATGAATAGAAGCCATTCCATAATCAATGTGACATGCTTATGTAGGCAGATTTCATTTCGAGTTTCAACACAGGAATGTGTTATAAATTTCTCAGGTTTTATTTTGAATAGTTCATTTATTAAACTGGGTTGTATTACAACTGCATTAAATCATTCGGGCATCTACAGCACAAAAAGAAAGTCCTTTGGTCCATTGAATCCATGCTGGTCAAAACAACTGCATAACTATTCTCATCCCATTTTCCAGCACTTTGCCTTGAATGCTTTGGCATTGCAAGAGCAAATCTAAATACCTGCACTTCTTAAATGTTGAGGACTTCTGCCTCTACCATTCACATAGACAGTGGGTTCCAGACCCCACCACCCTCAGAAAAACTTATTTCTTCACATCCCCTCCAATCTATGCCCCTTGGTCACTGATCCTCGACCAAGGGGAAAGGTTTCTTCCTGTCTATGCTCCACAAAATGTATACATCTCAATCACATCTCACTTCAGTCTCATCTATTCCAAAGGAAAGCAACCAAAGATGTGCAGGTTAGGTGAACTGGCCATGCTAAATTGTCCATAGTGTTAGGTGTAGGGGAATGGGTCTGGGTGGGTTGCTCTTCGGAGGGTCGGTGTGGACTTGTTGGGCCGAAGGGCCTGTTTCCACATTGTACGGAATCTAATCAACCACAGTCTATCCAATCTCTCTTCTTCTCAGCCAACTTAATATCCTAGTAAACCTCTTCCTCACCCTCTCCGATGCAATCACATCCTTCCTTAAAATATGGATTCCAGAATCTCACACAACACTCTAGTTGCAGTCTGACCAATGTTTTACATGATTCTGGCATCAGCACACTACTCTTAAACTTTATGCCTCAGCTAATAAAAACAAGTATCCCATATGCCTTAATTTATTTATCTCTCCTGTTACCTTAAGGGGACCATTGGGCATCAGGTATTCCCTTGCCCTATCTGTCCTGCACAAGTGCATCACCTCATATTCATCTGGATTGATTTCAATTTGCCACTAATCAACTCATCCGACCAGCCTGCCTATATCCTCCTGTAATCTAAAGCTATCTTCACTGTTCACCATCACATCATTTTTCATATCATCTGCAAACTCGATCAACCCTCTGACATTCAAATCTAAATTGTTCATATATGTCGCAAGAACCCCAATAATCCCGGCAGAACTCCACTGGGATACAGATTTCCAGACACAAACACACTCCTGAGTGTTTCTGCTTCCTGCCACTTAGCTAATTCTGTATCCAATTTGCCAAATTTCCTTCGATCACATGGGCTTTTTTTTCCCAAAACACTTGCTTTCACAAACTTTTCCAAGGTAAGTCATTCTTTAAAAATGAAATGTGTCAATTATTGCCAACTTCCATTTCTCCAATGAATTCAGTGGCGCAGCTTTACATTGATCTGCTGCTGCACCTGCCAATGGTGTACTTGAGTACACTGATTTCAGGACAATAAAGCAGTGGCAACATACATCCAACTCTGGATATGGTACAATTTGAAGGGGACACTGGTGCTTGCATTGTCATTGCGCTCTCTCTCACAGAAGTCAGAAAATAGAGGATCAAACTTGGTGAGTTACCTCAATGCCACATAGAATAAAAAGCAAATAGGTGCTGTTAAAAACTGCAGCAACTTATTTTATAATTGTACTCATTAGGAGTTAGAGATTGGCAAGTAGAACTTCATCTGATGCCATCTCAAGGGGAGTTTGTTTCCAAATGGAAAATACAAATGAAATAAAATCTCCGAATCCTTTTTCTGCCTGTAAGGAGGTACTTACTGTGTTTGTTGCCAGCTGTACATATTCATGGACAAGAAATGCAACACAAATGGAACTTATGGCACAGCCTTCCAGCAAAAATAATCTTTTATTGTCAGGAATTTCTTAGCGATGTTTGAGCAGCAATTTCTGCTTTGGAAATACTTTCCATTGCCCTAGTAACTTGCAATCCATATTGCAAAAGGTAACAACAAATTCATCAGAGTCCTACCAGACCACAGGATGGAGATAGAGCTGGGGGGTGGGGAGCGAACGAGGGAAAGAGTGGGTGAGAGAGCAGTGAGAGAGGGGGAGAAAGCAAGAGACAACTGGTGGCGGTTTAGCCCGAGAGTTACTGTGTCTCAGAAGGCTGGGTGGAGTGGTGGTGGTGGTGGAGGGGTGCGGGGGTTTGATGTTTAAGGTTGGGAAGGAGAGTCCTTCATGGTGGTGTGAGAATTGAACCCACACTGTTGGCATCACTCTGCATTGTAAACCAGCTGAGTGGCCAGCTGAGCTAACAGACTCCACCAAGCAATATTGGTCCTGAGATTAAAAAGCAGGAAGCATCAGAGCACATAGTTCAGAGATTGAGCCCTTTCAACAGTATGACTTCTAAACACCAAGGATCTGTGGATCTGATCATTGGGTTATCAGTAAACTACTCGCATTTCAGAATAGCCAGGCCTCATCACACACTTCTGTAATTTTTTTTAAGTGGTTGGAGTTACTCAGCGACTTGACCAAGATAATCACAAAAACAGATTATCTGGTTTTCATCATTCTTACAGCAATTTGTGGGATCTTGCAAGTTTAAAATGTTTGCCACATTTCCCACAGTACAACATGAACAATGCATCAAAAGTACTTCATTGGATGTCAAGTTCTTTGGGAAGTCCTTGGATTAGCAAAGTCTTTTTATCGACCTTTTCATAATGTTGCCAGAGCAAGGGAAAACAGAAGTAATGACTTCTATCAGAAGTAGGGAAAAGGCTAGAACCCATCAAACCATGCGATAAATGGACACTTCAATAAAAATGATTTGATTGGGCATATTCAGCCTGGGTTTTGAAATGGGAAATAGTACAGAGGAACCTTAATTATCCAGCATTTGATCATCCAAAAGTCAGATTATCCAGCAAGATTGCAATGTCCTGAGGCTCAGCTAAACTGTTATCCAGCATTCGATTATCTGGAATTTGACTAACTGAATGAAATACTCCCTGCCCACATCCTTTCGATAATCAAGGGCAAATTTGAAGTTTTTTTGTGGATGCTACTAACAAAACGTATAATGGCGAAGCAACAGATATATCACATTAGTATTTTCAGAAGGATTTTGAAAAGATTCTCGGTGGCCCGGTGGCTCTGCGGTTAGTACTGCACTCTCAGTGCCAGGGACCAGGTTCAATTCCAGCCTAAGGCGATTGTCTGTATGGAGTTTGCACATTGTCCCAGTGTCTGCATGTGTTTCCTCTGGGTACACCGGTTTCCTACCACAATCCAAAGATGTGCAGGTCAGGTGGATGGGCCATGCGAAATTGCCCACAGTGTTAGGTGCATTAGTCAGAGGTAAATGGGTCTGGGTGGGTTACTCTACAGAGGTGAAAATGTGTTGCTGGAAAAGCGCAGCAGGTCAGGCAGCATCCAAGGAACAGGAGAATCGATGTTTCGGGAATAAGCCCTTCTTCAGGAATGAGGAAAGTGTGTCCAGCAGGCTAAAATACAAGGTAGGGAGGAGGTACTTGGGGGAGGGGCATTGGAAATGCGATAGGTGGAAGGAAGTCAAGGTGAGGGTGATAGGCCGGAGTGGGGTGGGGGCGGAGAGGTCAGGAAGAAGATTGCAGGTTAGGAAGGTGGTGCTGAGTTCAAGGGTTGGGACTGAGACAAGGTTGGGGGGGGGGGGGGGGGAAAGAGAGAAATGAGGAAACTGGAGAAATCGGAGTTCATCCCTTGTGGTTGGAGGGTTCCTAGGCGGAAGATGTTGCTATGGTCTGGCGATGGAGGAGTCCAAGGACTTGCATGGTGGAGTGGGAGGGGGAGTTGAAGTGTTGAGCCACGGGGTGGTTGGGTTGGTTGGTCTGGGTGTCCCAGAGGTGTTCTCTGAAACGTTCCACAAGTAGGCAGCCTGTCTCCCCAATATAGAGGAGGCCACATCAGGTGCAGCGGATGCAATAAATGATGTGTGTGGAGGTGCAGGTGAATTTGTGGCGGATATGGAAGAATCCCTTGGGGCCTTGGAGGGAATTAAGGGGGGAGGTCTGGGCGCAAGTTTTGCATTTCTTGCGGTTGCAGGGGAAGGTGCCGGGAGTGGAGGTTGGGTTGGTGTGGACCTGACGAGGGAGTCACGGAGAGAGTGGTCTTTTCGGAACGCTGATAGGGGAGGGGAGGGAAATATATCCCTGGTGGTGGGGTCCGTTTGGAGGTGGCGGAAATGATGGCGGATGATACGCTGTATATGGAGGTTGGTGGGGTGGTAGGTGAGGACCAGTGGGGTTCTGTCCTGGTGGCAGTTGGAGGGGCGGGGCTCAAGGGCAGAGGAGCAGGAAGTGGAGGAGATGGGGTGGAGGGCATCGTCGACCACGTCTCGGGGGAAATTGCGGTCTTTGAAGAAGGAGGCCATCTGGGTTGTACGGTATTGGAACTGGTCCTCCTGGGAGCAGATGCGGCGGAGACGAAGGAATTGGGAATATGGGATGGCGTTTTTACAGGGGGCAGAGTGGGAGGAGGTGTAGTCTAGGTAGCTGTGGGAGTTGGTTGGTTTATAGTAAATGTCCGTGTTGATTCGGTCACCCGAGATAGAAATGGAAAGGTCTAGGAAGGGGAGGGAGGAGTCTGAGACGGTCCAGGCGAATTTGAGGTTGGGGTGGAAGGTGCTGGTAAAGTGGATGAACTGCTCAACTTCCTCGTGGGAGCTACTCCTTTGGTTTGGAGGAAGTGGGAGGATTGGAAAGAGAAGTTGTTCAGGGTGAGGACCAGTTCAGTCAGTCGAAGGAGGGTGTCAGTGGAAGGGTAATGGTTGGTACGGCGGGAAAGGAAGAAGCGGAGGGCTTTGGGTCCTTCATGATGGGGGATGGAGGTGTACAGGGACTGGATGTCCATGGTGAAGATAAGGCGTTGGGGACCGGGGAAGCGAAAATCATGGAGGTGGTGGAGGGAATGGGTGGTGTCCCGAACGTAGGTGGGGAGTTCTTGGACTAAGGGGGACAGGACCGTGTCGAGGTATGCAGAGATGAGTTCGGTGGGGCAGGAGCAGGCTGAGACAATGGGTCGGCCGGGGCAGTCAGGTTTGTGGATTTTGGGCAGGAGGTAGAAACGGGCGGTGCGAGGTTGTGGGACTATGAGGTTGGAGGTGGTGGATGGGAGATCCCCTGAGGTGATGAGGTTATGGATAGTCTGGGAGATTATGGTTTGGTGGTGGGAGGTGGGGTCATGGTCAAGGGGGCAGTAGGAGGAGGTGTCCGCGAGCTGGCGTTTAGCCTCAGCGGTGTAAAGGTCGGTGCGCCAAACTACTACCGCGCCTCCCTTGTCTGCCGGTTTGATAGTGAGGTTGGGGTTGGAACGGAGGGAGTGGAGGGCTGCACGTTTCGAGGGTGAGAGGTTGGAGTGGGCGAGAGGGGTGGAGAAGTTGAGGCGGTTAATGTCACGGCGACATTGGCTATGAAGAGATCGAGGGCGGGTAAGAGGCCAGCACGGGGTGGCCAGGTGGATAGGGTGTGTTGGAGGCGTGAGAAGGGGTCGTCAGAGGGTGGGCGAGAATCTTGGTTGTAGAAGTAGGCACAGAGGCGAAGGCGGCGGAAAAATTGTTCGATGTCACGCGTGTTGAACTCGTTAATCCGAGAGTTTAGGGGAATGAAGGCGAGGCCTCTGCTGAGGACTGATCTTTCATCCTCAGAGAGGGGTAGTTCTGGAGGGATGGTGAAAACACGGCAGGGCTGGGAGCTAGAACCTGGTGTAGGGCTGGAGCTGGGAGTGGGGGGCGGGGTTGAGCGTGGGGGCAGGGACGGAGATCAGCGTGGGGGCAGAGTTGGGCATGGTGACGGAGATCGGCGTGGGGGTGGAGATACATGCGGCATTGTGGTCGTGCAGGTTAGTGATGTCACTGGGGGCGGAAGTGGCTGTGCCGACGGCTACCCAGGGGGCGGAAGTGGCTGTGGTGACAACAGAAACGGAAGCCGTGAATCTGTCGGCGATGGTCTTCCTGGCGATCGTGGAGGCAGTTGTCTGGGCGGCGATCACAGAGGCTGCAAGGTCGGTGGGGGCGGAAGTGACGTCATGGTCCGCAGCGGTGGCTGTTGCCGCGGGCGCTGTAGCGGCCGCATGGTTAATGGCGCCTGACTGATTTCGGAGGCCGATGGAAGATTCTGGAACAGTTGAGGAACCCAGAGGGTGGGGGTAAGTACATGAAAGTTTTTGGTACTTACTGTCTTTAATTTCCGATATGGCTAGGAAGAAATGTTTGTTTAGTATATGGATTCTTCTGTGGATGAAGAACAGTAGAGTTCCTTTGCAGGTCTGTGAGAGTGTTGTCCTGAGCTGGGGTAGGTCTAATTGCAGGGAATGTAGGTAGCAGCGCATGGCTGCAAGTGTGGACCGGAGGATCGGAAGGGAGGTCTGTGGCTGGAGCCTTCGGATTTGTTGTAGGTACTGGTTGTCCTGGTTGGGTCCAAATTTTGTTGGTCGGAACGTAGTCCGGAGTGCATGCGGGATCAGTCGGTTCCATAGGCAGGTGCTGAGGAAGGAGATGTGGCTGTGGTAGCGAGTCTGTTTGAGAACGTGGCTGAAGAGCTTCTGTGCAGAGGAGACGACCTGGGGTGTGCAGTGAGAGAGGGACTCACTGAAATCCTTGTAGAGGGAGGAAGAGAGCTTCTTCAAGGAAGGCATCCTTGCAAGAGGATTCGCAGTAGGTTAAAATCTTCGAGGAGAAAGTGAGGACTGCAGATGCGGGAGATCAGAGCTGAAAATGTGTTGCTGGAAAGATACAGCAGGTCAGGCAGCATCAAAGGAACAGGAGAATCGACATTTCTGGCATAAGCCCTTCTTCAGGAATGAGGAAAGTGTGTCCAGCAGGTTAAGATAAAAGGTAGGGAGGAGGGACTTGGGGGAGGGGCATTGGAAATGCGATAGGGGGAAGGAGGTCAAGGTGAGGGTGATAGGCCGGAGTGGGTAGGGGCGGAGAGGTCAGGAAGAAGATTGCAGGTTAGGAAGGCGGTGCTGAGTTTGAGGGATTTGACTGGGACAAGATGGGGGGGCGGGGGGGGGGGGAAATGAGGAAACTGGAGAAATCGGAGTTCATCCCTTGTGGTTGGAGGGTTCCTAGGCGGAAGATGAGGCGCTTTTCCTCCAACCGTCGTGTTGCTATGGTCTGGCGATGGAGGAGTCCAAGGACCTGCATGTCCTTGGTGGAGTGGGAGGGGGAGTTGAAGTGTTGAGCCACGGGGTGGTTGGGTTGGTTGTTCCGGGTGTCCCAGAGGTGTTCTCTGAAACGTTCCACAAGTAGGCGGCCTGTCTCCCCAATATAGAGGAGGCCACATCAGGTGCAGCGGATGCAATAAATGATGTGTGTGGAGGTGCAGGTGAATTTGTGGTGGATATGGAAGAATCCCTTGGGGCCTTGGAGGGAATTAAGGGGGAAGGTGTGGGCGCAAGTTTTGCATTTCTTGCGGTTGCAGGGGAAGGTGCCGGGAGTGGAGGTTGGGTTGGTGTGGACCTGATGAGGGAGTCACGGAGAGAGTGGTCTTTTCGGAACGCTGATAGGGGAGGGGAGGGAAATATACCCCTGGTGGTGGGGTCCGTTTGGAGGTGGCGGAAATGACGACAGATGATACGCTGTATATGGAGGATGGTGGGGTGATAGGTGAGGTCCAGCGGGGTTCTGTCCTGGTGACGGTTGGAGGGGCGGGGCTCAAGGGCCGAGGAGCGGACACTCTACAGAGGGTCAATTGGGCCAAATGGCCTGTTTCCACACTGTAGGGAATTTAATCCAATTGATAGACAGGGCAGATACAGGTGAAATGCTTCACCTGGTTGGGGAGTCTAGAACTACAGGATAGAAATTAAAAACAAGAGGGATGCCATTTAGACCAAGGTGAGAAGAATTTTGTTTTTCTCAGATTGATGAAGCTTTGAAATTCACTACCACAGGATTGTGGAAGTTCAGCCTTGGAGTATATTTAAGATAGAGGTTTGTAACTTATTTATCAATGATGGAGATAAATAGGTGCAAAAAATATTGAAGTGTTGGATTAGTCATGATAATATTAAATGGCAGACATGTAAAATGGTCTACTCCTGTTCCTATGTTAGGCTACTCTAAACTAGTTTATAGCCAATTAATTTTAAAGGTAAAAATCGCAACACCAGGCTATAGTCCAACAAGTTTAATTGGAAGCACTAGCTTTCAGAGCACCGCTCCTTCATCAGGTGATTGTGGAGTACATAATTGTAAGACACAGAATTTATAGCAAAAGCTTACAGTGCGATACAACTGAAATTATTATTGAAAAATACCTTGATTGTTTGTTAAGTCTCTCATCTGTTAGAATGACCATGTTAGTCTCACTTCTTTCATATGCAAATCACAAAATGTTTTTTTCATAAATACATTCGCAGCTTCACTTTAACAATTGGTGTCAGCCAGATAACGTGTTGAAGATGTTCACCTCCCCCCCGCCCCGTGTTTTGTTGTCTGTGCCATAATGTTTAGACTGACTCTAATCTAAAAAATGAGTTAACAGAGTCTTACATGGATTCATGCAGTTTTTGAGCAAAGTACAAATTCACCCCACAAACGTATATGTGTAGTGTACATGTGTGTGCGTGTGTGTCTGTGAGAGTGTAAAGGGGTCAAGGTCTGTGAGAGGGTACATGTGAGTGTGTGTGTGTGTGTGTGTGTGTGTGTGTGTGTGTGTGTCTTGGTTGTGTGTGTGTGTGTGTGTGTGTGTGTGTGTAAGTCGGTAAGAGGGTGCATGTGAGAGTGTGCGTGTCTGTAGGAGTCCTACTGACTCTTCGAGACACGCCCCACACACTCCCACATGCACCCTCTCACAGACTAAGACCCCTTTATACACATACATCTCTCTCAGACACTCAACTCCCCAACTCCCCCCCCCCCCCCACACACACACACAAAATATACATATACGTTTGTGGGGTGAATTTGTACTTTCAGAGTTACATTGTACTTTGCTCAAAAACTGCATGAATCCATGTAAGATTCTGTTAATTCATTTTTTTTTAGATTAGAAACATTATGGCACATCAACAGAACACAGGGGGCGAACACCTTCAACACATTATCTGGACTGACACCAATTGTTAAAGTTAACCTGAGAACGTAACATTTTTTTAAAAAAAAGTTGTGATTTGCATATGAAAGAAGTGAAACTAACATGGTCATTCTAATAGATGAGAGACTTAACAAACAATCAAAGTATTTTTCAATATATAATTTCAGTTATATAACACTGTAAACTTTTGCTATAAATTCTGTGTCTTACAATTGTGTACTTCACAATGACCTGAAGGAGCAGTGCTCCGAAAGCTAGTGCTTCCAATTAAACCTGTTGCAATATAATCTGGTGTTGTGAGATTTTTAACTTTGTACACCCCAGTCTAACACCGGCATCTCCAAAACATAATTTTAAAGTGTTACTTATTTTCTTTTGAGTGAGCTAATCGCTGTGTAGTTGGTGGTTTTGTTTAAGAGATATATGTTGGTTAGGATACCAGAAGTTCCTCAGTGTCAAGTAATACCATGGGATCACTTACATCCATGTGAACACTTACATCCACGTGAACAGGTAGCTATGGCTTCATTTCGGCTTTTCAACCAAATGTCAGTACCCTGCTGAAATGTAGTGATGCCTTAACTGCTGACTCATCATTCCACACCTGGAGTGATCACAACACTGGGATTCACCTGAAAGTCAGCCACTGAGTCAACCTGACTTACAAGAGGAGGTAATTCATTACAGGCAGATGCTAGGCGGTTATTGGTTGTCAAAAACATTTATCCCTCTATTACACTGTTCAAATTGACATCTGAATCTACATCTCGCACTATAGTATCATTGTTAGCAGTTCATTCTATTTGACATACAAATCAGTTGGGATTCACTGCCCTGAGATCCTAAATCCAGTTTCAATAAAATGAAAATGGAAAAAATGCAATGGTGTCCAATTCACTTCAAGAAGATTATTCTAGAAATTGTGTCAGTTATAGAACAGGTGGCTGGATTAAAATTTAACAGCAAAACTAACTAGTGATGACTTCTGTTCACCAACAGTCTGAACTGCAACTTTGTCTCAAAAACACATAGTAATCATGATATTTTACTTCTGCTGCAAAATGACGATTTGCTGTTAACACTAAGCAGCTTGAATATGGAGGCAAGGTGACTGACAATGGAGTCGCTTTGCACAAACATGTGGTGCAATTGGATCTCAGCATCAGTATTAGGTCACATCAGATGTCCTAACTTAAACCCTGTAACATTATTCAGTGCTGTCAAAGTACAATACCATCTTTCAACACAGATGGACAGTGATCCTCTTGTTCATTGCAGATAATCACATCGGTCACAGAAATGAAGGGAAAACCAAAAGAAAAATAATAGAAATCATTTCAAAGACTAGTTTTAGAACAAAGAAAATTGATCAGACAATTGATTAAATAGAATGTAATGAAGAACAAAATACAACCAACGTCTTTCTGCAATTCTTATTTTGCAGTTTCTGCAATGATTGTATGTAACCACAGAGAGCACAAACCTTGTGACTTTGGAGATGATAATGTAATTCAGGAATAAAAGGAAGCTAATACTATTGCTTAAAATACAACTCAATGACAGCATATATTTATGTAGACCCTTTCATGTAATATAACACTGTAAACTGCTTGACAGATTTCAGATTACAAGGATGACCATACAATCCTCTACTCTAGATTCATCAATTGTCACTTTTTAGAGTAAAACAATACACAGCAATAGAATTCCCAAAAAATTCAATATGGATATGACAATATTCTGTTATACTGTGCTATATTGTATGATCGCAGGATTCTATGAATCAGAGAGAAATCCATTGATACATTTTTACAACATTATATTACTTTCTGAATATCTAATACCATATGACAAGCAAAAATGGATAATCAATTATCCAAATTTTCAATTATCCAAACAAGGATAAAGAGTATGATTGTATAAGGTAGACAAAAGTGGTAATTATTTTTATATACAAAATTGTTCAACTATATTGAGTAAATTCATCTACCCACATGAAATTGCCAACTTAAGAATGGACAGATGATACATATATGGCAAAGCTGTCCTTAAGTAAAATGTTTACAATGGCTCAGTTATTGCTGTTTGCATAACAATAGGCTAATGAAAAATTACATTAATATCAGTTATTTAAATAGTACTGTAAATTCATTTGATAGCTGCATTGTAAAATGCCATTACCTAGAAATTGCTGTCTAAACTGTGCTACACACTGTAAAACTGTGTCTTTGATTAGCATTTAATTGTTGTACTTGCATAATAGCTATGACTAAAATGTTAAGTCTGTGTGTTACAAGTACAAGTTGCTTTTTAAAAGTGTGACAAATCTGAAAACCCAGTTATTGGCTGTAACTATTAAAAAATTTTTCAAGTATTAGTTTCAATTTTCAAAACATACTGATTATTTTTCTATATTGTACTTTTCCTTCCTAGCTTTAACTGCCCCTAAATCCAATTAGTCTTTCCCTCTGCTTCTTGGGCCTGATTTGACACTTTCTAATGTTCTCTTAATTGTTCATTGTTCCTGTTTATTTCTCAGTCTTTACATCCAAAAGGTTAGGGAGGTACACAACTCTCTGAAGGTCCTGTGCCCCTCACTTGCACTTTCACCAACTTCTCATTCAAAAATACTAAAAAGTCCAGCTGTGAGAATGAATATACGTCTACCTTACCATTAACATATATTTCACATCATCAAAATGGGGCAAATATGTTTCAATAAAAATACACAAGAGAACATCCAATGTTGTAAATTAGAATAGAGAAGCACAGGAAAATAGTTTATGTTTTACACTGAAGAGGGAGATGGCACAGGGCAGGGTGATACTAGGCACATGGACACACAAGATGGCTGCTGAGCCATCAGTTGGCCAACTTGACACACAAGATGGTTGCCGGATCACAATATGGAGTGAAACAGCAGAGCAAATACAGACACTGCTTGGGGCCACGAGAATGCCAGCACAATGCACTCACAACCCAGTTGATTAGTTTAAGACGGGTGAGGGAGAGAATACACAAGTAACGAACAATGCCTGCGGAAGTGTCTGGGTCCAGCCAACACCTCTCTCAGAAATGCAAACAGCTTGATACAGACTCTATACAATAAGGTAGTAGCCAGGGCTGTAGTAATCATCCTTGTTAGGAAGAGCAATTAGCACCCATTATGAGAGCAATGGATTTCCATGCAGACACTGAAACTGACAATGTCTACGCTGAAATTGACAATGACCACCTGGAAATTAACAAAGGCTGCATTGGAACTGACAGACTGTATCGAAACTATCAACGATTCAAGGCTGCATTGGAACTGACAGACTGTATCGAAACTATCAACGATTCTGCCAATGATTGCCACAAACAAACCATGTTACAAAGACAACCTCATCAGTGACCTATTGTATCACAGGATGTACAGAAGTTTCTTCACCAGAGCTCGGGGTCGAGAGAAGACTCGCAGCTGATCACTGTGCTGTAATGTCTCCCTGGAGTTCCAGTATTTCCTTGTGCAATAAACTGTCATCAAACCCCAATTCTGACTCAGAGATGGGTGTTTTTCCCTACAACAAAATATTGCTAATACCAATGTACATGGAAATAAACATGTATTTAGAAGTAACAGAAAATGAGCCATGAGGTAGCTTGAAATACACTGATGCGAAAAAAAATCTTATCAGCCATTCTTAATTTTCTGTTTCTGCAATCACAGCTATATTTTTTACAGTGGGCTATTTTAGTTGCCTCCTACCTTCATCTCAGACAAACCCCAGATTTGCTCATTACTGTCTGTTAAAAACTTGAACATGTAGAGACAGCGTACAGTTTCATTATTTCCAAAAACTTCTGCTCTTCAAAATACCTAATCATTCCTTGGAAACACACGTCACAGGTGTACAACAGAACAAATGATACCCTAAACAAACAGAACCATGCAATCAAGTAAACAAGGAGGAACACAGTAGTATCCAACCAGAAAAAGTTTCCAATTTCACCATTACTTCATTTACTTCATTGAGCCAGCCAAAAGCAAAAGCCATGAATTCAATCCAAAAGTGATTTAGTTTGCTAGCTGCACACTATTACTAGACAAAGTAATAAAAATTGGAGCAGTTCTGCTGTGTGGAATAAGTACTTTGCACGCTCTAGACATTCTTTCAGGAGGACATCATCATAAAGCATTTGTTTCAGACTCATTCCCTTTTTACTTCAGACTGCACTTATTAGGGAGATATATGTGGCATCTTTAAAAGGCGATTTTTAATTACATTGATCACTGAATTTAGTGAGTTCTTGACAATTCCAAAAGTTAGAGTTGATAGCTAATGTCACACTCTTTCCTTTAGCTAATGCTGCTCAAGTATCCATTACAAAGTTCATGTATGTTGACATCCACTAGTATGATATCAGATTTATTGGCTCGTTTCCCATTTCTATTTCAGGATGTACTGTTCTCAAGTTCAGCTATTCCACTGATACGAAACAATCTACATCAATGCTGATTAAAAGTTGATTGCCAGATTCTTACCTCATGAATACATACATTAAAAATTAACCAAATATCCAAAATCCTTGACTGCTGACCTGAATATTCATTGTAAAAACTGATCCTGTGACTGAATATCAATGTTACAACCATACCTGGCTTCCTTAAAACAAGGTTCAGTTGCTCAAATACTCACTAACATAACATTATGACCAATGGAGTTGCTGCACAATAGTGATTGCGTTGAGTCCATCTTGGTCTTTCCAATTTAATTCCAATCCAGATATTAAAGTAGTATGCACCGTAGTGCAATCAAGGCCCAAAATTCTAATTTCATCACAAATCCTATGCTTGTTGACTATGCCTCATTAGTTTGCAGGCTGTGGATTCAAATCCACTCCAGGTCTTGAGCTCAAAATTCAAGGCTGACACTGCATTTAGAAAGTGGTGCACTTTCAGAGGTGTCATCTCTCAGCAAACAGTCATTAAACTAAGGTTCAATTTTTCCTTTCTAATCAGGTTAAAAGCCCTCATAGCAATAATTTGGAACATACAAGGGGATTGACCTCTGAGTTCTACATAATATATCTCACTTGACTAACATCACAAAAACAGATGTGATCGTTATCACATTTCTTTATGTGGAAGCTTGCTGTGCATTAATTGGTTGCTTTGATGCTTAAGATTATGAGGTGGTGGTGCAGGCGTCAGTGGGGTGGACAAAGGTAAAGATCACACTACACCAGTTCATAATCCAATAGGTTTATCTGGAAGTACTATCTCGGAGCACTGCGCCTTCAACAGATAGCGAGTACGGCAGGATCATAAAACACAGAAATTACAGCACCAGATCATATCGTCATGCAACTGTTATGATATATTGAACAAACGTAGAATGCTGTTAATTCTTTCATCTTTTAGAATGGGTTGCAGATTAATTCATTAATACGTAAATCTCAGAACTTCTTGCAAGACACTTGCATAAAAGGTGAAATCTCTACTCAAACAATTCATTAAAGGTGTGAGGTTTGAGTCTGTCTATATTCCAATCTTGAACCAGACTGGTTCTATTTCCAAAGCAGGAATTCATAAAATGTCACATGGATTGACTGTCTCCAGATTGTGTGCTTTTTTAGCAACATAGAATGTATCTGCAAATGCAAATGCACCCCATAGACTTATATAGGTACGCAGGTGCATGCAAAAGAGAGAGAGAGGTGGGGGGGGGGGGGGGAAGAGGGAGAGGGGGAGGGAGAGAGAGGGGGGAGAGAGAGGGGAAGAGAGAGAGGGAGGGGAGAGAGGGGGGGGGGAAAGAGAGGGGGGGGAGAGAGAGAGAGGGGGGGGGGGGGGGAGAGAGAGAGGTGGGGGGAGAGAGAGAGGGGCAGCACACTATGATCTTGTGCTATAAATTCTGTCTTATAATCCTGCCTCACTAGCTACCTGATGAAGGAGCAACACTCCGAAAGCTAGTACTTGCAAGTAGACCTGTTGGACTATAACCTGGCACTGTGTGATTTTTAATTGAAGATGAAGACAGTAACTGCTTTTCAAAGTGCTTCATTGGCTGTAAAGTGCTTTGGAACACTGGTTGTGGAAGGTACTTTCTAAATATTTTTGCATACTCTCAGAGGCAATTTAATCTTGGTTAAAAGTTTTCATTGCCAAAACACTAACTGGCCTAGATTCATTTCTTAATGTTTAAAGAGGAACAATTTAATTGTTCCACATGAATTTTCACAAAGGAAACAAAAAATGTTTCAGCAGTGGGAGGTAAAAAAATTCTACAAGCAAAGTCAGGTAAAAGGACTACTCTGACTACTTCTCAAACTCTCAGATTTGTAATTTACTATGTTCTTTACGTAACTATAGAAGAATGGAATTGTTTTTTGCTGACATCATCATCCCAGCTTCCACCTTTTTGCAATTGTTGGCACTAACTTTAATTTTGCCAGTGCTGAAATTAAACTTCATCTCCATTTCAACTACTGTGTGACACTTGCATAAAGAAGCCAACAATCAGGGCATGGGTGTTTATGATAAAAGAGATGCGGAGTCTACTGCAACAAATTCTGCAGTCACCAAGTTCTCAAACTACATTCTTTCAATGATGCAAAATATAAGACAGCTATATTAAAAAGCCCATTTCAACTAGATGTGCATACCCCTACATGTTTTATTATTTCTCGTGGGCTAAATTTCTGCCATTCTATTCAGATATGAATAGGACACCAAATGGTTCACCAAAAACAAAGGACTGCTCTCTTTTCAATAAAGACTGGTTACAGAGTATTATTGACACTGCTTAGGAATAGGTTGCCAGTCTTCTCACCTGCAGGATGAAATGAAAAAGAATTGATTACAGAAATAAACCTTATATAAAACGGAAATCCTAAAGTGCTGTTAAACTTGCATCCCTAACTCTCTCTCAACACAAGTCAATGAAAATGATCCTTCTAACATCATGACTTATTTTGGTGACAGCTTTCACTGTATGCAGTGAGAATCTTGGTTCTGTGCGAAAGATGTGAGACAAATGGAAAAAATGGAATCAAATAGCTGTACTCAATGGAGCTCTTTTCCTCAACATCAGCAGTATTACTCACTGTGGTTTCCAGAAGACTGGAAACAAATGTTAAGTCCTTGCAGTAAACCCCATGTTTTCTGATTCACATCTAAATAGGGTTGATTCATTTTACTTGTCATGGCATTCCAACCTCCCATTCTGCACCTTCTGCTATCAAACAAGCTCCATAAACCCTATGAAACTCTGGGAAAATCTAAATTAAATTGGAAAACTACTGCTGAGTCCAGAAGATTTCCCAGTTCTGCCAGGAAACTTGCTGTCAGTTTCAGGAAATGACATGACCTCCCCCCCCCCCCCCCCCGAGTTTCTAAGCCAACTGAACTGTAAATTTGCTTTGTCAAATCGAACAAAGTCCCCCAAAATCTCTTTTTCTCCCCCTGTGAGAGATCTGAAAGCAGAATCTATTTCAACAATCATGAAAACCTTATATTTGCATTTTCTTACTGGTGCACAATACTGAAGCCAATTGTCATGGCCCAAAAAAACAAGAATTAAATTGCATACATTCTTGTACAGCCCTGTATCATTGTGGACAGTAATACAGCAAGGAAGCAATAAAGAACAAATTTCACACATCGCGGTCAGGCACAAACTATAAGTAGTGTGTTCAAAACTTTTTACATTAAAAGCTCATATACTTGCCAGCAACCATTTACACTGTGTCTGCTTCATTTTATAAATGATCAGTCTTGTTTTCCAAAGGAAAATAAAACATGCAAGACCATTCAAATTCTTGAATGACACAGAATTCAGCCACACTAAAAGATAAAAGGACATAAAGGTTGACGTACCTGATGGTCCTCACAGAGATACAGTATTTCCACATTAGATTCCACATTGTATTGACATCACCAATTTGAACGTTTTATTCTCACAGACTGTGGAGTTTTACAGTTGCAGCAAAGAGCTGCCTTCAGGAGCAAGGCAAATTATTTCCTGGTGCAGCCAGTTAATGACTCACAGGCTTGAAACAATTTCCACCAGAACTTATTTAGGGAAAACGTACTAACATTTCAAGGAAACTGCATTAAAAGTTTCTTTGCTCAGCTTCTTGTTGTACTTGCAACATTGATTTGTTATCCTGATTGTTGATCCTGAAACTGAAAATGTATGACGCTCACAAATTTACCAAGTAAGGTAAAAGTCCAAACAGTCTGATGAGGTTTGACAGTCGAGTTCACCATTGGGTAATGCTGGCTGTCTGTGGGGCCCCTTAATATTACTTACCAGATGACAGCAAGGATTTAACAATACACCCTAAATCATCTGGCGGGGACTGTTTAAACTCCCAGCTGCCTGAAGTATTTCCAACTTGTCTAGTACAATAAAACAGTACATATGCAGCCAGTGAAGAATAGATCAGAGTTTTTGCATAACACATTTGACAAGAAACTGTAAATTGAGGTTTCAGATATTATTTTCAGCAGTCATACTACTTGAAGATCATGCAATTTCATAACTCACAAATTAAAATTTTTAGAGCATTATATACCCAAATCTGGAAGCATTTTACTCAACAATTTTTCTCATGAAGTTTAGGTAATAATACTGCAAAACATGGACTGGATTTTAAGTTAATGTCACTTCTAGCAAATGCATCAGATCAGATTGCCTGAGTACATATATTTCATTGAGTGTTAGATTTCATATCACTTAAACTGAAAATTTCTGAAGGATGTTTCCCCTGGTATTGTTGGGGGTGTTTGTGCCCTGGTTCCAGATACCACCCCCAAAGTTGCAGAGCAACTGTATTTAAAATACAGAAGAAATGGGCTGTGGAAGCCTAGTCATTGAGAATATTCAAGACAGACCAATCAATTATGAGATAACACTGACTTCAAACAATAAAGGGGGATAACATCAAAAATTGGCATTCTGCATATCATAGCTCATCAGCTATGTCAGAATGAACTCAAGGGACGGAATGGCCTATTCCTATTTTTATGTTCCTCTTTCACAAATATGGCAATTCTAACAGTCCCCTGAAGCCCAAATGGAGAATTTTTTTTTCCATGTAAGAGTTATATGCCGTCAAGACTCCTATGACACCATATCCTCAATGTTAACTCACGACTGTGTTCCTCTCCATCCCTCCCAGGTGGCAAATCATACCTGTTATGCGATTTCCAAAGCTAGCTACCCAGTTTCCACATGAGACAATGTCAGGTGCTATGTGGAAATAAATAAAACAAACTTTTCACAATCTAATATAGTCCACGCTCATACGTTTAATGAAAAAACCTTCCCATTTAGAAACCACTTCCAAAACATTTACACCTCATGGTTGACCAGGCTGAATAGTCTTTCACTGAAACTTCACAAAGACAGCTAATCCTTTAACAGCTTCACTAAACAGTAAATAAAACTGAACTCAGAAACCCCCATAGAATTAATTGTAGCTTTTGAAGCCAAGCATTTAATATTTATGAAAGAAAATAATTCTTAAGAACAAAATAGTCCTTCGAGAAATGTCAAGATTCCTTGCCACCATTTGAGAGCACCTACACTATTTTATCAATTCATGTCTCCCACAAAGTGGATTAAAACCCTGAATCAGTCAAAATGGGCTCTTTCTGAATTCAGCGCTGAGTTCAAATGATCTTGTTGAGTTCAAGTTTTCCTCCTGAATGAATTATGCCTTGCCTATTTCCTCTATTGCTAAAAACGTGCATTTGTCAGAATGTGTGCGCGCATGTTTGGGATGGGGAGTGGGATGGGCAGTGGAAGAGAGGAGGGGCAGGTGAATTATGTATCCAGGCCTCAAATGTCATTTTCAAGTATCAAATCTGTCCCTGCATTCTGAAGCCATGTTCATGTTATTTAAATCAATCACTCTTCCATCTGAAAAATAAATGGTACTAGTCTCACCACCAGATTTTGACAGCACAAAATGCACTACAGTTCAAAAATTCATTCATTTAAATAAGCTATTTAAATATCAATGAAGACTCATTTCTTCTTTGTGAGGTTCACAATAGACAATGCTATATTTCTGAGATGGTGAGTACCAGTTGCTGTACCCAAAAATATAGGCACATTAGCCCTTTCATGCAAATTTAATAAATCAGTCCGAACATACAGCATTAAAAAACTGTAATACTTTCATACAGAAGATTAATATAAATCCATTTATAGTAGTTCAAAAGATATCTACAGATTTAGACATTATTAGCAGTAGGAGAAGAAATAGCTATGTCCATTCACTTTTGAGAACTATGGAGCTCAAAATGGTTGTTTAGTTTTAATTCATTCATGTAATTTTGGGTTCACTGACTAGACCAGCATTTATTGCCTATCCTGAGTTGCTCTTCAGAAGGCGGTGAGCAGCCTTCTTGAACTGCTGCAGTCCAGTGTTGCTGGGGAAGCGGTCTCAGGATTTTGACCCAGCAATACTGAACAAAACATGCATTTGAAGTCAGGATGGTGAATGGCTTGGAGGGGGACTTGTAGGTTGTGGTCTTCCCTTGCATCCGTTGCCCTCATCCCTCCAGATGGAGCTAGTTTGAGTGTGCTGAGGGGCTTTGGTGAAATTCTGCTATGAATCTTGCAGATAATCACAGTTGCTACTGGTGTCATTGGTGGAGGGACTAAATGTTTCTGGATGCGGTGCCAGTCAAGTGGGCTGCATTGTACTGGATGGTGATAAGTTTCCCTGAGTGTTATTGGAGCCTGCATTCATCCAGGCAAGTTAGGAGCATTCCATCTCACTCCTGACTTATGCCTTGCAGATGATGGTCAGGTTTTGGGGAGGTCAGGAGGCAAGTTACTCACTGCAAGATTCCCAGCCTCTGATCTACTCTTGTAGCCACAGTACTTGTATAACTAGTCCAGTTCAGTTTCTGGTCGATCGCAACCCTAGGATGTTGATAGTAGAGAAGTCAGTGATAGTGACACTATTGCAAGTCAAGAGTCTTGGTGGAGATGGTCACAGACTGGTATTTGTATGGTTGAACGTCAATTTCCAATTGTCAGCCCAAGCTTGGATATCATTCAGGTCCTGTTGCATTTGGAGGACTGTCTCAATATCTGAGGAATCGCAGATGGTGCTGAGTATTGTACAATCAGCGGACATCCCCACCTCTCATGGAGGGATGGTCATTGATGGAGTAACAGAAGATGTTGGGTTGAGGACACTGGCCTGAAGAACTCTTGGAGATGTTTAACAGCTGAGATGACTGACCCCCAACCACCACAACCATCATCCTTTGTACCAGACATGACTCCAAAAAGAGAACTTTCTCTTTGATTTCCATTAACTCGAGTTTTACTGGAACTCCTCAATGCCACACCGGTCAAGTACAGCTTTGATATCAAGGGTTTTCACTCTCAACTCACTTCTGGAAATCAGCTGATTTGTCCATGTTTGTACCAAGGCTGTATTGCAGTCAGGAGCAGAGGGTCTTAGTTGGAACCTGAACTGAGCATCAGTGAGCAGGTTGTTGCTAAGCAAGTGTTCCTTGATTGGACTGATGACGACAGTTCCCATCACTTTACTGACGATCAAAATGGGGCACTAATTGGTTTTCTGTATTGCATATAAGATAGACTGGGTAATTTTCCACATTGTCAGGTGGAATGTTGTAGCTGTAGTGGAACAACTTGGCTAGGCATCAGCCTGCTTGGAGTACTAGTCTTCAGTATTATTGCAGGAATGCTGTTAAGGCCCTTAGACTTTGGTAGTATTCATTGCTTCCAACTGTTTTGAATATTGTATAGCATGAAACAAATTCTGAAGACTGTCATCCATGATACTGGGACCTTTGGAGGAGGCAGAGATGGTCAATCACTCTGCATTTCTGGCTGAAGATTGTTACAAATTCTTCAACCTCATCTTTTGTACTTATGTGTCTGTCCCTCTTATTATCGAAGACAGTAGGTTTGTGGATCCACCTCTTCCAGTCAGTTGTTTAGCTGTCCACCCCCATTCACAACTGGATGTAGCAGGACTGCAGTGTTTAAAGCTAATCCATTCATTGTGAAATACTTTTGTCCTGTCCATCACTTGTTCCTTATGCCAACTGGTAGACAAGTAGTTTTGTTTTGCAGGTTCACCATGTTGACACCTCATTTTTAGGTATGCCTGGTCATGTTCCTGGCATGCCTTCCCTGTACTCTTCATTGTGCATTTATTCTGGTGTCAAAGTCTTTGTACAATTGTATTTTTCTGATTGACCTGACACTACTAATGGCACTGTCCTTTCTTATAGATTTCCATTATAATCATTAGGATATTAGAATTCTACAAAAATGATTTCCAAGGCGTGATCATACTTAATTGTTGTAACAATTCTTTGCCTTTGAATTCAACCAAGGACAGGACATTTCACTGACAAGAATAAGTACACAAATAGAACCTTATGAATATGACATCACTATAAAATATGAATTACTTTTTGACCAATTCAACTGCAAATACATTTTATAGCAATGACAAGTAGATTAAAAGACATCTTTAAAGGTACTACTGCAAGTCAACATCCAATTAAGAGGTACTTAATCAACTTGTACACCAGTACTTAAAATACAGGCTCTGAGTTAGCAAAAATATTAAAAGATGAAATTCTTGAGAATTTTTCTGAACCTAGGCTTGCCAAAGGAACTTGACAATTTAGTTTACGAGATTTGCAAATGTTGCCATGATCTTTTTTTTTATATCACTATTTCTAGGTCAATTAACATATTTCAAGTGTTTGGAAGCAAACAATTGCTATTTTCAAGCTTGCCAAAATCTAATTCTGGATGAAGTCACTCTTGAAGTTTCAAGAGATACAAGAGTAAACTGAATTAACAGGTAACAGTTTGTTATGTGTATGTCCTGTTTGGAGTTTTTTGAAGTGAAGTGTTCTGATACAAATTTTTACAGGATTTAGAAGAAATTTGCTATTAAAGTATTTCAGTTTATGGGATGATCCAAAACATTCATTCAGAAAAAGGGGGAAAAAAGATAGAATATTTCCTTTGAAGAGTTATCAAAAGTAGCTAGGAATGTGGAGTAATCAGATCAGCCATGATCTTAATGAATTGTAGAGCAGGCTCAAGGGGCCAAGTAGCCTGTTCCTGCTCAGCCTAATGTGTGTGTGCTCTCAGCAACACTCATTGTTGTTATACAGATAAATTGTAATAGTCAACTTGCTTTTAAGCAAGATCCCAAAAATGAACAAATTAATACATGATCAGACAAAGTTTGTGGTAGTGCTTTTCACTCAGGCTCATCTTTTTTGTGCAAAATTTCCATGGATTGTCTTCATACAAGTACTTTTACCATATAAAAATTAGCTATATCTAAGTTATTGCTGCAGCTGAGCAACAACTGGCAAAATATGTTAATATCTCCAATGAGAACATATGCACACACAGTGTTCAAAGTTCATTTTGGCTCATGTATGCTAACACTAGTAATGATTCACACTGAAATTAGTAGATTGCCACTAGAGATGATAGAACATGTGGTAGGAATACCAGCTCACATATCCCCACTTTTAGTATGTCCTTCTTGTCGCTTTGACAACATGGCATGGACAAAAACCATGAGGTTTTGAGACTCTGCAATGCTTCCAGTTCTTCACATCCTGTGCACAGCAGTGGCAGGGTCCAAAGCAATACTTTGCAGGTGTTGCTGTGACTTGGTTCAGGTTGTGATACTTTGGGGATCACATTTAATTTTAAGATAATTTGCATTGCTGGACTTCTGAAATCTTCTCAAGATGACCTAAGGGCCCAAGAACTTCATACTCATCATGACATGGGATCCTTCATGTTTATCTGAGTTAGCAGATAGCCTTTCAATTTTGTGTGGCACCGGTAATGCATTGCGCCATTAGCTCTGCAAGGAAAGATCTGCCCAGATTTTACACTTGTGATTTGAAGCGGAAGTAACAGAAAAGGTCACACAGAGCAACGACCAAGCTTTTTGTTTTTGTTTCATTTGTTGGATGTGGACTTTGCTGGCCAGGCCAGCATTTAATACCCATGGAGTTGGTGGGGTCAGCCTCTGCCTTGAACCACTGCAGTCTACATCCTCTAAGTGCACCCACAGCTCTGTTGAGTTTCAAGATTTTGATCTCTACAGAAAGCTATATGTTGTGATGATTATGCAAGATATAAATTTATATTTTATTCCTAAGCAAGCCTAAAGAGATAACTAAATATGGGGATTTTCTTTCCTATATTCAATTTCCTGGAGGTTGGCATCTGCCTTTGTTCAACAGGTCCTATTGAGGGTGAAAGGAAAGGCTGGTAGGTGTTGGGAATGCTGGATGACTAAAGAAATTGAGCATTTGGTTAAGAAAAAGGAGGAAGCATGTGTCAGGTATAGACAGAGATTGAGTGAATCCTTAGAAGAGTATAAAGGCTGTAAGAGTATACTTAAGAGGGAAATCAGGAAGGCAAAAGGGGGACATGAGATAGCTTTGGCAAATAGAGTTAAAGAGAATCCAAAGGTATTTTTACAAACATATTAAAGATAAAAGGGTAACTAGGGAGAGAATAGGGCCCATCAAAGATCAGCAAGGCAGCCTTTGTGTTGAGCTGCAGAAAATAGGGGAAGATACTAAACGAGTATTTTGCATCAGTATTTGCATCATGGAAGATATAGAATATTGGGAAATAGATGGAGACATCTTGAAAAATTTCCACATTACAGAGGAGGAAGTGCGGGATGTCTTGAAATGCATCAAAGTGGATAAATCCCCAGGACCTGATCAGGTGTACCCTAGAACTCAGTGGGAAGCTAGGGAAGTGATTGCTGGGCCTCTTGCTGAGATATTTGTATCATCGATAGTCACAGATGAGGTGCCAGGAGAATGGAGGTTGGCTAACCTGGTGCCGCTGTTTAAGAAGGGTGGTAAGGACAAGCCAGAGAACTATACACCGGTGGGCCTGATGTCGGTGGTAGGCAAGGAGAATCCAAAGGGTTTTACAAATATATTAACGACAAAAGGATAACTAGGGAGAGAATAGGTGATGGAGGGTTGATTTTCAGACTGGAGACCTGTGACCAGTGGAGTGCCACAAGGATCGGTGCTGGGTCCACTACTTTTCATCATTCATATAAATGATGTGGATGTGAGCATAAGAGATATAGTTAGTAAGTTTGCAGATGGCACCAAAATTGGAGGTGTAGTGGACAGCAAAGAAGGTTACCTCCGATTACAACAGGATCTTGATCAGATAGGCCAATGGGCTGAGAAGTGGCAGCTTAATTCAGATAAATGTGAGATGCTGCATTTTGGGAAAGCAAATCCGAGCAGGACTTATACACTTAATGGTAAGGTTCTAGGGAATGTTACTGAACAAAGACCTTGGAGTGCAGGTTCATAGCTCCTTGAAAGTAGAGTCGCAGGTAGATAGGAAGGCAGTTGTTATGCTTTCCTTTCTTAGTCAGAGTATTGAGTACAGGAGTTGGGAGGTCATGTTGCAGTTCTACAGGGCATTGGTTAGGCCACTGTTGGAATATTGCTTGCAATTCTGGTCTCCTTCCTATCGGAAAGATATTGTGAAACTTTAAAGGGTTTAGAAAAGATTTACAAGGATGTTGCCAAGGTTGGAGGATTTGAGCTATAGGGAGGTTGAATAGGCTGGGGCTGTTCTCGCTGGAGCATCAGAGGCTAGGGGGTGACTTTATAGAGATTTATAAAATCATGAGAGGCATGGATAAGATAAATAAACAAAGTCTTTTCCCTAGGGTGGGGAGTTCACAACTAGAGGGCATAAGCTTAGGGTGAGAGGAGAAAGATATAAAAGAGACCAAAGGGGCAACTTTTTTACACAGAGGGTGGTACATGTATGGAATGAGCTGCCAGAGGAAGTGGAGGCGGCTAGTATAATTGCAACATTTAAAAGGCATCTGGATGGGTATATGAATAGGAAGGGTTTGGGCCAGGTGTTGGCAGGTGGGACTAGATTGGGTTGGGATATTTGGTCGGCATGAATGAGTTGGACCGAAGGGTCTGTTTCCATGCTGTACATCTCTATGACTCTGTGACCTTCCCAATGCCAGAGTTTCTAATGACGAATGTTCTAATATCATTCAAACTTATTCAAAGCAGGTGAAAATTTATCAATTTCTTGAGTTTCAGTAATCATGACAATGACAAATAGCTAAGTGCAACTGGCCCCTCACAACACCTCAAAATGGCCATGGACCAACTACAATTCTTTCGAGCTTGTGGACATGCTGATTCCCTATTCTATCTCACCTGAATTATTAATTATGTGCACTGAATAACTTGAGAAAAATATTCAAAGGCAAATCAAATACTATTGCAGAATTTAAAAAAAAATCACATCAACAATATTCCATCAAGGAGATTTGAACAGAGTGCTTCTAGTCAATGTTCAACATATTGGAGCTCTGATGATAGTTCATTGACCCAAAATGTTAACTCCGATCCTTACCACTGATGCTGTAAAACCTGAGTATTTCCAGTATTTTTTTTAAATTTCAAAACACTATTCAATTGAGGGTTGGAGGATTTGAGCTATCGGGAGAGGCTGAACAGGCTGGGGCGTTTTCCCTGGAACGTCGGAGGCTGAGGGGTGACCTTATAGAGGTTTACAAAATTATGAGGGGCATGGGTAGGGTAAATAGGCAACGTCTTTTCCCTGGGGTCAGGGAGTCCAAAACTAGAGGGCATAGATTTAGGGTGAGAGGGGAAAGATATAAAAGAGACCTAAGGGGCACCTTTTTCACACAGAGGGTGGTACATGTATGCAATGAGCTGCCAGAGGAAGGGATGGAGGCTGGTACAATTGCAACATTTAAGAGGCATTTGGATGGGTATATGAATAGGAAGGGTTTGGAGGGATATGGGCCGGGTGCTGGCAGGTGGGACTAGATTGGGTTGGGATATCTGGTCGGCATGGACAGGTTGGACCGAAGGGTCTGTTTCCATGCTGTACATCTCTATGACTCTATAATTAAATATTAGATTTAAGTTTGTTCCAAACTGAAACTAAGTTTAACATGAGGGAACAAGTACAAGTTTCAGCATTCCAAACCACCTAAGATTTTCCAGACTCCCCTCTCAAAAGGTCACTAACTGTCGCAACCTCTCCATAAAATGTCTAGATGGTTATTGAACAATCGTTAATCATCATTGCATGAGCCAAAGAACACCACCTAGTCAGCACATCTACCCATCAGATCAGGATGGTAGCAGGTTTGGCTGCTGGTCTGTGTTTAACAGCCTTTGAACTGCTGTCGTCATGAGTTTTCATTGTCTTAGTCAAGGAGAGCTCAGTGATTGCCTGGTACTTTCGGTTTAAACATTTATATGGCTAAACTAACAATATAGTCAGGTGTTTTGCTTGGCCTGGTATGAAAAGTAGCTCCCTCTCCAACACAAAGATCAGGTGGTGACCTCACGAGCTAGTTTAATTTTTTCTCCAGGCACTGCCAGGTAAAATAAAATAGCCTTAACACAAAGACTGCCAAATTTGTAAAAAAAACTTCCCATTTCTCACACTATTTGAATAGCAACTCTTCCCAATTAAAATGACTTTTATTGAAATCAGTGTATAGCAATCCTAAAGTCATGCACAGTGCAACAGTCATCAAGACAGTACAGAGGAGACTGGATAACCTCCAGTGAGATATATGAAGGAAAATGGAAAAGGAGAAAATTACAGCCACCTAATACACATTCTACATTTATGGGCCAGAATTTTCCAATACTGTGCTCATCAGTTGTCTAGTATCCTTCTACTTAAGTAAATAAGTGGAAAAATGCCATACTGGTAAGCTCAGAAGCAGAGATTTTCCGATTATAATGTTCAAGAATATTATTAATACTCTGAACATATGACTTCATCTCAGCACATCGGTATGTTAAATAATGAAATACTTTAGTTTTTTTAAAATCTGTTCCTTTAGTGTGGGGCAATTATTAAACAATTCATGTTTCTGCAAAACCATTCAAGTGTGCTAGTTTTTGTCAATATCACCACCTATTAAAAAGGGAAAGGAACAAATACATATCAATAACTTAGATTTCTGTAGGACACTTAACATAATGAAACATCCCAAAGATGTTTCCCAGAAACATGATAAAACATTGAGCCAAATTCAGAGATATTAGATCAGCTGACCAAAAGCTCAGTGAACAAGGGACTTAAGAATGGACTTAAAAAGATGAGAGAGAAGTACTAAGGCAGTGGAATGGAGAGGGAATCAAAGAGCATGGTGTCCCAGCATGGCCCAAAAAAGAAGCAATTATAATTGGTAATGTACGAGATGTCAGAATTAAAGAGAGTTGAGGGAATGGAGGAGATAGCAAGATTGAGAGGGCAAGGCCATGGAGAGATTTGAAAACAAGGATGGGATTGTTAAAGTCAAGGTGTTACATTACTGGGAGGCAACAAATTAGTAAGCACAAGGATGATGATGAACAGAAACTTAGTGCAAGTAAAAACACACGCAGAATTTGAGATGACTTAGGCTACAGAGGGAGACTGTGGGAGACCAGCTGGGTCTGAGTTCGAAGAATTGAGTTTAGAGGGACAAGCAGAATTGAGGGTTTCAGCAGTGAATGGGCTGTAATGGATGAAGTTGAGTAATGTTGTGCAGAGAGAAGGGGCTCAAGTGGCCAAATAGGGCTGAATGGACTGTTTCTGTGGAATATATTCAATGTAATTCCATATGCAAAAGCAGAGCACACAGTTGCACTGATTTCACCAAATAATGGAATGACAAATTCCTTTGAGTGCAGATATCATTTAGCCTTTATTGCTCATTAAACAGTTTTACAAAGTGCCAGAAGTTAAAAAATGATCAAACTTAACACTGCAACAAGAAATGTTCAGTTTGATTTAAAAAATTGCTATCTCATTTCTACAAGAACATCAAACAACTCAAGAGGAAACTAAGCGACTGCTAATAACGAGTTATGACAACATTCTGGGGCTGTGTGACTCTTATTTGTTCAGCTTCAAACAGTACACCAGAGAATTCTTTGATAGGGTCAAAGGCACTGGATCAAAGGCATCATCAAAACAAACCACTTTCAATTTTTCTTTGAAAACATGAATTTTAAAATTAAAACTGGCATAAAGTTGCAGGCCAATATAATTTCTATTTTTCAAAAACAAAAATGTAGATGCAATGCTCACACAGAGAATAGGATAAGTTGGGGAAGCAGACAGCTGTCTTGAATCTCAAAAAAACTAAGCAAGCCTGGCTTGCTATGTTCTTCCAGCCTCCTGCTTGTCTACTTTAGATTCTAGCATTCTGCAGTTGTTTTGTCCCTAACTTGAATTTCTAAAGGGCTCACCTCACATTTATCTGCATTCAACTCCATTTGCAACCTCTCAGCCCAATTCTGCAGTTTATCAAAGTCCCTCTGCAACCTGCAACATTCATCCACACTGTCTACTACTCCACCAACTTTAGTGACATCTGCAAACTTACTAACCCATCCACTTATACCTGCATCCAAGTCATTTATAAAAATGACAAACAGCCATGGTCCCAAAACACATCCTTGTGGCACACCACTAGTAACTGAATTCAGGCTGAATATTTTCCATCAACCATCACTCGCTGCCTTCTTACAGAAAGCCAGCTCCTAATCCAAACTGCTAGATCACCCTCAATCCCATGCCTCTGCATTTTCTCCAAAAGCCTACCATGTGGAACCTTATCAAAGGCTTTACTGAAGTCCATGTACACCACATCAACTGCCCTACCCCCATCCACCTGCTTGGTCCCCATCTCAAAAGACTCAGTGGAGGTTTGTGAGATATGACCTGCCCTTGACGAAACCATGTTGACTATCTGCAATCAAATTGTTGCTTGCTAGATGATTATAAATCCTCGCTCTTAATATCCTTTCCAAAACTTTTCCTACAATAGATATAAGGCTCACTGGTCTATAATTACCCGGGTCATCTCTACTGCCCTTCTTGAACAAGGCACATTTTCAATCCTCATCAGTGAGCGTCTCTTTGTTTAGCCTGTCCCAGTCGAACTGGTGTCTCTCTCCATCTGTGTATATGGATGAATAATAGTTGGTCATGTCTTTTGGTGGCTAGTTGATGCTCATGTATCCTGGTGGCTAGTTTCCTACCCGTCTGTCCAATGTAATGTTTGTTTTATTGTAATGTAACAAGGGCTACCATTGTGCCTTGGGGCCGGAGTAGTCTGGTCGTCATTTCTGAGATGTCCTTAATGTATGGCAGGGTGGCTAGAGTTTCTGGGTGTGTTGTCTCTTCTTGTGTTGGTCTGTTGTGTAGGAATCAGCAGATTGCGCTTATCGGACACCTGTTGTTCCTGAATACGTTGTACAGGTGTTTTTCTTCGGCTTCTCTTCGTTCCTGGGAGCTGCAGTTAAACAAACTGCAGTTAAATGAGCCACAACACACTGCAGCACCCAGGAACTAAGATGACAACCAGACTACTCCTGCCACTAGGCAGCATGGTAGCCCATAAGCCTATCACCCCAATGAAACAACTCCTGATGAATTTAAAGTACCCCATACCAATAACCAGCAGAACGAACATTGTACCCAAAATAGCTTGCAAGGACTGCCACAAATATTACATTGGATGGATGGGCAAGAAGCTAGCCACCAGGATACATGAGCACCAACTAGCCACCAAAAGATATAACCAACTATCACTCGAATCCATACACACTGATGAAGAGGGACACCAGTTTGACTGGGACAATGCACTCATCCTGGGACAGACCAAATGAAGATACACACGGGAATTCCTAGAGGCTTGGCATTCAAACTAAAACTCCATTGACAAACATATTGATCTGGACCCCATTTACTGATCTCTCAGAAAAAGAACTGGAAGTGATATCACCCACCACAACAGATCAAGACACACAAATAGAAAGTGGGACAGAATGCCAGCGCTTCATTGGAGGCTCACTGATGTCCGAGAACAAATCTACCAGCTCAGCGATTGAATTTATAAAGCGAAAGTGAGGACTACAGGTGCGGGGGATCAGAGTCAAGTTTAATGTGGTGCTGGAAAAGCGCAGCAGGTCGGGCAGCATTTGAGGAGCAGAAAAATCGATGTTTCGGGCAGAAGCCCTTCTTCAGGATGCTGCCTGACTTGCTGTGCTTTTCCAGCATCACTCTAATCTTGACTCTGATTAAACTTACAACCTGAATGACAGCTATATTGAATATAGAAGTAAAAATTTCCTTAAAGTGACTGATTAATTGCAGAAGCTTGAAACCAGACAGTTTCTAGCTTAATTCCTAACTCAGTCTCTTGTGGCTTAATCAGGAAACCACTAAATACAATTTAGACACATGGCTGTCATTACAGTTTTTATGTAGTATTTCTGCATAAACTAAACACACACATATCTCGTCTACAATAGTCACAAGTTAAGATGCTTCAGAGTAAATATTGCAATAATACATTATTAAAAATGTCACAAATGAAATATTTGATTTAGTAAAGTACTCCTGGATAGTTTTATAACGTGGCACTGGGGGGAGAAACAATTTATATGAAATGGACATTGAGATTGACAAAAAAAATTATACTTAACATATTAACAGCTGTCAAAAAAGATGAATAAAGTATAAAACTCAAAAATAGCAATATACTGCTTACTCTTAGTTACCACAGTGCCAATCAGATCAGACATGGTCCTATATTTTCCATTAGCATTAAAATCATAGTAACAGTAACTGTTTGTGCCCAGCTAAGTGAGATTCTATGCAAAACAGTACAAAGTTAACTGGACCAGTTATTTTAACATTGAACTTGCAGTTCCTATTTACAGTACTTAAAAATATTCAGAAAGAACATCCAGTTTTAAATAGGTTCACATTGATTTCTACATACATTGTTTGATATGCTTTCAAAACAGATCAAATATATTTTGCTGCAACAATTATGGATGATCAGGGAAGGCCGAAATGAATGGAGTAGTGCAAATAAATTTGGAACATTTAATTTATACCATAAATACATCAGATGCTGAAAACCAGAAATGATGGAAGCACTCAACACCTCTGACAGTAATCTGTTGAGATGAATGGTGTTAACAAGCAGGATTTGTCTTCCCTAAAGATTTTGCACACCCTGTAAGGCTCAAATATGGGCCAGAGGACTGCACTGCGGGAGAAAGTCACACCATCGTGATTTTTCCCAGTTTAGTCAAGTAAACAGTCAGAGGACAGGCTTGCTATCCAATTAACGAGAAGTTTTCAGAGCCACTGGGCCAGAGACCTTCCAGCCTGAAAGGAGCAACCAGATGCCTTTAAAGCAAAGTGAAGGAGATAGCACTTAAAAAACAAAGTGATGCCAGAAACCAACAAGGAGGCTGGAAGTGCAAAATATCAATCACCTACTTTCATGCCTGTACAGCCTGGGCTCAAAAGCTACCCAAGGGGATACAAAGGCAACATCAGAAACAACCAGGAAGAGTTCTTGAAATGCTTGAAACAGAAAAGGAAGATAGGTGTCATTCTAAAGTTAAAGCAACATATATGAACCAAAAGCTGGCTTATTCACGAAGAACTGAAATGTGAAGCCTACCAGTACTGCTGCACACATCAGCTGTGCAACATTAAAGAAAGGAAACAATGGCAGTGAACCCAGTAACATGAGCTGGGTCAAACGAGAAGCTGAAAAAGACTGCACAACCAGAAGTACTGCAAGCAGGAATGGAGGGCAGTCTAGATTGGCTGGAGTGAATGTAAACGTCAATGAACATCTTTAGGGCTGGGATGCTTGCTAAGTAATTTTACAGGACATTTGTGATCAGGAAACTTGTGATTAAAGTCGAAATTGAGACTAACGGGTTATAATCAAGGCATTTCTGCCCACTATAGCCCAGGATGAAAACAGTCACTGGTGAATCTTGTGATTATCAATACCTTAATACAAACTATGTCACAGGGTTCAGTCTTGGAACTACATTCAGGATGCTCTGATGCTTCTTGCTGTCATAAGCTCAGTACAATATTGGTTGGGATTTGGTTAGCCTCGCTGGCTGTACAGCTTGTTTGTGATGCAGAGTGATGCCAACAGCATAAGTTCAATGTTTGCAATGGCTGACAGTACTACAAAGAACTCTCTTTCTCAACCTCTCACCACTAATCATCTCTCCCTGATGATCTGGTAAGATTACTGACTTTACTTTTTACCTAGGTAAAAATAATGACTGCAGATGCTGGAAACCAGATCTTGGATTAGTGGTGCTGGAAGAGCACAGCAGTTCAGGCAGCATCCGAGGAGCAGCAAAATCGACATTTCGGGCAAAAGCCCTTCTTCCTGATGAAGGGCTTTTGCCCGAAATGTCGATTTTGCGGCTCCTCGGATGCTGCCTGAACTGCTGTGCTCTTCCAGCACCACTAATCCATTTACTTTTTACCTGGTTTAGTCCACATGAAATTCACACGTGCGAATGCACAAGCTAGTTGCGAAGCCCTATCAGTGAATTGCTCACCATTTATGCTCACATGAGGATTATTTAAGAAAGGAAACAGATGACTACCAGACTCAGTCATTGACCTCTGCTGTTGAAGCAAAGGTAGAAAAGAGAAAAGCAAAAAGAGAAGTGAGATGGTACAATAACATAATTACAAACTGTAAGCCGCAGGCACTGAAAATCTAAGGATATTGCCAGAATCTAATCCAGATAACACCATCAAAGGTTCACTCCACTAGATCTGAAACTTTGAATATGATCCAGCAATGCATCAATTAAGCTAATATCACAAAACAAAACACATTCTGGGTGGTCTGTCTGCCCACTCCATCTTGACAACAGTTAAGTAGTAGTAGAATCCTATTGATCTTTCAAGTTCATACAAAAAATAGTTCATGATATTTATGCTTTGGTGGGAAGAAGGGGAACTTCATGGAGAAAGAAAGAGACTTGACACAACAGCTCAATTGTAGCCAAAGTATTTACTGCTTTTCATTAAACAAAACTAGTGAACTTACACTTTAGTTGGGACTCTACACAATGTCACAGGACAAACTCAAGTTGGCCACCTCCTTTTCCTGCTCTTCACTGTCCAGCCTATAATTAACTAATACAGAGGAACCTTGATTATCCGGCATTTGATTATCCAAATATCGGATTATCCGGCAAGGTTGCTTAGCTAAACTATGTTTTTCAGCATTCGATTATCCAGAATTCGATTATCTGAACGAAATACTCCCGGCTTGTGTCCTTCGGATAGCAGCAGTTCTTCTAATCCTAGTTGGTTTTAATCAATCACAAAATAAATTACTCCTTTGGGGCGTGCAGTGTGAAATGTAACTATAGCTGTTTTTTGGTAGTTATGAAATAAATTGCTACCATAGCAGCAAGCAATGATGAACTTCATTGGGATTACCCTCACATTAAAAGCTGTTCTTTAGAAATCAACTTACCAGATGAATGGTAAAAACTCTCTAATCTGAAGCTCCGAAAATATCAAGTTTCGAAGTTCACTCCAGAGATTCTTAAAATAAGGGTCTGTGTCTCAGTACATTGGTGTCATTAATTTTGATTTCTCAAAAAAGTTTTCTAATGGGAATTAATTTGCCAAAAAAAAGGACCAAACGTTACATGGATTTGAAACATTGAACAAAATCACAACCAATTCTTTGCAACATCCTTTTTATTAAAGAAAGGATATAAAAGACTTTCAATTAAGCCTGTTTAGGTGTTAAGCTGTGCTCATGCTTGAATCTTATACAGCTGTAAAAGCGCATTTAATTTAATCAATTCATTCAAGTGCAAAACAGGCATAACACAACACCAAAACTGATAATTATAAATATCATTCTTTTATACAATGATTACGATTCACATTGATTGCCACTCCCCCCAACCACCAAAATTATACAATTCAAATAGTGCCTTACCTCTTATAAAATCCATGGATTGGTTGAAGACACAAGAACTGCCAATAATCCAAACAGAAAGCTTTTAATTTCAACATTTTAAAAATTGTTTTGTTCTTATTTGAGGTTGTTTTGAATAATTCCCTGCTTTGGTTTCAATGGTAGATTCACAACAGCATTAATGTGCACAAAGAAGTTCAATATTCTTCAACAATTTTTAACTTCATTCTTCAAAATGCTAATATTTAGAAGGGATGGTCTTGTTTGCATTTAGACTCCTGGGTTTAAAAACTTATGACAAGGACAACAGCACATGTCTACCTTAGTTACTGGGTTTTGTAAATCAACCTTCAAAACCCACTCAACATATTAAGCAGGGCAATCAGTACCTCTTTGTCATCTGAAGTCTGTTTCTACCACGCGATTTTAATCCAGGCGTGAGAAATTGCAAGTGTTCATTGTTTCCTGGATTCCTAAAGATGCATCAGCAAGTACTGAGATCTGGATAAATGCATGATCACCTTCCATTTAAAAACGAGAAATCTCAAATGCAGACTTTTTTTGCCAGGAGAATAAGAGGCTCAAATGCATTAAGTACAGTACAAATACAACTGCCTTCGTCGGACACTTGAATGCAGAACTACAGCTGCTCCATTGTCTGCCACTGACTATGAGAAATGTGGCTCTCCTAGTAACCCAGAATGACAATGAAAACAAACCTTACTCAATCAGGGTGTTAATTATGCCTTATCTAATTCCCAGTACCCTTTGCCAATCAGCTTTGAGCCGGCAAGCTAATCATCTGTACCACATGGTGCTCAGTGGGCAACCTCCCAACAGTAGGAGGTTGCAAGCTAAAGCTTTATGGATAGGCTGATGGCCGTTACTATAGCAACTGGATCATTTGGATAAAATCTGAAGTGGAGCATGGGTGACAGTTCACACTAATTCTAAAATAATGGAGTACTTGGGAGAAAAATGCAGACATAAGTTACTATAATAGAATGGCAATATTAGTCAAACAATTCATTTCTAACATTAAGTTTACAAAAGAACGTGCATGATTTACATTTTCTTGTTGAACAGTCCCTGAATGTAACAAAGAGAATTACTGAAAGTTTTGCTTTAGTTTTGGAGGAATCTTTAGTACAATACGTAAAATAACTTCAAAGTGAAGATTCTTTAAGTTTGTCATTGAAACCACAGTCAAAATTTGATGTTTTTCAAAACACCACTGGTGTACAACATTCAGTGCTTCTTCACATCAGTCGGAGAAGATGCTAAAATGTCAAACAGTAGTGGATCTGCCCTTTTGTGTTGGGAAAGTTATTAACAAGTAATCTGCAGCAAACATTGAAGAGCTCATTTAAGAGTATAATATTATTGCAACATTGTAGCATTACAAAGAGGCTCTAAAACTGGCCAGAATCGAAAACACAAACAGGCAGACAAATGCCACTGTTTTGCTAGATTTCTATGATATTAGTGACGATCTGTAGCTTGGGTTGTGGTTGAAGTTGTTGTTGGTTCACCGAGCTGGTTAATTATCTTGCAATTGTTTAGTCTCCCTCCTGGGTGACATCTTCAGTGCTGTGTAACCTCTGGATGAAGTGCTGTCGTGAGCTGCCCCAAATTTATACGGTTCTCTGTGGCAAGTGGTTCTATTTCCAATTTTGTATCGTCATGGTCTTTTGATGGGGTCTACTTCAACGCATTTGTTAATGGAACCAGTGAATGAATACCAGGCCTCCAGAAAATGCCAAATTTGTCTTTGTTTAGCCTGTCCCAGCATTACGATGTTGTCACACCAACATTTCATCCGAGGGCTACATAGCACCGAAAATGTAAATCAGAAGGGAGACAAAACATTTGCAAGAAAATAAACAAGCTCTGTTAACTAACCAACAATTACTCCTATGATTTTTAAGTTTATTTTAAAATGTCTTCTTATGCTGCCATGGTGACTATAAAATGTGCAGTAAATGGAATGAAGTGCAAAATAAAGAATTTAACTGAAAAGTTCATCTTTCACGTCAGAGGAGATACTGTTTTTAACATAAGACCACTACAGCTTAGAACAAACTTCTAGCTTATTGCCATGAAAACCAGCTGCAACTATGTCATAATTCCCATTTTTCATCCTCTTCCTCCTTTCCCTATGCCCTCTAGTTCTGGACTCCCCCCACCTTATGGAAAAGACCTGTCTATTCACTCTATCCGTGCCCCTCGTGAGTTTACAAACCTCTATAAGGTCACCCCTCAGCCTCTGACACTCCAAGTAAAACAGCCTTAGCCTATTCAACCTCTCCTTATAGCTCAAATCCTCCAACCCTGGCAACATCCTTGTAAGTCTTTTGTGAACCCTTTCAAGTTTCACAACATCTTTCCGATAGGAAGGAGACCAGAATTGCACCAATAGTCCAAATGTGGCCTAATCAATGTCCTGCACAGCCACCACATGACCTCCCAACTCCTACACTCAATGCTCTGACCAATAAAGGAAAGTATACCAAATGTCTTTTTCACTATCCTATCTATCTGCAACTCTACTTTCAAGGAACTATGAATCTGCACACCAAGGTTTCTTTGTTCAGCCACACTCTCTCAGACTTTCTCATTAAGTGTATAAGTCCTGCTCTGATTTGCTATTCCAAAATGCAGCAGCTCGCATTTATCCAAATTAAACTCCATCTGCCAATCTATTGGCCCATCTGATCAAGATCCCATTATAATCTGAGGTAACCTTTTTTGCTGTCCACTACACCTCTACTTTTGCGGTCATCTGCAAACTTACTAACTATACCTCCTACGTTCAAATGAAAATCGTTTATATAAATGATGAAAAGAAGTGGACCCAGCACCGATCCTTGTGGCATTCCACTGGTCACAGGCCTCCAGTGTGAAAAGCAACCCACCACCACTACCCTATGTCTTCTACCGTTGTGCCAAACCAAGTCAACAGAAGTAAACTTTAAGAAATGGCAAATAGGTTAAAAGGAAAGGTCAGGTATTTAGAAAAGGGAATTCTAGAAATTTGCTGTAACTAACAAAAAGTCACTGCTGCGAATTAAGTCACCAAAATCAAGCACACTCAGTCTTCCAAAATCAATTCCAGGGACCTCAGAAGACTGTAGAAGTGGATGAGGGAGGACGTTGGTGGGTGAGGGTTTTGGTGGGGGGGGTTCCGAAAGGTTCCAGGTTTTATGTTGGGCCTGCAGGAAACCAAGGAAAATGATTGCGCAGTTACGGGGGTCGCCCTGTACTACAGATTTGTCAGCTCAAAGCTTTTCAAAGCTTGTCAGCTCAAAGTTTTTCATCATATGGATGAACAAAAGGGAGTAAAAGTAGTCAGAGTGTGGTGCTGGAAAAGCATAGCCAGTCCAGCAGCATCAGAGGAGGAGGAGAGTCAATGTTTTGAGCGTTAGCCCAAAATGTCGATTCTCCTGCTCCTCGGATGCTGCCTGACCAGTTGTGCTTTTCCAGCACCACACTCTTCAACTCTGATACCCAGCATCTGCAATCCTCACTTTCTCCCAAGGAGGAAAAAAATTAGTCAAGATTCACATCATGACGGGAAAAAGAGAGCGAGAGAGACTGACAGACACAGAGTGAGAGAGAGCTGATTGATATTAATTTACCAAATAGGTATTGCTTCTTTGAGCATGATGTAGAACCAACACTTGCATTTTTTTTAAATGTTAAATTTTAAAACTTTGTAACTAATATTCGGTATTCAGACTCAAAATAAATATGCCTCTGGGAATGAAGACAAGGATACCAGTCAGGAGGTAGTGAGGACTGCAGATCAGAGTTGAGAGAGTGGTGCTGGAAACGAACAGCAGGTCAGGCAGCATCCGAGGAGCAGTAGAATAGACGTTTCGGGATTCCTGATGCTGGGCTTTTGCCCGAAACGTCGATTTCGCTGCTCCTTGGATGCTGCCTGAACTACTGTGCTCTTCCAGCACCACTAATCCAGAATAAGCCCCTCAAGCCTGCTCATCCATTCAATAAGATCATGGATGATCGGATTGCAGCTCGACTCCCCTTGTGAAATAAGCCCTGTGTCCCCATAGTGCCGGCCTTACTTGTTAATCAAAAATTGATCTCAAGCCTTTAATATATTCAAGGACTTAAGTCGAGATGTAAAGTTATTCCCACTGCCAGTGTCGCCTGCTTTAGTTTGCATTTCACTGACACCAGTATTTGCAGCCATTAATCATTTAGTACAAACTCCCATTTCACTTTGATTCTTATGAAACACTGCAAAAAATGCTTTTCAAAATAAAGTGATTCTATTTTAAGCTTTCTGACTATGGCAACATTGCAAGATCATATGGCGTTTGTGTCAAAATGACTGCTGTTGATCTAAACCTCAAGGCATTCAATTTACAGAACACCGTAAGTTGAAAACATAGCATTACATTCAAATGCGTTTAAGAAAACAGTTTTTTAAACTTTAGAATTCTTAATTTTTCACAAGGTTTGAGATGATGCTTCAAGTGTAACAAGTTGTCAGCTGAAAATATAAGTTGGTTCAATTGATATATCTATTGGCAAATAAACAAAAAGGAAAGAGAAGAAGCCCACCAACTGTTTACTGTATAGCGAAAGTTAAAAATCACACAACACCAAATTATAATCTAACAGGTTTATTTGGAAGCACAAGCTTTCAGAGCGCTGCTCCTTCAGCAGATGGTTATGGAGTATAAGATCGTAAGACACAGGATTTATAGCAAAAGCTTACAGCGTGATGCAACTGAGATGATGTATTGAAAGAGACCTGGATTGTTTGTTAAGTCTCTCATCTTTTAGAATGATCATGCTGGTTTCAGTTTTCATTTGTAAATCCCTGAACTTTTTTCAAGTTACTTTCTCAAGCGAACTTTAACAATAGGTGCCATGTCAGCTCAGACACTGAAAGTGTAAGGTTAAAGTCTATCTGTCTGTGCCCCAATGTTCAAATTAAAATGTAATTTTGCAAGTACAAATTCACCCCACAAATTTGTGTATGTGTGCATGTGGCTGTGTGTGTTGGGAGGGATGTGTGAATGCCTGAGAGAGGGTGGGTGTGAGTGTAAAAGGTTATATATCTGTGGGGGGAGTATATGAAAGAGGGTCTGTGCATGTGTGTGTGTAATGTAGTGGGGTCACCTGAAGTGTGACATGAACCCAAGTTCCCAGTTGAGGCCATCCCCACGGGGACCAAACTTGGCTATCAGCCTCTGCTCGGCCACTTTGGTGTTGTCTGTCCCGAAGTTAATCTTGGAGGATTGTCACCCAAAGGTCCAAGGTCGAATGTCCTGGACTGCTGAAGTATTCCGTGATTGGGAGGGAACACTCCTGGCTGCTGACTGTTGTGCGGTGTCCATTTACATTCTTTACACCTCTTTACACACACACACACACATACGCACACGCGCACATACACATAAGTTTGTGGAGTGAATTTGTACTTGCAGAATTACATTTTATTTTGCTCAAAAACTGCATGAATCCATGTAAGACTCTGTACATCCTTTTTTAGAAATAGAATCAGTCTGAACATTGGGGCACAAACAGACAGACTTTAACCTTCCACCTTCAATACATTGTGAGAGTTCACATCATACCTATTGTTAAAGTTTGCTTGAGAATGCAACTTGAAAAAAGTTCAGGGATTTATAGATGAAAGAACTTAAACCAACATGGTCATTCTAAAAGATGAGATACTTAAACAATCCAGGTCTTTTTCAATACATCATCTCATTTGCATCACACTGTAAACCTTTGCTATAAGTTCTGTGTCTTACAATCTTACACTCTACAACCACCTGATGAAGGATCTGCATTCCAAAATCTAGTGCATCGATATAAACCTGTTGACTATAACTTGGTGTTGTGTGATTTTGAACTTTGTACACCCCAGTCCAACACTGGCACCTCCAAATCATGAGAAATAAAGTAGCCTCTCAAAACTGTACCATCATTCAATGAATCACAGCTGACCTGAAACTTATGCTACACCCAACTGCTCTGGCTCCACATCCACTCGATTAACAAAAATCCATCAATTTCAGATTTAAAATTGATACAGCTAGCATTTAGTAAATATTTTCATGTTACATTGCTAATGCACCTGGTTTTCTGCATCCTGTATCATGGATAATCTGGCTTTGATTTTTTGGTTTTGTTCTGCCATCAGCAGAAAAGGCATTTCTCTCCACCTACTTGATCAATTCAATGAAAAATCTCCAAAAACTAATCAAATCACCCCTCCACCTTCCAAGGGAATAGAGCAGAGTGCATGAAATGTCTCCTATTTCTTTAAACCTTGGTAGCGTGTTGGCGATTCTGTCCTGCATTCCTTCCAAGGCCTGTAGATCTCTTCTAAAGTTGAGAACTGTATACATCACTCATATACTTCTTCAAATTCCTCAATTAGGTTTTTCAATGTGATTTAGCCACAACAAATCCACGAGGGCTCTCTCTAGTCAGTTCAAATCTCTTGAGCATTCTATCTTTAACTGTAGATTGCAAAAGCTTCCTTGCAACAAACATGAATAATCAGGATATAGAATGAAGGGGACACTAAATCAGACCAGTAAGCCAACGAACCTAGCAAAAGGAAAACTAACCTGGGAACAGTTAGCTTACTCAACTCAAATACATTTCACCAGAATACTGACCAAGAAATGCTTAGTCAAGCTGCTAAAAAGACAGTGGCCAACCACTTCCACTCTCCCGTCCACTCCACTAAAGACATGCAAATCCTGGTCCTCCTCCACCGCCAAATCCAAGCCACCTGACACCTGGAGGAAGAACACCTCAACTTTGACCTTGGGACCCTCCAATCACATGGCATCAATGTCGACTTCACCAGTTTCCTCCCTTCCCCTCACCTCATTCCAGATTCAACTCTCCAACTCATCACCATCCTCTTGAACTGTCCTACCTGTCCATCTTCCTTCCCACCCAGCCGCTGCACCCTTCCCTCCAACCTATCACCATCACACCGCCCCCCACCCCCCCCCCCCCACATCTACCAATCGTCTTCCCACTAATTCCATTCCCCCCTAAACTCCTGATGAAGGGCTTATGGCTCAAATGTCAATTCTCTTGCTCTTTGGTCACTGCCTGACCTGCTGTGCTTTTCTAGTGCCACACGTTTCGACTCTGATCTCCAACATCTGCGGTCCTCACTTTCTCCTAATGGTTCTCCTCTACCCCTTCAGACCAAGTCAGAAAAGGAGAAGGCAGCAATCCACCCAACTACATGAGCAGTGGTTGGTATTGCCCACTCATGCAACTTGGTGCCAGAAGTGGTCATCTGAAGGTCTGCTCTAGCCGATGTATTGCAACACAAGTGATGGAGCTGACAATATTGTGTTGCAAAGATAGGTAGAAGTTTAAGACATGTCCATTATTCATCTGCTGTCAGATGCAGATGACAATGAACTTGACAGGTTTTAAATTCCTTTGATTATGGTTAAAAGCATCCTTCTGTACCTCATTTATTCAATAAACTTTGTCACATGTGTTTAACATAAACTACTGACTTTTTTCCCCACATTTTTAAACTGATTATACCTGTCAAAAATGAGCCATCGGTCTGAGTCAATCTGTCTATGGAGTGATTTTTCAAGGTTTTAAAGGTCGGCTTATGTGCCAATGTCTATGTTACTTGCTTCCAGTTGGCATAGGAAATATGATAATCAAGTCCTCTGAGCTGTTTGTTCTCAGTTCTAAATAAAAAACATCTGGTGTTTCTTTCAGCAATGATTTCATTGTTTCATTTAAAGAGCTAACTAAATTTAAATCTACTATCGACGTAATCCATAGCCCCACTGTTCAAAATTTGATAATCTTTCCACCTTTAAAGCCATTAGTTTAAACCAGGCTATTATCCTAATGCAGAACATAGGCATTTCACTGAAAACCTCACACCCTTCCCCAGCCATATTTTGACAGCATTTTAAGCAGGTGGGTAATTGGCGATATTATGCTGTTTTTGTCTCCAACAGCTGAGCTTCCCGTTTCCTCAGGCTTTCCTTTAGGTGATATCAAATGACAACATACAAACCCTCACTATGGTAAATTTGCAACTTGGACTAAGACTTTCAGTTACAACATTAAACATGCATGGGGTGGGGGGGTGGATATAACACCAAAACTAAGATTTAATTTACTGCATTACAGCATGATAAATTATCAGAATAATTCTGAAAAATGGTTTATCCAGGATCAAAATGACAGCGCAACCATACTTTGCTATTTCAGAAATACCCGCTCTCAAAAGTGACACAGCTACAGGTAGGTTATCTCAATTAAAAGTATCGTGCCCAGGAGAAGAATGGTCAGTAGACATTAAGTTTGTAGTTTAGGCAGAGTAAACATACAATTCATAACAGTTATTTGTTCTAAATAGTCTCTAATTAATACTAAACCTATATTCAGATTTCTGACTCACTTGGAAATAAAAATTATCAATATTCATTTTCACAAATGCACACAACATAAAATGAATTCAACAAAGTGAATTCCTGGTAACAGTGACAAATTGCTATATCCAGTCACTTTAATAATTAAACACAGCTCAGCCAAAAGGTGAAGGCGAAGTTGTTGTAGTCCTACCAAACAATAGGGCTGTCCTCTCATTAGAGAGACAAATGACTGGCTGTGGTTTAACCCGAGGGTCATCACACCTCAGGCAACAGGAGAGGTGGAGAAGGCAGAGTCTTTCATGAAACCTCAACTGGGCAATAAAGTCAAAAATGTCAGCTGCTCATTTTTTTGAATATAAATCTTGAAATTGTGCAAGTTATAGCAGATGTATAATGTCGTTATCTACAATTATTTTCAATAATTTGTGCTGTTAGTAATCAATTTATTTAAAAACAAAAATGTGGTTCAATGATGGAGGAATCAATAAAATGCAATGTGCAGTCAGTATTGGTTTGCTGACCAATAATGACCAAGACTTCAGAAACTAACAGGAAATGCTGAAGTGACTCAGCACGTGCAGCAGTATTTGAGAACCAAGAAACAGAATTAAGTGTTTTGAGTCCGAAACGACTCTTTTAAATCCTGAAACCAGAACTTTAGACTTGGACCCAATGTGACTAATTACGTCTCCATAGAAATTTTTAAAAAGTGATGTGGTATTGGGCTATGAGTAACCATTTATATTATCTATTTCCAGCAGCCTATTTCAGGGAGGTATTGAGAGTGGTTTTAATTTTATCCACCACAAAAAACATTCAATTGGATAAACAGAATGTCTTTCCATTTAGAATTTTAAAATGACAGCAGCCCATAATTTCCCTGTAGATTTCTCAACATAAAGCTTATGGCAATATTGTATACAATTTCTGCATGAAAACAGTTCATATTATTTATGGAAAATTTATTTTTGTGAATTACATTTTTAAATGGTGTAACTCATTCCCTGCAATTTGCCTTTTAAACACTTATGCTTGCATTGAACCAGCCTGTGAGGGGGCTTCATGAGACAGGTCACATGATTACAGCAAGTCAGGAGACATATTAATTCTATATTGTATGGATTTTGTAAATCCATAACAAAGAAGTGCATTTTCATTTACTCAGTCACACGGTTTACCCACTGTGCACAGATCTATTCTCATGCATTAGCATTCGCATGCACATTGTAATCAGCTGCGCATCTGGATGATATTTGTTCTCAAGAACTGTCATTCATATCACTTGATGGTGCTGTGACAGTCACTGTTCCATATCCATTTTGGGATGTCATGGACTTCTAGAATTATTGGTTGATTAGTAGTCTGTGCAATGAAGAGTCCAAATAGATACAAGGAGTGGGCCATTTGAGCCTGCTCTGCCATTTAACATGATCATGGCTGATCATCCTATTCAGTACCCTGTTCCTGCTTTCGCCCCATACTTTATGATCCCTTTAGTCCAAGAACTATAACTCCTTCAAAACATTTAATGTTTTGGCCTCAGCCAAAAAGAATTCCACAGATTCACCACTCTCCTGGATGAAGAGCTTTCTCCTCATCTTAGTTTTAAATAGCCTATCTGGCTTCCTTAGAGTGTGACACTTGGTTCTCGCTCCTCAGTCACTGGGAACGTCCTTATTGCATCTACTCTTTCTAGTATTGTTAGAATTTTATAGGTTTCTGTAAGTCAGTCTGATTAACCTACACTGCCTCCCTCCACAGCCAGAACATCCAACTTCACATAAGACGACAAAACTGCATACAATACTTTTGGTATATTCTCATCAAGCAATCCCTGCTCTGGTACTCAAATCCTGTCACTGTGAAGGCCAATATACCATTTGCTACCTTCTCTGGGCATTGAATTTACATGCTGACTTGCAGCAACTGGAGTACAAGGACTCCCAGGTCTCATTGCACCTTCTCTTTTCCCAATCTTTTGCTATTCAGATAAACTAACATTGTTTTTCCTACCAAAGTGAATAACCTCACATTTATCTTCATAGTACTTCATCTGCCCACTTGTTCAACTTGCCCAAATCACACTGAAATATTTCTGTATTCTCTTCACAGCCCATCCTCCCACCCAGCATTGTACTGTCTGCGAACCTGGAGATATTACATTTAGATCCCTCATCTAAAATCATGAATATATATTGGGAATAGCTATGGTCCAAGCACTGATATCTGTGATATCCCACTAGTCACTGGTTACAACTCTGTAAAAAAAGTTTATTCCTGCTTCTAGTTTCCTGTGTGACTCCAATTTATCTATTCTTGTCAGATGACGACTGCCAATCCCATGCAGTTTAATTTTGTGCTAATCTTTTAATTTGGACCGTACTGAATATCTGAAAGTCAAAGTAAAGCACGTCCACTGCTCTCCGATCAACTCAGTTACATCCTTGAAAAACTCCAGTAGACTTGTCAAGCATGGGTACCCTTTCCTAAATCTGTGCTGATTGTACCCAACCCTGTCACTGTTTCCAAGTGCTCTATTATTAAATCTTTTGTAACGGACACTCGCATTTTACCCACTACCAATCTCAGGCTAAATGGTCTATAAATCTCTGATTTCTATCTTCGTCCTTTTTTTAAAAATAGTGGAGTTATATTAGCTATCCTCAATCCATATGACCAAGAGCCTATTGAATCTTGAAATATGATCACCCTACTTTTGCTAGGGCCATTTCTTTAACGAAATCTGAAATGTAGGTTTTATTGTTTGGCATCTTCCCAATAGGCTACTTATAGTGAAGGTGCAGCTTGATCGGAATCTGTTTAGTTTAGTTGACTGGATTGTTGGCTTACAGAGCAGTGTTATGCCAACATCATGGGTTCAATTCTCATCACCGGTCTGAGGTTACCACGAAGAAATCACCTTCTCAACCTCTTCTCTCACCTGAGGTTTAGTGACCCTCAGATTAAATCACCGCCAGTCAGTTTTCTCTAATAAGAGAGCAGCCCCTATGATATGGTAAGACTATGGTGACACAGTTGTGACTACATCATAATTTACAAACAAGGTAACAACTGCTTTATGAAATCTCAGGATGCCATTTGGGCTGACTCATGAGAACATTGAAGGTTTGGATCCAGGATTGCCAGATTTGAGCATTTGGCAGCCAACATTTGGCATTATTGTCAAAATGAAATTTGGCTTTCTGCTGTTAATCTTGACGCTGTCACAAGTGTATTATTGTTTCAGGCTTCTATAGCCTTTTTGCTATCATCTTTGAACTGGACTTCTTTCCATGGTTTTGGCAGGTGCGTTTCTCCACCCAAGGATTGCCATGTATATATTTATGCTGGATTTGCTCAATTTCTTTATAATTTGTTTGCAATTTTCACTATTGCCTCAGTTTTTCCATTTGACGAGCGACAATGTAGGGATGATGTATGGTGTGAAATTTACCAGTTTTTTTTTTAAGAAGTGATGAGCCCACATCATTCGGAGTGAGGGCTCTCTATTCCTTGTTACAATGTCTGGCTGAAGTGTCCTTTCAAGCAACAGTTTCAGCAGTAGCTGACGTCAGCTGGACTACCTCCCAATCGTCAGAAATGTAGTTTACTAAAGAAGATAATAGATTCCCGCAAGATTTAATTTCTATCCCCAGCTTCACCCAGTCTATCTAGAATGCCATGTGCTATTAGCAGCGCTCGAGCTTGCTTAGCTTGCTACTGCCTACAAACACTGCACTGAATTGGGCTCCTTTATTTCCTTGTTCACGTTTGGCCAGTAGAGCACTTCTTTTGTCTTCCTCAGGCTTGACTTTATGCCTTGGTGGCTTACATGAACTTGCTTTATCATGCCTCCTCTCAAAACCTGCAAACCCATTCTAAAAGATTAAAAACTTAACAACATAGAATCATAGAGATGTACAGCAGGGAAACAGACCCTTTGGTCCACCTCATCCATGCCGACCGGATATCCCAACCCAATCTAATCCCACCTGCCAGCACCTGGCTCATATCACTCCCAACCCTTCCTATTCATATACCCATCCAGTTGCCTTTTAAATGTTGCAATCGTACTAGCCTCCACCACTTTCTCCGGCAGCTCATTCCATACACGTACCACCCACTGTGTGAAAAAGTTGCCTCTTTGGTGTCTTTTATACCTTTCCCTTTGGTAGCTATTTGGCTGCCTGCCCTCGTCACCCCCTGCCCCCCATCCCAAAAACTCATGTTCCCACCTCCCACAACCTTAAATGTTCTCATCTCTATCCTGAATGGGTGACCTTTAACTTTAAAATGGTGTCTCCTATCTAGTTCACCCTAGGTTTGTTCAATATATAATTTCAGTTGCATGACACGGTGATCTTTTGCGACAAATTCTGTGTCTTATGACTATATCCTGGCATTGTGTGATTTTAAACTCTATCCAGCATAGCATTCTTTGCAGATGCTTTGGAGCAGATAGGGTCATTTTGATAATAATGGCTTCAAGTGGCTTGTGGTCAGACTTAAGTGTCACTTGGTCTTTTCCAAATAGGTATTGATGAAAATCTTGAAAGCAAAGACAAGGGACAGGCATTCTTTCTTGATGTTAGTGCACTATCACTCAATTATGTTTATGCCCTGGATGTTAAGTTGTCCTTGCTCCGTTAGAGTCACCCAAGTCCCATCTCTCACATAGACTTTATCTCCATCACAACACTTCAACACTAACACTGTCATCAGAAGTTGCTTGATTTTAGTAAAAGCTGCTGCTTCTTTTCCTCAATATTTGTGTGACCAATTACGGCACTGAAGTGGCATATTTGGTCACACTCCAGTGACAAATTGGGTATAAATTTTGCCACACATTTGTGAAATCCAACAAATTGCTGCACCGCTTTTTTTTCATTGGTTGTCACATTGTTCCTACAGCTCACTCTTTTTTGGGATCCAGGCAAAGATCTTTGGTTGTCATTACGTGATCTGTGCATTTCACTTCTGGAATCTTTATTCTTGCTCAACTTCAGATTCAGCTGGATTTTGGTAGGAAAAAGCCATTGCTGAATACATCGTGCCCACATATCCATAAACTATCAGATCATCCACCATAGTTTTCACTCTAGGAAGATCACCAATTATCTCATGATACCTGCATTGAAATGGACCGTGGAAGTGCCAAGCAGCACGCAATCATCTGGACCTCCCAGTATCCAAATATAGTCAGAAAATATTGCTTTTGTGCAGCTTTACTTGCTTATTCGCATCCAAGGTGCTGAAGATTTTTCCATTTGCAAGTTATGAAAAAACTCCTTTGATGACGCACATGGGATAACAAGATCTTTTCAGTGCTATATTTTGATTGATACATACTCTTAGTGTTCTAAGTTGTTCATTACTGTCATGCTGCTAACCCACTCTGTCAGAAATGTCTTTTTAAAAGAATTGCTTCCTTCTTTTTTACTTTACTTTGTCTTTCAGGCTGGCTTTGAGGACAGCTAGAACATTTCTCAGTGGACAGTCTAAGATCATTATCAATGCCATTTACTTTGATATGATATTTGCCAGGAAGACACACTAAACCTTTAAAGTTATCTTAGCAACACAGGAATAGGAATAGGTCATTTGACCCTGACTTTGTTGCACTATTCAATGAGATCATGGTTGACCTATAGCAGAACTCCACATACCTGCCTTCGGCCCTTTTCCGTTCCTACCCTTGCCAAACAAAAATTGATCTGTCAGGTTTAAAATTAACTGATCCAGCATTCATAATCGTTTGTGAAAGAGAGTTACTAATATCTATTCTTTTGTGTGCAGAAGTGATTCCTAACATCTCTCCTGAAAATGGTCTGGTCCGAATTCTCAGACCATGCCTCCTAATTCTAAAATCCTCAACCACATTTGTCTACCCTATCTTTTCCAGTTTTGGACAAAACATGCTTAATTTGCATAATGTCTCCCCGTAACATAACCAAAGAACAAAGAAAATTTACAGCCCAGGAACAGGCCCTTCAGCCCTCCAGGCCTGTGCTGATCCAAATCCACTGTCTAAACCTATCACCTAATTCCTAAGGTTCTGTATCCCTCTGCTCCCCACCTGCTCATGCATCTATTCAGATGCACCTTAAATGAATCTATCATGCCTGCTTCTACTACCTCTGCTGGCAACTCGTTACAGACACCTACCACCCTCTGTGTAAAGTACTTTCCATGTGTATCCCCCTTAAACTTTTCTCCCTTCACCTTGACCACATGACCTCTCGTTACTGAATTCCCTCACCTTGGGATAAAGCTCATCTCTATCCACCCTGTCTACACCCTTCATGATTTTGGAGACCTCAGCCAGGTTCCCCCTCAAATCTCCTTTTTTCTAATGAAAACAATCCTAACCAACTCACTCTCTTTTTAAAGCTAGCACCTTCCATACCAGGCAACATCCTCATAAACCTCCTCTGCAGCCTCTCCAACCTCTCCAAAGCGTCCACACCCTTTTGGTAATATGGCAACCAGAACTGTACACAGTATTCTAAATGCAGCTGAATCAAAAAAGTCTTGTACAATTTTAACATGACCTGCCAGCTCTTATACTCAATACCCTGTCCGATGAAGGCAAGCATACCATATGCCTTCTTGACTACTCTATCCATCTTTGCAGCCAGCTTCAGGGTACAATGGACCTGAACTCCCAGATCTCTCTGCTCATCAACTTTCCCAAGGCTCTTCCGTTTACGGTATAGTTCACTCCATAATTAGACCTTCCAAAATGCATTTCCTCACATTTGCCCAGATTGAACTCCATCTGCCACTTCTCCACCCAACTCTCCAGTCCATCTATATTCTCCTGTCTTCTTTGACAGTCCCTTATGCTTTCTGCTACTCCACCAATCTTAGTGTTATGAGATTAGATTAGATTACTTACAGTGTGGCAACAGGGCCTTCGGTCCAACAAGTCCACACCGACACTCTGAAAAGCAACCCACCCAGACTCATTTCCCCTACATTTCCCCCTTCACCTAACACTACATGGCCAATTCATCTAACCTGCACATTTTTGGACTGTGGGAGGAAACCGGGGCACCCAGAGGAAACCCATACAGCCATGGGAACAATGTGCAAACTCCACACAGGCAGTTACCTGGAGGTGAGAATTGAACCCGGGTCTCTGGCACTGTGAGGCAGCAGTGCTAACCACGGTGCCACCGTGCCGCCCATTATCTGCAAACTTACTGATCTGACCACCAATGCCCTCTTCCAGATCATTTTTTATGTATGTCACAAACAACAGTGACCCTAGCACTGATCCCTCTGGAACACTACTGGTCACCTTTCTCCATTTCAAGAAATCCCTTCAACCACTACTGTCTCTTGTTGCTCAACCAGTTCTTTATCCACCTAGCTAGAACACCCTGCACACCATGTGACTTCACTTTCTCCATTAGTTTACCATGGGGAACCTTATCAAGCACTTTACTAAAGTTCATGTGTATGACATCTACAGCCCTTCCTTCATCTATCAACTTAGTCATTTCCTCAAAGAACTTTATTAAGTTGGTAAGGCATGATCTCCCCCGCACAAAAGCATGTTGCCTATCACTGATAAGCCCATTCTTTTCCACGTATAAATAGATTCTATCCCTCAGTACCTTCTCTAGCAACTCTCCCACCACTGACGTCAGGCTCACTGGTCTGTAGTTACCTGGAATATCCCTACAACCCTTGTACAGGGGGACAACACTAGCAACTCTTCAGTCCTCCAGCACTTCACTGGTGGTTAAGGATGTAACAAAGATATCTGTCAGGGCCCCAGTTATTTCCTCTCGTGCCTCCCTCAGCGACCTGGGATAGATCCTATCTGGTCCTGGGGTTTTGTCCACCTTAATAACCTCTAGCCTACCCAACACTTCTTCCCTCCTTATGTCAATGTCATCCAGAGTAAACAAATGTCCAACTCTAATCTCAACATTCATCATATCCCTCTCCTCAGTGAACACTGATGCAAAGTAATCATTGAGATTCTCACCCATTTTCTCAGGTTCTTGGGATTTCTCCTTAATTCTGCACGCTAAAGCTATTTCATGACCCCTTTTAGCCTGCTTGATTCCTCATTTAAGATTGGTCCTACTTTCCCGATATTCCCCCAAGGCCTGTTCTATTCTTAGCTGCCTGGACCTTATGTACGCTTTCCTTTTCCTCTTGGCTCATCGTACGATTTTTCCTGTCATCCACAGTTCACAGTTCTTGCCTTTCCTATCCCTTGTTTTCAAAGGGACATGCCTATCCTGCACTATCTTCGACCTACCTTTGAAAGCCTCCCACATATCAAATGTGGACTACCCTTCAAATAGCTGCCTCCAATCCACATTTCCCAGCTCCTACTGAATTTTGATATAATTGGCCTTGGCACAGTTTAGTACTTTTCCCATAGGACCACTCTCATCTTTGTCTATGAATATTCTAAAACTTACAGAATTGTGGTCACTATTCCCAAAGGAATCCCCCACTGCAACTTCTACCACTTGCCCTGGCTCATTCCCCAACACAAGGTTCAATATGGCCCCTTACCTAGTTGGACTATTGACATACTGTTCGAGAAAACTTTCCTGGATGTTCCTTACAAATTCTGCCCCATCCAGACCTCAGACACTAAGTGTATCCCAGCCAATGTTGGGAAAATTAAAATCTCCCATCACCACCATCCTGTTGCCCTGCATCTTTCCATAATCTGTTTTCCTATTTGTGCTTCTACCTCATGCTCACCGCTGGGAGGCCTTCAGCACAGCCCCAACAACGTAACTGTACCCTGCTCATTTCTCAGCTCTACCCATAATGCCTCACTGCTCAAGACCTCCATAGTGTTCTCCTTTAGCACAGCACTAATATCATCCCTGACCAGCAATGCAACTCCTCACCCGCTTTTACTTCCCTCCCTGTCCTGTCTGAAGCATCTATATCTTGGAACATTTAGTTGCCAATCATGCCCTCCCTTCAGCCAAGTCTCTGTGATTGCAATAATACTCCCAGGCACCAATCCAAGCCCAAAGCTTGTCTGCTTTCCCCACTACAGTCCTTGCATTAAAGTATATGCGCTTCAGACCACCAGTTCCTTTGCGTTCATCTGCTCTCTGCCTACTCTTCTGCTTGGTAATGCTACCTTCTCCTTGAGGGACCTTGAAGTGCCAGTGTAATTCTTGTAAGCCTATACTACACCCCTGTCAAGGCCAATAAATCCTTCCTCAGGTGTACTGCCCAGATCTGCTCTCATACTTCAGGTGGGTCTAGCCAGGGTTTTGTATAACCACATCATAACTTCTGCATCCTTGTACTCCAGTCCTCTCGATATAAATTCCATCAGTTTACTTGATTTTCTGCAATTGTTCATGAACAGCCATTGTATTTAACTTCATATTCTTTATCAATCCAAAATGGATAACCTCACACTTACTTATGCTGAACTCCATCTGCCAGAGTTTAGCCCATTCATTTAGTCTATCAATATGCCTTTGTAATTTTACGTTATTATCCACCCAGTCTACAATGCTGACTAACATTGTCTCATCAGCCAATTTGGATACATGACTTTATATGCCATTACCCAAGTCAGTAATAAATTATGAGAACAATTGAGGCCCTGAGAGATCCTTATGGATCACCACTACCAATTTGAGAATCTATTCTCATCTCTATTTTGTCTCCTGCCAATCAACTAATTTCCCAGCCAGGTCAGTAATTTGCCTCCAGTTCTGTGGGCTGCAACTTTAGTTAACAATGTGATATTGTTAACTAAATGCCTTCAGAATGTCCACATAAACCATAACCATAGAAATTTCCCTATCAGCTACCTTTCTAGCCAGCTTCCTCTTCTCCTTTAATTCTTTGCTCCTCATTATCATTTTAGTTATTCTCAGTTGTTCTTAATATTTTGACTAGTTATCTAATTCAATTTGGCTCATTTATATGCTTTTTCCTCAAGTTTGATGCTTCCCTTCTTTCTTTAATTAACCAGGAATGGTTTCGAATTTCTCTTTATAGTAAGAATGCATTTGTGCTTTAATATTTGCAATTGCCTCTAAAGCCCACTTCATTATTTTACATCATGACCAATCACCCACCTCAATGCCATTTTTCTGCACTGCCCCAGATTCCTGGATGTTAGTGCACAGACAGAAAACTGTAGTGCATATGCTTAATGACTGAGCATCCATCACACTCTGGTGCAGAGGATTCTAAAAATTTATTACCCAGAGTCAAGAGACCTTTGCTTATCTTGGGCAGAGGTGACAAAGATGTAATATGATTGGATGGCTAGGGACATGGTTTTTGAATCCCACCCTGGAAGATGGTTAAATTTTAATCCAGTAAAAACATGCAATTAAAAGCTAATCGGATGGTGACCACATAACCATTATGTATAAACCCATTTGGTTCACCCATCTGATATGACCTTAAGTGGGTGGCACGGTGGCACAGTGGTTAGCACTGCTGTCTCACAGCGCCAGAGACCCGGGTTCAATTCCCGCCTCAGGCGACTGACTGTGTGGAGTTTGCACGTTCTCCCCTTGTCTGCGTGGGTTTCCTCCGGGTGCTCGGGTTTCCTCCCACAGTCCAAAGATGTGCAGGGTCAGGTGAATTGGCCATACTAAATTGCCCGTAGTGTTAGGTAAGGGGTAAATGTATGGGTGGGTTTCGCTTCGGCGGATCGGTGTTGACTTGTTGGGCCGAAGGGCCTGTTTCCACACTGTAATGTAATCTAATCTAAGGGAAGGGAATCCATCATCCTTACCTGATCTGGCCTATGTACAACTCCGGATCCACAGCAACATGGTTGATGTTTACCTGCCCTCTGAGCAATTAAGAATAGACAATAAAGACAGGCCCAATGAGTGAGTCTCTATCCTATTAACAATGAAAAAAATTGACCTGCTCATTATTCAGAGACTGCATTCCTTCCCTGTGTTTGAGACTCACCAGACAAGGTAAAGATCCTTGATCCATCTGATCTGTCTAACCCTTTAAGAATATTCTAAGGTCTGTTATGGACTAGGCCAGACCCCCTCAACACATTTCGAGAGAGTAGCCCAGACCATAACTAAACTAGTTGTTTTAAGCAGATATTCCAGGAGGGATGAATTGGTCAAACCATGTAGTTTTAAACAAAACAGAATTTATTTACAAGATTAGCGAATGAAACACAAACAAAAGAGAAGAGAATACAGAATAACTTAACCCATCCAAAAACCCAACAGAGAGAGAGAGAGAGAGAGAGAGAGTACCAGCGTGGACCTGCTTCTTTGGGTCCAGCAGCTTCACAACTGACTGCTAAAAACAAACCAAATCAGAGTAAAGCTGAGTTGGGAGCATTGGCCACTCCCCTTTCATTGTCCAAGTGCTTTTTCTCAAAAACTTAAAACATTCTCAAGTAGATCAACCACAGACATTTTGGAGTCTTTGTCTTTGCAACCTCCTGATAAAAAAAAGGACAACCTAACCTTGTTAAAGGAGCAGCAGCATCATTGTTTCAAGATGATAATTTTCATTCTTCTAAACTCTGGAGAGAATCCAAGTCCAGTGTCCTCAATCTTTCCTCACAGCAGAGGCCCACCTTTCCTGGAATTTGTCTGATTAACCTCCACAATACTTCCTCTCTGGCAAGTAGACTCTTTTAGAGTTGAGGGGAGCAAAACTGCACAATATTCCAGGTGCCTTTCCAACATAATTGAACAATAATCTTTACTCCTGTACTCAAACCCTCTTGCAATGATTGTCAATATACTATTTGCCTTCTGAATTGCTACTGCACCTACATATTAGTTTTCAGTGATTAATTAAGGAGGATACCCAGGACCCTTTGGACATTCCCAATCTCTCACCATTTTAAATACACTGCACTTCTAACCCTTTTACTGAAGTGGATAACATTGCATTTATCCATATTGTATTATATCTGCAAACTTCTTATGCACTCATTCAGTTTGTCCAAATCCCCTCAAAGCCTCTTCATATTCACCTCACAATTTGCATTCCCACTTAGTTTTGTCTCATCTACAAACTGGGAAATATTACACTTGGCCCCCATATCAAAAACATTGATAACGATTGTAAATAGCTGGCACCAAAACAGTGATATGTGGTGCCCCACTAGTCACAGCCTGCAATGAATTCAGTTGCTGATTCTCTTTGACAAAACATTGCAGCAGCTATTTTGTGTCAAAAACATAAGCTTGTAAATTACGTGACCAACACTATTCAAAATCTATATTACATCTTCCTATTAAGAAACCATTTGAAAGCAATGATACTTTGAGTCATGTGTTATGGACAATTATTTTTGTTATAAGAGGAGTTCAGACGAAGTTTAGTCCTGAATCAAGCAGCAAAATTGCACTTAAATTCAGCCATTCCATTCTTAATGGGACCCACAAAATTATATTTCAGAAATATAGACTAAAGCTCCATTGAAACATTGTTTGAAAGCCACCCACCATCCTTTGCCTCTCTGAGCAACTGGTGGTAAAATATGAATGTCATCTTCAGTTAAGTGGAAACTAAGAAGAGGTTACTCCTGCTACTTCATTTAAAAAAGGTTAATCAAATCCAATCAAGACGTGGCAAAGTAGGAATTGGGAGCTTAAAAAATCCGGTGTAAACAATGTGATATACATAATTATATGAACCACTACTGTGTTCAGGTACTGCAGAGTAAATAATCACATTCTGCACAACAACTCCCTCTAGCTGTATACATTTTATATTTTCACTGTCTCCAATAAGACTAAACCATTGTTTAAATGTACTTGAATCCAAATTGCTATGTCAAACAAGTAGGCATCTTCAGAAATAAACAGTTTATTCAACATTCTGAAACTCCCTTTACCCATGTCTATACACATAAATTATATAACTTCCCTATCTATCGAAGGACCCGATACCCAACATGAGCAAAACTAATGTAGTGTACAAAATACCATGCAAGGACTGCACAAAACACTATCTAAGACAAACAGGAAGACAGCTAACAATCCGCATACATGAACATCAACTAGCCACGAAACAACACGACCAGCTATCCTTAGTAGCCACACACGCAGACAACAAGCAACATGAATTCGACTGGGACAACACTACTATCATAGGGCAAGCCAGACAGAGAACAGCCAGGGAATTCCTAGAGGCATGGCATTCATCCACAAACTCCATCAACAAACATATCGACCTGGACCCAATATACCAACCACTACAGCGGACAGCTGAAACTGACAACCGGAAGCGGCAGGGACAGACCACTGTAAACAGCGGAGGAAACATCAAAGAAGCGCTTCGCAGGAGGCTCCCAAGCACTGATGATGTCGCCTAGCCAGGGGGCGAAACGTTTGCAACAAAAACTTCCAGCTCGGCGAACAGAACCACAACAATGAGCACCCGAGCTACAAATCTTCGCACAAACTTTCCCTATCTATGCATGTACACTTTCAAAATATCACAAAAATGTGCTTTTGAGGATTGGCAACAATTAAATGCTTCCAGTTTCTTTCACAATTCAGTTGTAATATTGCTTCTACTGCTTGAAACCACAACATCTTTTGAAAATCGATGATTCTGATTGATATGTTAGGGATGCCAGACAACTCCAATCAAATTCAAGCTACACTTTTCTCATCTGTGGAGATTTACTGAGCCAATAATGCTACCCATCCCTCTCATAATACTCTCGATATTAGTCTCAAAATTGACTCTTACTAATTTCTTTTCTAATAACAAGATCATGCAAGTTCCCCTCCAAGCCCCATGCTGACTTGGAGTTGCATAATCATCATAGAATCCCTACAATGTGGAAACAGGCCAAACATCCCAACAAGACCACAGTGACCCTCTGAAGGGTATCCCATCCAGAACCATTCCCCTACCTATTACTTTACATTTCCCCTAACTAATGCACCTAACCTACATGTCCCTGAACACTACAGGGAGTTTAGCATGACCAATTCATCTAACCTGCGTATCTTTGGACTGTGGAATGAAATCAGAGTGCCTGGAGGAAACCCATGCAGACATGGGGAGAATGTACAAACTCCACACAGACAGTCGCCAGAGGCTGGAATTGACCCTGGATCCCTGGTGCTGTGAGGCAGCAGTGCTAACCACGGAGTCACCGTGCCTTAATTCCTTCATTGTTGCCCAGTCAAAATCGTGATACGTTAATCCTGACACACTGAGGTGTGCCTACTGTATGGACCACAGTAATTAAAAACGTGGATACTCACCACCTCAAGGACAATTAAGGATGGGTAAAAATGATAGCATAGTTAGTGATTCCAACACCACATGAATGAATAAAACTCCCAGAGGTAAAACCAGTTAACAGGTAGTAATACTTGGAAGTGAATACACCGGGCATATCGGAGCTCCATTTTGAAGTATAGCAGACAGATGGGAATAGGATACATCATTCACAAATTGTACTGTTTTTCTTCACCTTGCCAACTAGATCAGTCATACCTTGCACAGAAGTTAATTGAGCTTGAAGTCACCTACTTAAATTCAGACCAATTATGTTTAATATTAAAAGTCACTTTTTCAATAATTTCTTTATTGGATCTCTTGATGTTGTTTCAAAGATTTCTCACTGTGTCTTTCAATAAGCTACTGGTAAGTGTTCTCCATGTTTACTAAATTGAAGAAACAAATAGCTGGCTCCAAACGACTCAACATGACATCATCTGTAGTTTGAGCAACATAGCACATTTATTTGGGGAAAACACACGTGTGTAATTGACTGATGTCAATTTTAACTGCAACCCTCCACAATACTAACAATTCCAAGATAGATTCATTAGAGGCATTTGTTGCTCATTCACATTGCTCAGATTCATATAAATGCCACCTCATGCAAGTTGCTGACAATAACCTGGTGTAAGCACCTGCGTGGAAGGCAGGCAGGATTTGTTCACATCAAGATGGATTTTGAATATTAAAATATGAGTAGGTGGGAAGAAAGAACTGTTACATGAATGAGTGAGGGAATAGAATCATTGAAAACAATGTGCATGGGGAAGAGGGATATAGCAAAGAAACAACAGAACAAGTGAGTTGTACGGAAAGTACAGAGGAGAGCTGAATCTTTTAGAAAGTGGAAAGACAGTAACAAGGAGACAGTTGACAGCTATTTTAGATGGTAGAAGTAGTATGCTGCCACCAATCTTACTTTCACAGAGTTTAAGGGTCGACTGAATTAGCAGTCATAGGAGATAGACATTAAATTTTAATGAGGAGAACCTATTGTCTTAACATTTCATGCAAAAAAAAGTGAGAGGTGATGCATTTAGGCAAGACTAAATTATACAATGAAAGGAAGAGCCTTGGGAAAAGTTGATGGGCAGAGAGATCTGGGAGTGCAGGTCCATCGTACCCTGAAGGTTGCTGCACAGGTGGATAGAGTGGTCAAGAAAGCATATTGTATGCTTGCCTTCGGTGGACAGGGTATTGAGTAGAAGGGCTGGCAAGTCATGTTAACGTTATAGGAGACATTGGTTCAGCCGCATCTAGAATACTGTGTACAGTTCTGGTCACCACATTACCAAAAGGATGTGGACGCTTTGAAGAGGGTGCAGAAAAGGTTTAAGAGGATGTTGCCTGGTATGGAAGGTGCGAGCTATGAAGAGAGGTTGAGTAGGTTAGGTGTGTTTTCATTACAAAAAAGGAGATTGAGGGGGGACCTGATTGAGGTTTACAAAATCATGAAGGGTATAGACAGGGTGGATAGAGACAAGCTTTTTCTCCAGGGTGAAGGATTTAATAACGAAATGTCACACTTTCAAGGCGAGAGGTGAAAAGTTTAAGGGGGATACACGCAGCAAGTATTTCACACAGAGGGTAGTGGGCATCTGGAATGGGTTGCCAGCAGAGGTGGTAGAGACTGGCATGGTAGATTCATTTAAGATGCGTCTGGTCAGATGCATGAGTAGGTGAGGAGCAGAGGGATACAGATGCTTAGGAATTGGCAACAGGTTTAGAAAATAGATTTGGATCAGCCCAGGCTTGAAGGGCCTGTTCCTGGGCTGTAAATTTTCTTTGTTCTCACTTCAGATACTCCATTAGTGTGACAATATAAATTATATGTTGCACTCAAATCCTTGAATGGTGCTCAAGTTTGGTTACATTCACTGATGACATTTCTTCATTAAGGGTTGTCACTTCCATCTAACATTCAAGAGATTGAATTTTAGTTCATATTTCAATTAATTAAAATCAAGTTTAAATTAAGATAAATGAACAGGATGGGAAGGGCAGTATTACGTTATTTACACAATTATAAGTTTGCATACTTTCAAAAGGAAACAATATAATCTATTTAAAGAAATATAATCGTGCATACTTCATGTATTCTTCAGATTAACTAGGATTACACAGAATATATGACACTGAATAGGACTTTTGGCCCAGTCAAATATTCAGCAAAACACTGAATATGACAATGACATAGCTGTGGAAGAATGATTTTTTTTAAAGCTCTTTCTTGAAGTTTAGCAGAGTTGTGTCAAAAACGGTTTTATGAGCTCAGGGCCCCTTTCAGGCAAGGAATTAATTTTGGCATCAGCTCAAAGGGATTCCAAAATACACAACAAAAAAATGTCATCAAACAAGCCATGCATCCAATGACTTCGAACATTTCTCTCAAAGCAAGCCAGGAAGAAAGAAACAAAAAGTTAAATAAATAGTTGGAGTATAAAATCAGAACTAAAGTAAAAGTAGTATCAAACAAACTTCATTTTTAAAAATCTGATTTATCATAATCAGACATTTATTACTTCAAAATTATGGGAGTAGCTTTTCAGCAGTATGAATTTAGTACACTGCCAGAAGTCCCAAATACTCCTCAATCAACAAGGTACAAATTGTTCAAGGTCTTTTTTTAAAACCCTGTTATGACATACCTCGGGGTCTGGGGTGGGAAAGATTTCAAGCTCGACCTTCTGGTCCAGATGTAAGGCCACAGGGATTTAAAAAAAACACAAATACCATACAATTAGAAACTTTCATCAATTTAAGTGTTTTGTCCAGATTTCCATCTGTATGGAAAACCCATGGAAAAGCAGAGACTCACCAACATCAAATTCTAGATTTCTGCATTTAACTTTGGAGTTGCAGATGTCAGAAACTGCTGTCAGTTTCAAAGTTACAATCATGAACAATAAAAGCTCTGCTATGCTTAACACCTGCAAATCCCTAGCTACTGTTTTTTTAAGTGGATATTTTAACTTTTGCTTCCCTCAATGGGGAAAAAAAGTCAGGAAAAAAAAGCACAGTTTCATCAGGATTCCACTCCTTCCACTCTTAACACTACCCTGATTTCTTGAAGCAGGGATGGAACAAGGCCTGTCCTCGCAATAATACCGATCTTCAGTAGATTGCAACATAAATTAGAGAAAGGGTTTGTGTACTATGCACGCACAACTACTGGATATGCAAAACACAAATAGATCCTCCTGTCCATGTCTGTTGTTGTGCTCCATTCAAGCCTCATCAACTCTTTTCTGATTTAGTACTACTATTGTAACCCTCTATTTCCTATTGCCCCATATGCTTGCCAGGTTTTTCCTTCGCTTCTGAAGGTTGAGCCATGGATCTCCTTTTGATTGTCCAATGCCTATGGACAAAACAATGGTTTGCCATTGCCTTTGGCAAGATAGCTGACCAGGAAACACTCGTATTCTTACTACTTATCAGCAAAGATGGTAGAAGGCTGATAACCAACCTATTAAACCACATTACAAATGCACCTTGTTCAATAACTTCTGATATTATACTTAAACATGGACTCTCTGGCCCACAGACTAGACAATCACTGCACAGGAGCTCTTTACAGTCTTGCTACTTTTTGGGTGAAGACACTCTTTCCAAATTCCCATATGGATTTCTTGGTGTTTATCTGACATGAATCACCTTGATTTAAGCCCCTCCCTCCAAGAAACATTCTCTCCACACAGTCTATCAACACCTTTCTTGATTTTAAAATCTTTTATTAGACCATTTCTCAATCTCATTCAAGAAAGGAGACCCAGCTTGTCAATCCTTCCCTGACAATTGACACCTGCATTTCTTGTATCAGGATTGTAAATTTTTTTTTCCATACTCTGTCCTTTTTAATAAAATGATAACCAGAGCAGCTCAGGCTACTGCAACCAATTCAGATTTCGTCCAAATTCCCTCATTTTTAATTATATTCCTCCAGAAATAATACCCAGTGCCTGGTTTGCTCTCACCATGGTCTTGCTAACCTGTGACACAAATTGTGGTGACTGATGTATTTGTACTCCAAGATCCCTCTGCTCTACCCTACCGTGACTTGCAACTTCCAAGTATTTTCTATACCTCCTTCCAAAGTGCCAAAATTATTCAATACATTTATGTAATAGCTACCTGCTATGGGGTGATCTAAGATCAACTACAATCGAATGACACATTGAATGATGGAGATGACTTCATAAACTAGTCAAGTTTCCTCATGACTTATAATAACAAGAGTCGAGAGTGCAGTGTTGGAAAAGCACAGGTCAGGCGGCATCCAAGGTGCAGGAGAATCGATGTTTTGGGCAAAAGCCCTTCATCAGGAATGAGGCTTGTGCACCAAGGAGGTGGAGAAATAAATGGGAGGGGTGGTGGGGCTGGGCAGAAGGTAGTTGAGAGTGCGACAGGTAGTTAAAGGTGGGGGTAATGATGATAGATCGGAGAGGAGGGTGGAGCGGATAGGTGGGAAGGAAGATGGACAGGTAGGACAGGTCATGAGGGCGGTGCCGAGTTGGAAGGCCAATAAGAATCCTTCCAATGTGGGTGTTGCCCACAGGAAGGCACTGCACCTAATATGTAAATATTGATACCTATTGTAATATAAGGAACTGAGTCGAAACTTTCCCACTCGGCTCAGCACCGTCCTCATGACTGTCCAATCTCCTTGCCATCTATCCACTCCACCCTCCTCTCCGACCTATCACCATTACCCCACCTTCATCTACCTATCGTGCTCTCAGCTACCATCCTCACAGCCCCAACCACCTCCCATTTATCTCTTCACCCCACCTTGGCTCATATGCCCTTCATCAAGGAGGCTTATGCCCAAAACATCAATTCTCCTGCTCCTCAGATGCTGCCTGACTTGCTGTGCTTTTCCAGCACATACTCTCGACTCCGATCTCCAGCAGCTACAGTCCTCACTTTCTCCTTATAATAACAAGATGCCATCACCTGTTATCCACTATTTAATAACACAATGCATATAGCTGTGTTCATTAAAACTGACTAGCACGTCTTTCTCACCAAATCACACGGTTTCAATGGTTATCAGATTTTGTTTCACTGCACTTAAGAAAATGAGCATAGTCCATAAAACTAAAACATCAAATTATGACAATGAAGGCCATTTATGAACAATACTTGAACATCCTAAATTCAATCGGTGTAAAACAGAAAGAACTCAGTGGTGAAAAACAAACCTGTCATGTTATCCAGAATTAAGTGATGAACAGATTCATGAAGGAAATAGAGCAAGATTATAATCTAAAAGACTATAAAAATCTCCAAAAGAGAACTATGCTCACACATCTAATCTTTCTTGGCATCTGAAATTCCCGACCAGGATTGTAACTGCAACAGGTTTTGAAAATGTGAGCATTAGCCCAATGTCATACGTCAGCTGTGCCTCAAAAATGACCAACTGCAATCTGAAGATTTCAACCTGCAATAATTGAGGCATTAATTAAGTGAAGTCAGTCAATCTACATTGCAAGAATAAACTAGAGCATTTATCAATTTATCACAAATAAATATCCAAATTAAGAACAAGAGTAGTCATTTTGACTTCACAAATCTGTTGTGCAATTTGGGAAGATCATTGTTGATCTGATTGTGGCTCAGTTCCAGTTTCTTGTCTATGCTTATACTCTGCGACTCCCTCATTAGGTAAGAATCCATATGATGTAGGTTTTGCCCACAGAAAAGTACTTCAGCTAGCATGTAAATGCTGCTACCCATTGTAACATAAGAAACTGAGTGTGGACATTGTGGTATTTAATAATTCAACATGTTTATTACAGCGAGTGATTATATAGAGTCATAGAGATGTACAGCATGGAAACAGACCCTTCGGTCCAACCCGTCCATACTAACCAGATATCCCAACCCAATCTAGTCCCACCTGCCAGCACCCGGCCCATATCCCTCCAAACCCTTCCTATTCATATAACCATCCAAATGTCTCTTAAATGTTGCAATTGTACCAGCCTCCACCACTTCCTCTGGAAGCTCATTCCATACACGTACCACCCTCTGCGTGAAAAAGTTGCCCCTTAGGTCTCTTTTATATCTTTCTCCTCTCACCCCTCTAGTTCTGGACTCCCCGACCCCAGGGAAAAGACTTTGTCTATTTATCCTAACCATACCCCTCAAAATTTTGTAAACATCTGTAACGTCACCCCTCAGCCTCTGACGCTCCAGGGAAAACAGCCACAGCCTGTTCAGCCTCTCCCTGTAGCTCAGATCCTCCAACCCTGGCAACATCCTTGTAGATCTTTTCTGAACCTTTTCAAGTTTCACAACATCTTCCCAATAGGAAGGAGACCAGAACTGCACGCAATATTCCAACAGTGGCCTAACCAATGTCCTGTACAGCTGCAACATGACCTCCCAACTCCTGTACTCAATACTCTGACCAATAAAGGAAAGCATACCAAATGCCTTCTTCACTATCCTATCTACCTATGACTCCACTTTCAAGGAGCTGTGAACCTGCACTCCAAGGTCTCTTTGTTCAGCAACACTCCCTAGGACCTTACCATTACGTGTATAAGTCCTGCTAAGATTTGCTTTCCCAAAATGCAGCACCTCGCATTTATCTGAATTAAACTCCATCTGCCACTTCTCAGCCCATTGGCCCATCTGGTCCAGATCCTGTTGTATTCTGAGGTAACCCTCTTTGCTGTCCACTACACCTCCAATTTTGGTGTAATCTGCAAACTTACTAACTGTATCTCTTATGCTCGCATCCAAATCATTTATGTAAATGACAAAAAGTAGAGGACCCAGCACCGATCCTTGTGGCACTCCACTGGTCATAGGCCTCCAGTCTGAAAAACAACCCTCCACCACCATCCTCTGTCTTCTACCTTTGAGCCAGTTCTGTATCCAACTGTTTAGTTCTCCTTGTATTCCATGAGATCTAACCTTGCTAATCAGTCTCCCTTGGGGAACCTTGTCGAACGCCTTACTGAAGTCCAAATAGATCACATCTACTGCTCTGCCCTCAATCTTCTTTGTTACTTCTTCAAAAAACTCAATCAACTTTGTGAGGCATGATTTCCCATGCACAAAGCCATGTTGACTATCCTAAATCAGTCCTTGCCTTTCCAAATACATGTATGTTCCGTCCCACAGGATTCCCTCCAACAACTTGCCCACCACCGGAGGTCAGGCTAACTGGGTCTATAGTTCCCTGGTTTGTCTTTACCGCCCTTCTTAAAGAATGGCACCACGTTTGCCAACCTCCAGTCTTTCTGCACCTCCCCTGTGACTATCGATGATACAAATAGCTCAGCAAGTGGCCCAGCAATCACTTCTCTAGCTTCCCACAGAGTTCTCGGGTATACCTGATCAGGTCCTGGGGATTTATCCACTTTTAACCATTTCAAGACATCCAGCACTTGCTCCTCTGTAATCTGGACATTCTGCAAGATGTCACCATCTATTTCCCTACAGTCTATATCTTCCATATCCTTTTCCACAGTAAATACTGATGCAAAATATTCATTTAGTATCTCCCCTATTTTCTGTGGCTCCACACAAAGGCTGCATTGCTGATCTTTGAGGGGCCTATTCTCTCCCTAGTTACCCTATACAACATATTCACAGGCATATTTAAAGTTGAGTTATGAGGTTCCACAGAGCAGCATGCTCTCAATAGTACGTCATGCTGCAAATGAACCCCAGCATCAGAGACCTTTATATTGTCAGGTCCCAGATGCAATGATATTATGAGAATGTCTCTTAAAAAGTGAGCTGACAGCACTCTTAAAACTATTCAATACTCTTTCTACACTGAAGAGTTCCAAAGAAAATCTCTTCCTATTTCCATAAAAGATTAAAGCTCTTAAACTTGTTTTCCATTGATTTTTAGAATTCATATTTTAAACCTTTTTGTAAGGTTTAAAGCACATATATACACACATGTACACACAGAAACCCGATAACGTAAAGGCAAAAATAACCTTTTTCTACCCAAATATTCCTTAGCGTTATAAATCACAAAGACCAAGTAGCAATTTAAATACCTGCTTTTATTCATGTTCCCTATCTTCCATCCATACTTCTGCAGTTTGGGAAATGCAATAGGCAATCTAATTTTCCATCTCTTTCCCTGTTCCTCCAGGTTGCTTTAGTTAATTTCAAAACACTGCATGATTAGAAATACAACAAACCAAATGGTTTGCTGCCATGCTTGCATGACAATGCAAATTAGCATTATAGTGGAAAAGGCAAGAAAATAGCATCACTGCAATTTCCCATCATCAAATACAAGTGGGCAGCACGGTGGCACAGTGGTTAGCACTGCTGCCTCACAGCGCCAGAGACCCGGGTTCAATCCCTGCCTCAGGCGACTGACTGTGTGGAGTTTGCATGTTCACCCCTTGTCTGCGTGGGTTTCCTCCGGGTGCTCCGGTTTCCTCCCACAATCCAAAGATGTGCAGGTCAGGTGAATTGTCCATGCTAAATTGCCCGTAGTGTTAGGTAAGGGGTATGGGTGGGTTGCGCTTCGGTGGGGCGGTGTGGACTTTTTGGGCCGAAGGGCCTGTTTCCACACTGTAAGTAATCTAATCTAATCTAAAAAACAATCAAATATTAAAAGCTACCCGTTCGATTTCTTTTTTTTGTATTTTAGCTCATTTAGGAAGTCAGTTTCTTTTCACTTTCCAACAGCCTTCCATCAAACGTCCAGGAAAACTAGAGACTAATGATTTAATCTGTCAAGTCCATGCCAGTTCTCAGTCAGAAGAGCAAATGCTGTCTTATTCCTTTGCTCTGACTCCTAGTCCTGCAGGCTTATTTTTCCCTCGAGTATTGTCAGGATATCTTCATCAGCCTGTTAATAAAGTGACAGTCATGCCAGCATTATCAATAAATTATGAAAATGCGATTTAGTACCAAAGCCTTCTGACAAACATGCAGCTCAGCATGGATGCTAATTTATCTGTTTTTTTCAATTAAGTCTTTTAACTTATCCACAATTAAACCAAGAGGATTTCCCAAGTGAACAGGATCAAAATAAGGTAGCTGAATGTACAAATATAACAGTTGGCATTATGGAGATGAAAGGACAGGACAGGAAGGGAGGGGAGAAAGCACTTTGGCCTGGATTTTACAACAGGAACAATGGATACGCTGCCAGCATGTGTTTAAAACAAACCCAGACACAGCGCTTTGCTCCGCTATTCCATCAGATGCACTATACCATTACCCATTCAAGATACTTTGCCTTCGTATACAAGTGTGAAGTTGAAACTTGTAGTACTTAATCATTAGGTAATAGAGAGATGATGAAGCCTTTCAACAGTGTTTAAGTGAATTTTAAAATCTATACTATCAAGAAACCTCAGACTAATAACTTGTGCTTAAAAATTTTGAAAACATTGCTTTCGATAAAAATCATTACCTCCATAGCGCCAGGGTTCAGGTTGTCACAGAATAGTTGCAGGACAATTTTCTGGGGGAGGGCGATCAGCCAGATGTTGTGGTCCACAATGGCACCAACAATACAGGAAGGAAAGGGGATGTGGTTCTATAGTCTGAATTTTGGGATTTAAGAAGAAATTTAGCAAGAACCACCAGAAAATAGTAATCTCTGGGTTACTCCCTGTACCCCACACTAGTGAGTACAGAAATAGGAGATAAAACTGATGAATATATGCCTGGAGAGATAGTGGAGAAGGGAGAGCTTCTGTCTAGGATTCCTAGGACTGGCTCTGGAGGAGATGGCTTCTGTACAAGGAAGGATGGGTTGCACCTGGATAGTATCAGGTCACATTTCCTTGTAAGGTTTTTTTTAGTGCTTTTGGGGAGGTTGTAACTCAATTCTGCAAGGCTATGGGAAGCAGGAGAGAGTTCGAGATGCAGATTGTCATGACGTTGTGGCAATATCATAGAACTGGTGAGGGAAGGGTGTTCAGGAAATATAGGAAGACAAACACAGGAGTGGTAGTTTTGGTTCAGGACAGCATTGCAATGTTGGAGAAAGATGATGTCTCAAGAGGTTCAGGAGAGATTAGATTTGGCAAAGGTATAATTATATTGCTCAGCATAGTTTATAATGAGAGGATATCAAGGAACAAATCTGAAAGAAAATTACACAAACACGCAGACATTATATAACAGTTACAATGAGGGACTTTAATTATCTGTATTTAGGCTGGAAAAGTGGTAGTGTATTACATCATAAGGTTTAAGATAGTGGAAAAGGAAAATGGACAATCCAGATTGAGAATACTTAACAGAGAGAGCAGCTACCAAAGAACAAAGAGCTCAAATACAGTGAAGGTAAATTTCCTCAAGAGGGAAAATGAAGGGCAAGCAAATCTAGTGGTTCATGGACGAAAGGCATTAGGTTGAAAATACAATTCAGAATGAAGTTGAATACAAAATATTCAAAAGGAAAGTGAAAGAGCAAACAAAATCAAAAGAAGGAAAATAAAAAATATTGGTTTAGTCATAGAAGCCAAAGGCTAATTGTGGAGGGTTTTTTTCTAACTGGAGGAATGTTTGCCTTCATCAGTCAGGGCAGTGAGCATAAAAGTTGACAAGCCACGTTGAGCTGCATACAACTTTAGCTCAGCCACATTTGAAGTAGTGCGTGTGCAGTTCAGGTCACCACTCTGTAAGAAAGATGTGGAGGCTTTGGAGAGGATGCAAAAAAAGGTTTACCAGGATGTTGCCTGCAATGGAGTGCATTAGCTTTAAGGAGAGGTTGGATAAATTTGGATTTTTTTGCTAGAGGGTCAAAGGCTGAGGGGTGACCTGATATAATTATATAAAATTATAAGAGGCATAATCAGGGTGGATAGTTGGAGTCTTTTGCCCAGCTTGAAAATGTCAATCACTAGGAGACATAAGCTTAGGGTTAGATGGGAAAGTTTGAGAGAGTTGTGCAGGGCAAGTTCTTTACACAAAAGGTGATAGTTGCCTGGAATGAGCTGGTCGGGTAAGGTGGTAGAAGCAAATACAATAGTAAAGTTTAAGAGACATTTAGATAGACACATGAATAGGGAAGAGGGGAATATGCATCATCTGCAAGTAGATGGAATTATTTTAGAAAAGCATGATTGTCAGCACAACTGTTGTCTGCTGAAAGGCCAGTTACTGTGCCATACTGTTCTATGCCCTATAAAAGGGGAATCCCAAGGGCTTCTACAGGCACATATACAGTAAAAGGGTAGAAAAAGGAGTAGTGCCAAACTGGGACCAAGGAGGAGATTTATGCCTGGAGTCCAAGGGCATTGCTCAGATACAAAATTAATTTTAAACTAGGATGCTTATGTTATAATAAAGGAAAAAAGACAGCATTTCAAAACTGACAAGGTGGCGATATTGAATAAACTGTTGGTTGACAAGGCATCAGACCAGATGGAATGCATCCAAGGATATTGAAGTTAAAGATCACACAACACCAGGTTATAGTCCAACAGGTTTAATTGGAAGTACACTAGCTTTCGGAGTGACGCTCCTTCATCAGGTGATTGTGGAGGGCTCGATTGTAACACAGAATTTATAGCAAAAATTTGCAGTGTGATGCAACCGAAATGATACATTGAAAAATTGATTGTCTGTTAAGCCTTTCATCTGTTAGAATACAGTGATAGTTTCACTTCTTTCATGTGTAAATCACAAAACCCTTTTTTTAAAGTTGCATTCTCAGGTTAGCTGTTAACAATGGTGATAGCTAGACAATATATTGAAGGTGTTAGCCCCCTGTGTTCTCTGTCTATGACCTGATGTTTAGATTGATTCTAATCTAAAAAGTGAGATAACCGAGTTTTACATAAATTCATGCAGTTTTTGAGCTCAGAGTTCTATATGAATGTATGCAGTTTTTGAGCAAAGTACAATGTAACTCTGCAAGTACAAATTCACCACACAAAATATATGTGTGCATGTGGGTCTTTGTCTGTCTGTGTGTGTGTGTATGTCTGGGGTGGGGGTTGTGAGTGTGAAAATGTGTGTGAGTGAGTGAGTGAGTGAGTGAGTGAGTGAGTGAGTGAGTGAGTGAGTGAGTGTGAGTGAGTGAGTGTGAGTGTGTGAGTGAGAGAGAGAGAGAGAGAGAAGTAAGTGCAGAGTGTCTTAAGTCTGTGAGGGGGTGCATGTGTGGGAGTGTGTGTGGGTGTCTGTGTGTACTTGTGTCCGTGTGTATGTGAGAGTGTGTGTAGGAATATCTGTGTTTGTGTGTGTGTAGTGCAATGGTGATCACCTGTAATGTGACATGAACCCAAGGTCCCGGTTGAGGCCCTCCCTATGGGTACCGAACTTAGCTATCAGCCTCTGCTCGGCCACTTTCCTCTACTGCCTGTCCTGAAGTCCACCTTGGAGGATGGTCACCCGAAGGTCCGAGGCTGAATGTCCTGGACCACTGAACTGTTCCCCAACTGGGAGGGAACCCTCCTGTCTGTTGATTGTTGTGCAGTGCCCATTCATTCGTTGTCGTAGCCTTTGCTCGGTTTCCCCAATGTACCATGCCTCCGGGCATCCTTGCCTGCAACGTATAAGATAGACAACGTTGGCTGAGTCACATGAGTACCTGTTACGTACAAGGTGGGAGGTATTCCCACGCGTAATAGTGGTATCTATGTCCACAATCTGACATGTCTTGCAGTGTTGTATGGAGTTGTCCTGAGAGCCGGGCAGTTTGCTACGAACAATGATCTGTTTGAGGTTTGGCGGTTGTTTAAAGGCAAGTAGTGGAGGTGTGGGGAAGGTCTTGGTGAGGCGCTCATCCTCATTGATAATATGTTGCAGGTCACAAAGAACATGGCGTAATTTTTCAGCCCCTGGGAGGTACTGAATAACGAAGGGTACCCTGTCAGTTGCAGCACGTGTCTGTCTCCTGAGGAGGTCATTACGGTTCCTTGCTGTGGCACGTAGGAACTGGCAGTCGATGAGTTGAGCATCGTACCCCGTTCTTGTGAGGGCATCCTTGAGTACTTCCAGGTGTCCGTCACATTCCTCCTCATCTGCTCAGATGTTGTCTATCTTATACGTTGCAGGCAAGGATGCCCGGAGGCATGGTACATTGGGGAAACCGAGCAAAGGCTACGACAACAAATGAATGGGCACTGCTCAACAATCAACAGATAGGAGGGTTCCCTCCCAGTTGGGGAACAGTTCAGTGGTCCAGGACATTCAGCCTCGGACCTTCGGGTGACCATCCTCCAAGGTGGACTTCAGGACAGGCAGCAGAGGAAAGTGGCCGAGCAGAGGCTGATTGCTAAGTTCGGTACCCATAGGGAGGGCCTCAACCGGGACCTTGAGTTCATGTCACATTACAGGTAATCACCATTGCACTACACACACACACTCCTATGCACACTCACACACACATGGACACAGGTACACACAGACACCTACACACACTCTTATCGACACACACACTCCCACACATGTATCCCCTCACAGATTTAAGACACTCTGCACTCATTACACACACACACACACACACACACACTTTCTCACACTCTCAACCCCCACCCCAGACAGACAGACAGACAGACAGACACACACACACACACACACACAAAGACCCACATGCACACATATATTTTGTGTGGTGAATTTGTACATTGCACTTTGCTCAAAAACTGCATACATTCATGTAGAACTCTGAGCTCAAAAACTGCATGAATTTATGTAAAACTCGGTTATCTCACTTTTTAGATTAGAATCAATCTAAACATCAGGTCATAGACAGAGAACACAGGGGGCCAACACCTTCAACATATTGTCTAGCTATCACCCTTGTTAACAGCTAACCTGAGAATGCAACTTTAAAAAAAGGGTTTTGTGATTTACATATGAAAGAAGTGAAACTATCACTGTATTCTAACAGATGAAAGGCTTAACAGACAATCAATTTTTCAATGTATAATTTCAGTTACATCACACTGCAAATTTTTGCTATAAATTCTGTGTTACGATCGAGCCCTCCACAATCACCTGATGAAGGAGCGTTGCTCCGAAAGCTAGTGCTTCCAATTAAACCTGTTGGACTATAACCTGGTGTTGTGTGATTTTTAACTTTGTACACCCCAGTCCAACACCGGCATCTCCAAATCAAGGATATTGTAGGAAGTGAAAATTGAAATTGAAGAGGTAGTATCCACTGTCTGTCAGTCTTCCTTTGACTTAGTGCTGGTGCCAGAAAGTTAGAGAATTGAGAACACTATGCCTGGTTGGAAAACAAATTGTAACATAAGCCTAGCAATTACAGATCAGTTGGCTTAACTTGGGTATTGGAGAAACTTTTACAACAATAATACAAGATTAATTCATAGTCACATGGACAGGAATGGATTTATTAGAGACAATCAATATGGATTTCTTTAGGAAAAGTCCTGTTCAACTAACTTGCACGAGCGCTTTCTAGTAGTACTAGAGAGAGTTGATGTGGTGTACATGGACTTCCAAATAGCATCTGACACCATGCCACAGAACAGACTTGTGAGGTCATAGCTTGTCAAATAAAGGGAGACTTTTGAAAATTGGATACAAAATTGGGTGTGTGGTAGGAAGCAGACAGCAATGGTTAATGGATATTTTTCAGGGTTGGAGAAGGTGTGCAGTGGAGTACCCCTGTGTACTGGGAGCCTTAGTGTTCCTGCTTTATACGGATTCAACTAGATCTTGCAGCACAGAGGACAATTTCCAAGTTTGTAGATGAGAACATTTGAAGACATTATGAACTGAGGATGACGACATATGGAACTTCAAAGGAAATTGATAAGTTGATGAAGTAAGCTGACAGGTGACAGATGATGTTCAGTGCAGAGAAGTGCAAGAGGATACATTTTGAGAAAACAGGGCATGGAGAGACAGTACAAATGGTACTATTCCAAAGGATGCACAGAAGCAGTGAGACTTTGTTGCATATATGCCTACATCATTACATCTAGCAGGATAGGTGGAGAGAGTGGATAATAAAGCATTACTTGCTGTATCTGCATACTAACTTTTATGGCCTATGCACTTGAATAACTGGATCCCATTGGCTACAGAATTCTGAAGTACATTCTCCATTTAATATTCTGCTTTTGTATTCTTCTTCTCAAAGTGAAAATTTCAAGTTTAATGTCAGAAAATGTCATTTGCCAGATTTTTGTGGACTCACTCAACCTGTCTGCAACCTCCCTAGGTCCTTGTCCCAACATAACTTCCTACCCAGCGTTGTTTCATCTGCCAATTTCACTACAATGACTTCATTCCTCTCATCCAAGTCATTAATGTAAACTGTAAAATCCTGAGTTCCCAAAGCAAACCCTTACACAGTCATGTGCAGTTAAACTTGAGAATCTGTCAGAGATAGCCAGTCCCTTCACAGGTTATGTTGCATTAGTCATTGCAAATAGACATGACACTCAGGTACCTATTCATTAGTTCCCTACTAAAGATGCCCATAAACTCTTCAATAATAGAACTGGTGCACTCAGGGACAAGTGAATATTTAGTGGTGTTATAAAGATAATTATTATTGTTACCCTTCACCTCTCTTGCTCCTTGATGCTCCTCGTCACTACCAATTGTGCTCAGCCACCCTCTCTTGAAACCTTGCTATGAGCAAAGACTCATGAGATGAGCAGAAAGAAAAAGGAAGTGTAGCATTGAGTTGCAGAGGTAAGTCTCAAGACGGAGAGGCAGTGCAAAGGTGGGACGGTAAGACGGAAAGTCAGGAGAGTAGAGGAGGGTCAGAAGAAACAAATTCAAAATGAGTAATTGTTCACTTGACTCTACAATTGCATTGCAAAATGAAATAAAAATAAATGCCTGATGCTAAATGCAAATATGGGACTTATTAAAAAAAAGTCGATATGGTAGTGGAACAACTTAAAACTATTTGACTTAAACAAGGACTCAATGTATTTACAGAATCAAAGGCACAGTAATCATAGAAGCTATGATTACTAAACCAGTAATTACAGAACTAACATTTTGAGCAATTTCTGATATCTTTATGATGTCAAATACTTCTGCAATACATTTGGATATATTGATAAGGGGTATTGCAATATAGGTTTACCACAATTATATGTATACTCCAAGGTTTAAATTATAAGGAGACGTTACATAAACTGAAGCTGTGTCCTTGGAATTTAGATTTAAGGAGTGTTTTGATCAAGGTTTTCAACATATTAAAGTGAACAGATAGAGTGGATAGCAACTATTTCAGCTCCATAATAACACTTAGACTAGACAGCATAATCTAACAATTAGAACCAGAACTTTCAATGAATTTAGGGAACACTCCTACACGCCAAACAACAGAACTTAAAACATTTTTCAAACAGCTATTGATGCCTGATGAATTATTCAATTTTAATCTGAGATTGATACGTTTTTGTTAATGAAATATATAAGAGAATGTCCAGTACTCCCAAGGAGCGGAGAAGCGACATCATGTGCTTCGCAGCCTGCAACACATTATCAATGAGAATGAAGGCCTCACCAAGACTTTTCCTATGCCTCCACTTCTTGCCTTTAAACAACCACCAAATCTTGAACAGACCATTATTCGCAGCAAACTGCCCAGCCTTCAGGACAGCGACCACAACACCATACAACCCTGTCATGTCAACCACTGCAAGACATGTCAGTTTCGACATGGATACCACCATTACACCTGGGGACACCACCCACAATGTACATGGCAGTTACTCATGTGACTCAGCCAACATTGTCTGTCTATCTCATACGTTGCAGGCAAGGATGCCTTTAGGCATGGTACATTGGTGAGACCAAGCAGACGCTGCGACAACAGATGAATGGTCACTGTGCAACAAACTGTCAGACAGAGATATTCTTTCCCAGTCAGGGAACACGGTCAGGGATATTCAGCCTCGGATCTTCGGGTGGCCATCCTCCAAAGCGGACTTCGGGATATGCAACAACGCAGAGTGGCTGAGCAGAGGCTGATAGCCAAGTTCGGTACCTATGGGGATGGCCTCAACCGGGACCTACCACACTACAGGTGACCTCACTACACTATACACCCTCACTCTCTCACTCTTACATACTCTTACACACATGCAGACCCTCTCTCATACACATGCTCTCTGACACACACACATCCCCCACACTCACCCTCTCTCAGATTTGTACTATCACACTCACGCACACACTACTAAATGCGCAAACACTCTCTCCCTCTCGTGCACGTGCTCACACACATACACATGTCTATGGGGTGAATTTGCATTTGCAGATTGTATTTATAGATATATTCTATTTTTGTTCAAAAATCACACAACCTGCAGGTTGGGGGGGAGGGGAGTCAATCCATATAACATTTTATAAATTCCCACTTTGGAAATAGAACTAGTCTAACTCAAGACTGGGATACAGACCGGCTCCAACCTCATGCCTTTAATGCATTGGCTGAGCTGAGATGTCACTTTTATTTTTAATAAAACCTTAAGTTATTTAGAAAATATACGACTTAAAAAGTAGATGTGATCTATATGGACTTCAATAAGGCGTTCGACAAGGCTCCCCATGGGAGATTGATTAGCAAGGTTAGATCTCATGGAATACAGGGAGAACTAGCCATTTGGATACAGAACTGGCTCAAAGGTAGAAGACAGAGGGTGGTGGTGGAGGAGAGTTGTTTTTCAGACTGGAGGCATGTGACCAGTGGAGTACCACTAGGATCGGTGCTGGGCCCTCTACTTTTTGTCATTTACATAAATGATTTGGATGCGAGCATAAGAGGTACAGAACAAAGAGACCTTGGAGTGCAGGTTCATAGCTCCTTGAAAGTGGAGTCACAGGTAGATAGGATAGTGAAGGCGGCATTTGGTATGCTTGCCTTTATTGGTCACAGTATTGAGTACAGGAGTTGGGAGGTCATGTTGCGGCTGTACAGGACATTGGTTAGGCCACTGTTGGAATATTGCGTGCAATTCTGGTCTCTTTCCTATCAGAAAGATGTTGTGAAACTTGAAAGGTTCAGAAAAGATTTACAAGGATGTTGCCAGGGATGGAGAATTTGAGCTACAGAGAGAGGCTGAACAGGCTGGGGCTGTTTTCCCTGGAGCGTCGGAGGCTGATGGGTGACCTTATAAAGGTTTACAAAATTATGAGGGGCATGGATAGGATAAATAGATAAAGTCTTTTCCCTGGGGTTGGGAGTGCAGAACTAGAAGGCATAGGTTTAGGGTGAGATGGGAAAGATATAAAAGGGACCTAAGGGGCAACTTTTTCACACAGAGGGTGGTACGTGTATGGAATGAGCTGCCAGAGGATGTGGTGGAGGCTGGTACAATTGCAACATTTAAGAGGCATTTGGATGGACATATGAATAGGAAGGGTTTAGAGGGATGTGGGCCAGGTGCTGGCAGGTGGGACTAGGTTAGGTTGGAATATCTGGTTGGCATGGACAGGTTGGACCGGATGGTCTGTTTCCATGCTGTACATCTCTATGACTCTAAGTAGTTCTGGGATTTACATATCAACAAGTCAAAACCTGCAACCAAGTCTAAAAGATGAAAGACATAACAGCAATCTCGGTTTGTTCAATATATTGTTTTAATTGTATAACACTGAACTTTTGCTATAAATTCCGCATCTTATGATCCTGCCCCATAGTTACCTAATGTAGCAGCGCTCTGAAAGCTAGTATATTGGACTATAACCTGGGTGTTGTGTGATTTTTAAACTTAGTCCACCCAGTTCAGCACCGGCTCCTCCACATCATATATTAAAAGATACAGGCCAAAATGTGGAGTTAGAGTACAGATCAACCGCGATCTTACTTAATACTGAAGGGGTTTGGGGGGCTTAATGGCCTCCTTCTGTTTCTGTTAATGTTCAATAATTATTTTCTTTCCAAACTCCAGAACAAAAGATTTATTTTCACCAAGTACAATAAAGAAGATTGCTTCATTCTTAGCCTGGATCTAAGGAGCTAAAAATCATTCATAATTTCTTTAAAAAAAAATAGCAGATGAATAGCATACTTTAAAAGTAAATCAAATCCATATCCATTAGGATGTAACCTATTACGTGAATCTTTGTTGTGGAAGCTGAAGTATCTCAAGTGAGCCAAAACCTTTTAATTTCTGGGCAGGATTATTACTCAATTGATTTTGAATTTACTTTTTTATTACTACAGAGAAATAAAAAGGCATCTCCAAGTTATCTTTCATTCAATTTCAAGTCAGGCAGCCAATAAAAGATATTCTGAGATGTATGAAATGCCTTATAGATGGCAGTTTGTTAATCACCAGAGACTAACCAGAGAAACAATAAAAAAAAACATAATTCAAAAGTCTCAATGTAAAGCAAAGTGTATAGTTCTACATAATTAGACCTCAGGTGCACTTGGTCTTTGATCCAGCACTTCACCACTCCCATAGCCATTGCTCTCAAGGACCTACAGAATGTTCTCACTTGACCAAGATATAAGTGCAGAATGACCAGGCTTTGAACAAAAAATGTCAGATTACCGGTTATGCACAATCACATGATCTTCCTGAATTCAGGAGACAGTTCACCAGGATATTGTCAGACAGTTCGGGCCATGGCACATTTTAAGGGCGAAGCTCAACCTCCTCAGATTTTTTTTTTGAAAACAAGTGTGCTTCAGTTGCGCTAGACAGCCACATGAACATGAAGTTTTTTTTTGTTAACCATCCATGTCTCTTTGGTACATCTATCAGTGATGACTTCAAAGGAACTGTTGAATTTTAAATAAATATTGAGAAATGTGTATCAAAATTGATAAGCATAAAATACATTTAAATGCATGCCTAATTCTTAACGGCTCAAAATAATATGTAGATTTGAATTGATGCTTTGGTGCCTCTGCAGATATCTAATCTTGATGTCATCTGGTTTGAAAGCATGTATAATTTCACACTGGAAAAATTTTGTGAATAACCTTGATTCATCCTCACATGCACCAGGACAGAAAGGTCAACACTGTATGGAGCATACATAGAGTGCTTTTAGAAAGAAACTTAAGTATAGATAGCTTGAAAGAAAATATACCACAGATTCAACACAAACACCGATATATCTGAACAAAAACAATTCAAGTAGGCTGACATTACTGAATACAGTCACCACCAGCTACATCTGTAAAACTTTCTGGTGACCCGGAACAAGTAGTAAATGGTTTTGACTTTTATTCCAATGAATTTTATTTCCTGAGAGAGTACAAAAATATATTTTCTTCTCTACCATGTTTTCTCTTTTTCTTTCTCTGTTCTATTTCTAAACTTCTGGCCTCAGTGCAGACCCAGCAAGGCATCCATTTGGCCCGGCCCTGCTGTGGTGGTCGCTCAGCCCAGCATGGCAGTGTCTCGGCCTGGTGTCTCAGCGTTCATGATGGCTTCTTGGCCTGGAATGGTGGTATCTTGGCATTCGAGTGGGTCCTTTCTGAAGGCAGGAGGAGGAAATCGGGAAGTGGCAGCTTCAGCAGGAGCAGTAGCATTGAGGCCCAACACAGCCAGAGTGAGTGAACAGGAAGGTGCCCTCATATCTGCAGCGGTATTGTCAGAACATGAGCTAAATCAGAGGACTCAATGATTGTTGAACTTTCAACCTTATTCCTTTATTTTTCCTGTTTATATTAAGAATGACTTTAATGTTAGCTATTACCTTATTTCTTTCCTTTTATATTTATTCAATGAAGGTAATGCTTAACCTTTTAAACTTTGTTTCTTTTAACTACTTTGTACATCAGTTGGCACCATGCGGGGCATAATTATATACTTTCTATTGTACTTCTTTACTTGAATACGTGATAATAAAATCACATAATAAAAAACTAGATAATAATATCTAGTTGTGTCCTGTAATACTATTAGATTTAATAAAATAAAGTGACACACAATTGAACTCAGTGGAACAGCAATTAAAGGGTAGGGGAGAATGTTGAAACAGGGTGGGTGAGTTGGGTGAACAGCCATTATCATATTGAATGGCAGAACAGGACTGATGGGCCAAATGGCCACCTATTCTTATTTTCTACATTTCTATATTTATAGCAGGCATCTCCACTGAATACACATCTTGAAAATGTTCATATTACACAGGAGGAAGTGCTGGATACCTTGAAACGCATAAAAGTGGATAATCCCCAGGACCTGATCAGGTGTACCCTACAACTCTGTAGGATGCTAGAGAAGTGATTGCTGGGCCCCTTACTGAGATATTTATATCATCGATAGTCACCGGTAAGGTCCTGGAAGACTGAAAGTTGGCTAACATGGTGCAAGCCAGGGAACTGTAGACCAGTGAGCCTGGCGTCGGTGGTGGGCAAGGTTTTGGAGGGAATCCGGAGGGACAGGATGTACATGTATTTGGAAAGGCAAGGACTGATTAGGAATAGATAACATGGGTTTGTGCATGGGAAATCACATCTCTACTTTGAAGTAACAAAGAGGATTGATGAGGGCAGAGCAGTGGACGTGATCCATATGGACTTCAGTAAGGCGTTTGACAAGGTTCCCCTTGGGAGACTGATTAGCAAGGTTAGATCCCATGGAATACAAGGAGAACTACACAGTTGGATACAGAACTGGCTCAAAGGTAGAAGACAGAGGGTAGTGGTGGAGGGTTGTTTTCCAGACTGGAGTCATGTGACCAGTGGAGTGCCACAAGGATCGGTGCAGGGTCCAGTACTTTTTGTCATTTACAAAAATGATTTGGATGTGAGCAAAGAGGTATAGTTAGTAAGTTTGCAGATGACACCAAAATTGGAGGTGCAGTGGACAGCGAAGAGGGTTACCTTAGATTACAATCGGATCTGGACCAGATGGGTCAATGGGCTGAGAAGTGGCAGATGGAGTTTAATTCAGATAAATGCAAGGTGCTGCATTTTGGGAAAGCAAATCTTAGCAGGATTTATACACTTAATGGTAAGGTCCTAGGGAGTGTTGCTGAACAAAGAGACCTTGGAGTGCAGGTTCTTGAAAGTGGAGTCACAGGTAGATAAGATAGTGAAGGCGTTTGGTATGCTTTTGTTTATTGGTCAGAGTACTGAGTACAAGAGTTGGGAGGCCATGTTGCAGCTATACAGGACATTGGTTAGGCCACTTTTGGAATATTGCATGCAATTCTGGTCTCCTTCCTATTAGAAAATTAAAAAAGGTTCAAAAAATATTTACAAGGATATTGCCAGGGTTGGAGGATTTAATTTATAGGGAGGTTGAATAGGCAGAGGCCGTTTTCCCTGGTATGTTAGAGGCTGAGGGGTGATCTCAGGTTTACAAAATCATGGCAGGCATCGATAGGACAAATGGGGTGGTCCAGAACGATAGGGCATAGGTTTAGGGTGAGAGTGAAATGATATAAAAGAGACCTAAAGGGCAACTTTTTCACACAGAGGGAGGTATATGTATGGAATGAGCTGCCAGAGGAAGTAGTGGAGGCCAGCGTAATTGCAAACTTTAAAAAGGCATCTGGATGGGTAGATGAATAGGAAGGATTTGGAGGGATATGGGCCAGGTGCTGGCAGGTGGACTAGATTGGGTTGGAATATCTGGTCGGCATGGATGGGTTGGACTGAAGGGTCTGTTTTCGTGCTGTACATCTCTATGATTTTATAAGTGATTCTTATTACTAAAAAGACCTCCTAACTTGGAGTTATGGTAAAAAAAAAAGTCCAAAAAAACTGAACTCTCGAGCAAGTCATCATCCTGAAACACTACTTTCAGGCTGTTTCCTGTTCATTTCAGATTTCCAGCTTCCACAACTTTTGACTTACAAGCTGGCAAGTTATACCATTTGTATATAATGTAGTACAGAGATACATTTAAAAAAAATGTAGTCAGCATATTTGGTTTCAATGGCAAATATCTCTCAGTTGCTTATGCCCTCAAACTGCTATCTAATGTTTTGACAGCATCTGGTTCCACTGACAGAATTATTTCATGCATTCACTAACCTCTATTTCAGTAACTGAATCTGATCTACTCATACTCCGCCCTCACAGGTCCCTTAGCTCTAAATGGGATTCAACTTCTCCATTTGTTAAGAATATTTAGGTTTTCTCTCAGCCAACTCTTTTGTAGATAAAACAACTCCTGACTTTTCAACCTTTTTAAGACACCACTGGCTTCATATTAGATTAGCTTGGGTGCACTTCTTTGCACTACCTCTTGCAGTTAGTTTGGAAGAACATTAATTACCCCAAAATCTTCCTGATTTTATACCTAACAAATCATTTATATCTGAATTGGTATTGTAATTTTTTTTTTACACCTTGATTAGCCCTTAACCTTCTAAATTAAACTAATTAGAAACAAGTTTATGCAGCCTATGTTACCCTTTTGGTCTCTGCTATACCCTTTCCACAACTAATATTGCCTCATTAATGTACGGTTTCCAATTGCAGTCCTTCAAATTAGGTTTGATCAATTTTTCTGTAATTGAAGCATTACATCCATTCACATTTTGAACTCCAATTCCCCTGAAATAAAGGCCAATGTTCCATTCAACTTTACTTTAAAAGACGTACTATTGCATCAGATTTGAACAATGTATAGCACACCTCCTTTGCTCCACTTCTTTCCCTATTAACAACGTATTCAGATTGATCATTTTTGAATCTCTGGTATGCTATTTTGTACTGAACACATTATTAGTTCAATGCCAAGTGATTAGTTAATTTGTGATGACTACATTGATAATCAACTTGCATGTGACTGTCTAATATTATAACCAGAGATTTTAGTCACACATTTAATTGTTTTCTTGATGTCCCTTTACTGATTCACAAAGCAAGCAGAAATAAAACAGAGAACTTGTTATGATTGGAATGCATCCTACTAAATCAGCTGCTTCGTGCAAGATGACCAAAGAGAGTTGATTCTGCACACAAACAGAATAGATGTGTGAAGAACAGTAATGTAGACAGCTTACTAAATGTTTGGCATCATGTTAAAAAAACTCAAGGAACAAGCTCAATTATTATGGTTCCTGACCAAAAAAAGATAAATTATTTTTGCTACCATTAAGTGCTTTCATTGTCCCAATGACAAAAGATTAGTCAGTGGGAAGACTTTATGGAATTTTCACCATGAAAGTAAGGCCCATTGATTCTATAGTAATAATCACAAAAATTGATGTGTCTGTTATACTTTTCATAGACACACTCAAACACAATGTTGTAATGTTTTGTTTTCACAGGTACAGTGCAGTTAGTACAAATAAGTACACCATTAATAAAGGCCATAAGAAAAAACTCCAGCCAAGAGATGATTTGTTAATTGAATGCTTAAAATTTTCCACAAGATTGATTATTGTACAGTAATATATACATTTCAGTTGTATTATGGCTTCTTCAAATTATTGATATGTGAAACTGGCACTTTTGATGTGCCACTCAAATTTAAGAATTTCCTTTCAATTCAAAGACTTACAAATCAACTAGAGACATTTAGAAAGAAAACTGCAAAATTATTAGCAATCAATACCAAAAGCTTACCTTAACAAGGTCACTTCATGGTCAGAAGAGACAGCAACAAAAATGAATAGATCCTTTCGATGTGTAAAATGTGGTCCTTGCCATCAAAGTTAAATGCATATGAAAAATTTACAATGGAGGCTACTTAAATATTTCAGGTGTAACATGATTCATGAAGCACAGTCTTGATTGGGTTTCAGGATTAATCTAGTTAATAGAACTAATTGTAGGTCTAGAAATGAAAATGCAGCTGTAACAGAACAAGAGTTACTCATTTTCATCCTTGTTTGAAGATATTTCACAATTAATAGAAAGGTTTAAAATGTCAATGGCAAGCACAGTTGTATAACGGCACCACTGACATTGCAAATAATTTGTTTTCGGATTTAAATCTTATAACTCAAGTATTGTTAAAATATCACAGTATCACTGTATAGCTAGAATATTGTACGAAGATCCTCTGATCATTTGGGAAGCAATAATAATCCCTTCAATCAGTTTTGCTGAACAATTGGTTAAAAACTGCTCACGCAGGACAAAGAATCTTTAGATGAGAAGGCAAAATATTCAGGAGATAAGATGGTTAATGCATTGAAACAATCCTCCTGTACTTGCAAGGTCTGGGGTGAAATTTTAAACAGTCTTCTATCCATGGGTTTGAAGACAGGGATTTACATAAAATGCAACACTATTACCAGAGAAAGGGTGTGGTTCAACTCAGGTGGGTAGCCAGCCAGATCCAATTAAAACCTGAATTTGCCTTCATCGGTCTGAAGTCTGACCTTCCTAGCCACCTCTTCTCGGGTATTTCTGTTGTCCCAGCAGTGCTTGTTGCTCAAATCTGGAAATCCTGGGAGATCTCCAACGTGGGACTTCGTCCCCACGTGGGGGCAGAAGTCTTGAATTTAGGTAATGCATGTTCTGTGGATTATTTAAATGGCTTCATGGCAGCCAGGAACTGTAGGGATGTGTTCCCCGTTTTCTCCCCAGGTAGCAGGGCAGTAACCTGGCAACTGAAAAATCCTGTCCCTCGAGTTCAAGTCTGGACCAATGAAGGAAAGTGCATGCTGTCACATGACAACAGAAATTAAAGTGAAAAAATATCTGATCAGTCCAACTTGAAAACCATACAAATATTTTTTGTAAAGCATTAAGTAAAGTACGAAAGAGTAACCTTGCTCAGAAAAACAAGATTTTTCTCTGTCCCCATAAATGCTAGCCTCTGTGAACTTGACTGGCTAATTCATTAACTCCCATGCAAAATCATGTAACAATTATTATCTCCTGCTTCATTTACAGATACTACCACTAAGGATTATGTCTCAGAGTTTTCATGATCTTCAAAATAATCAAGGCTGACAATCAAGCGCAGTATTAAGTGCACAGCTGGAGATGCTGTGCTCTGAGCCCTCAGGTGGCTATTAAAAATTTCATAACACCACTTTAAAGTACAGTGGAGTTATCTCCAGTGTCTTAACCAATAGCTAATCTTCAATCAATAGCACAGAAAGAGATTATTTCACCATCTGTCATTTTGTTGTTTACAGGAGCCGATGGTTTACAAATTTGCTAAGCGAAGCTCAGTTACTGCACCAATACAGAGTACCGATGGAGAAACAATGTTGATAGTTCAGATTAAGCGATCGGAATTTGAGAATAGCAGAACAATGGTGTGTCTCCTACTACACACCTCTATGCGGAGGCTCAATGCCAGCTCTTGAATACATCTTCCTCTGCCCCCAGACCATGACCCCATATCTGAACATTGTTGCCAAGACCGTCAGTGACCTCATTACTTCTTTAGATCTTCCTCCGCACCGCTTCTAACCTAATAGTCTCCCCACCTAGACAGTCCACTTCTACCTTCTTCCCAAAATCTGCAAATCAAACTACCCTGGTAGGCCCATTGTATTAGCCTAGTTCCTACCCCACAGAGCTCATTACCTCCTACCTTGACTCCATCCTCACTCAACTTGTCCACTTACATCCATGATTCCGCTGATGCCCTCCACCATATTGATAATTTCCAGTTCCCTGGCCCTAACTACTTCCTGTTCACCATGACTGTCCAATCCCTCTATACCTCTATTCCCCGCCAGGATGGTCTGAGAGCACTTGGCTTCTTCCTCGACCAAAGGCCTGTACACTCCCCAGTTACCACCATTCTCCTCCGCCTGGCTGAACTTGTTCTCTCACTGAACAACTTCACCTTTAATTTGACTCATTTCTGCCAAGTCAAAGGAGTGGCTATGACCACCCACATGGGTCCCAGTTCCACCTGCCTCTTTATGGCGCATGTGTTACAATCCTTGTTCCAGTTTTACACTGGCCCCCTCTTACAACTCTTTCCTTGATACATTCACGACTCCTTCGGTGTCGCTTCATGCTCCTGCCAAGACCTTGAAAACTTTGCTCATTTTGCACCCTTTTATAACTTTCACATTGCCCATTTCCCACACTCCCCTTCCTTTCTGTGACCTGTCTCTCTATTTCAAGTAATAAACCAGGGCAGCACGATAACTTAGTGGTTAGCACTGCTGCCTCCCAGTGCCAGGGATTCGGGTTCAGTTCCCGTCTCGGGCAACTATCCGTGTAGAGTGTGCACATTCTCCCCGTGCCTGCATGGATTTTCTCCCTGTGCAGGTTAGGTGAATTGGCTATGCTAAATTGCCCATAGTGTTCAGGGATGTGAAGTTAGGTGCATTAGTCAGGGGTAAATGTAGTGCAGTAGGGTAGGGGAATGGGTCTTGGTGGGTCACTTTTCAGAGGATTGGTGTGGACTTGTTGGGCCTAGTGGTCTGTTTCCACACTGTAGGGATTCTATGAAACTGTCTACTGCCATCCACTACAAAGCCACTGACTCCCATAGCTACCTTCCCTACAGCTTGTCACACCCATGTCCTGAAAGGGCCCCAACCCATTCTCCCAATTCCTTTGCCTACATTGCATCTACGTTCGGATGATGTCACCTTCTAAAACAGCGCTGCTAACATGGCTTGCTTCTTCCCTAACCACGGTTTCCCACCCACTGTGGTTGACAGGGTCCTCAAACGCCTGTCAACTCCAGCAGAATGCTACCACCTAACCCATTTTCCCTTCTCTGCCCATCTGCATTTCACAGGGTTCATTCCTTCTCGCACACCCTAGTTTATTCCACAACCAATCTCCTCCTCATGGCACCTTCCCATGTAACTGCAGAAGGTGCAACAACTGCCCCTTCACCACCTCCCTGCTCACCATCCAAGGGCTTAAACAGTCTTTCCAGGTGAAGCAGAATTTCATCTATACCTCCTCAATCTTGTGTATTTTATTTGCTGCACCCAATGTGGCCTATTCTGCATTGGATAAACCAAATGCAGACTGGGTGGCCACTTTGCAAAACAACTCTGGTCTACGCATGAGCATGATCCTGTAGCCGGTTATTTTAACAGCACCCTGCTCATGTCCCCACACGTCTGACCTTGGCATGCTGTAGTGTTTCAGTGAACCATAGCGCAAACTGTAGGAACAACATCTCATCTTCAGACTAGGCACTTTACACCCTTCTGGACTTAATATGGAGTTTAACACCTTCAAATTGTGAACCAACTCCCATTTCCACTCTTTCTTTTAGCTTGTTACATTCTTATCATGTCCCTTCTCCCCTGCCCCTCATCCCAGTGGGACTGTCTGTCCTTTCAAGTCTGGCAGGAGACACACCATTGTTCTGCCATTCTCACAATCCGATCACTTAATGTGAATTATCAACGTCTTTTCTCCAATAGCACCCTACACTCACTATCCCCAAACTATAGCATACCCTCCACATTTCACTTCAGTTCTGAAGTATGCCTAATGTTAGCTTGCTCTCTCCATGGATGCTGTCTGACCGGCTGTGATCTCCAGCATTTGCTGTTTCCAACAAAGATTCCAGCATCTGCGGTAATTGGCTCCTACATTGACTGTAAGGCACTTTAGGGATGGTTGGTTGTCATAAAAGACACACTGTATATGCAAGTTAGCCTTCACTTTTTAAGAAATGCATAACAAATGTAAATACCATGTCATCTGCATCTTAAAACAATCAAGTGGGGTCAAGGCTCCAGCACCCAAGCTTTCAACATTATTCTTGGACAGCTTCAGCACCAGCGTTGTAGCCTGAAATATAGCATTTCCAGAAAATTTTCAACTGAGATTGGTAGCTGTCCCCTCCATCCTGCAGAGCACTTTATCCTAAGAATACCAAATGGGACATCGTTTACATTTTAAATATGACATAACATCTCCAAGGATATCACAGAAGTCCAGAAAACGCACTAAACCTTCTCAGGAGTTAGGAAAGAATCAAAAACTTCAAAATTGATTTTGCAGATATTTTAAAAAGGTTTGAACCAGAATGTAAGGCCTACTCAGCCAAAGCTTTTAAAGTGGGGAGGGGGTAATAATGAAGCCCGCAAGAGCTTGAACAGTGATGGTACTGTGGAAAACATCTATGTGAAAGATTGCAAGATAGGGTATATGGGTATTAAAATCAAGAACAGAATCTAAATGCTAGAATTCTGGCTGTTTAATATTGAGGTTGGGAACATAAGGAGAATGTTAGAAAATAGACAGAAGGGACCAAGGTATTGATAAGGATTCTGATTGCAGTATAAAGGTGGTGACATTTTGTGAAGATTGAATTAGCCAATATCAGTAACCTTGCTAGTTCAGAAGATACCTTTCAATCAAAGTTCGACTGATCTTGCCCTGTCACCCAGGAACCCACCATTAGCAGTTTTAAGGCATAATAAAAGAAGGGTATCAAGTTAGAGCAAAGCAACAGCCTACAGTATGTGTTGTTACCTTTCTGTTTAGTAATAGCTTGTAAACTTGGGGGTAAGGAAGGAAGACAGATGCTCTACAAAGGAATTTTTGGAATTGAAGAAACTGAAAACATTGGATATTTTAAATGCCTTTGAAGCAAGAAAGACGAAAAATGATCAAACAAAGGTCGATTCAATGAGGATCTGCCATACAAAAGTTATTTTGTACAAATTTCACTGTTAGTAACTGTACCTATTCCCTTGCTGGAGTAAGCTATTAAATACTGTGTAGATACAAGTATTTAACGACATGAAAAATCCAGCTAGGATTTTTGAGGGGAATTAAGGAAGCTTTCTTGATCTGCTCAACTTCACTTCTTATGAAATGGAAGATCTTTACAAAAGATCATTGCATTTTCACCCTTTCTTTCCTGCATATTATTTCCTCCCAAATGTATTTGTATTGCTGCATTAACCTAGATTATCCTCAACCAATTAACTAATGCAATTCTGTGGTGCAGTAGGATAATAGATTACAATCAGCCTTGTCCTCAACCACTCTGTAGCTTTCACAGCATCCACTTCCAAAGTATTTCCTTTGTTGTCCAGCTTTATGGTAGTTATGCTCTTAGCTAACTAATTGTAGCTAAAGCAACTCCAGCATTGGCTTCTGCTTCAGCTCAGTCATCTTCTCAGCTCTCCAAGAATCAATAGTTCTTCCTTTCCTAGTCCTAAATGCCATTTATTGATGACACAAACTAGCAACATGGGACTACTTTCCACATGTTCAAGATGACACATCTACATCTGTTCATCACTACAACTGCCTTCGTACTGCCCTTTGAAAACTGCCTGATCATATTTCCAACCTTGGAAAGATCTAGAAACTCCTTCAGCTAAACAAAAAGATGCCTGCTGCCATTATCCTCAAAATGACCACCACAAATTTTGCATCTTTACAAATGACTCCTGCTCCATTCTAGCCATTTTCTCAGGTTGAAGATGACTAATCTGAACATGTGGATTCCAACAGATGCCCAAATTAACGTCATATCACACATCCTCTCCGTCACAAACATTACATACTGCAATCTGTATAATATCACCAGTTTTCCCAATATCTCTGCCAATCTACCACTGAAACCCACACCAATTTGTTTGTTCAGATACATTTATTCAAAAGCTTTCCTGGATTAGCTTCTCACCTTCAACACCACCTCATTTAAATCGGCTACTCAATTTCCATTCTGTATAAAAACATACAGCACTCCTCTTCCTTGGTTTATTAATCTACTTTGTCCATGGAGACTCCAAGACCTGAAGTTCAGAATCTTCAACTTTATGCATTAATATCTAAATAGTTTAATTTCTCCCTTTCCCCACTGTTTCCTTTTGCCCTACTACAGATATAAAAATAGATAAATGGAGTGAGGCACAGATCAACTGAGATCTAATGGAATGGCCGAACAAGCTTAAATGGTCTACTCTTGTTCTTATGTCCTGGCTCTGGCCTCCTCTACACCTTTACAGTGTTAATTCCATCACTCTATCTTAAGTTACTAGGGACCCACACTTTGGGAATTACTCTGTAAAGCCTTCCAGACTTTAATGTTTCCAAAGCTGCCTTTTGACCAACACTGAAAAGGAATACTGCAACTTGATGACTTTGAAGGGTGTATATGGACCAAATAACCTAATTTTGCTCCTCCCTCATGGTCTATAGTGTACTGTAAACAGAAATGCAATAGATATTCTGCCCCATCATTTATATAATTGACAGATCTTTTTGAGCTGGAATCGTTCTGTGACTACTACTTGAAAAGCTCAAACTCCTGTAATCCATTTGGTGATTTATTGATCATTATTCCATATCTTTAGAGAGTTTCCCTCAAGGTCCCAAGGAGAGAAGCAAACGTAGGATCTATAACTCCAACATATAAAATGAAGGGAAGAGATAAGCTGTTGAACCAGTGGGCTTACTGGATGAATTATTCTAACAAAATTCTCCACGTTTTTGCTCCCTTGCTTAAGTTAGTTTTACAACAAGACTACTTGTCCACTGTGATACACTAGGATTCAAATAACTACAGAGGTTAAGTAAAAAATGCAACCCCCTGTATCACATTTGCAAAATACATCACAAGATGCACAAGGTAGTTAATAATATGCATTTTAGCTCTGATTTGGAGATGCCGGTGTTGGACTGGAGTGAAAAAAAGGAAAAAATCCCACAACACCAGGTTATAGTCCAACATGTTTATTTGGAAGCACTAGCTTTCAGAGCACTGCTCCTTTATCAGGTGGTTGTGAAGAAGCAGAGCTCCGAATTCTGGTGCTTCCAAATAAACCTATTGGACTATAACCTGGTGTTGAGAGATTTTTAGCATTTTAGCTCAGCCATCAAACAACAGTGGCACATGTGAATTCATTCCAATGCAATACAGATCACCTAATCTTTACATTCCACAGCTTAAAATTTATAATCACAAATTTTGAGGGAATGGAAGAAGCAGATCCAGGCCAATTCTTGGTAGCTAGATCATTCCAAACTATTGAAATAAACAGCAATTTTGACAAGTGTTGGCGATCAATCTGCAAACCATGATGGAGCATCACTTACTACAGTGATAGAAACAATGGCTGGAAATAAGTGTAAGCCAATATCTGTTACTCTTGCAGCAACTTAAAACTATACTATGCTTGGAATTCATTTTACATCAGCAAACCAAAACTAGATGCCCCAAATGAGTGCAAAGACAATGATGGCATTTTAATGCGAATCTGTGAACCTTCTACTACCATGTTCTTTGGATTATCAGAATAGCAAATACATTTTCGGGAGCTGCAACAGTAGGTGGTGAAGGCATCCAAGAAATAAACTCAGGCAAACTGAAATCAGTTGAGGACATCAAAGCTTGTATGGTGATTGTGCAATGAGAACAAATTACATGTTTAATGATGATCTCATCCCATCTCCATCTTCAGGGTATTCCATTGTTCCTCAAATCAGCTTTCCAATTCCAGAAACCATTAACTGAAATGTGATGAACTTTGTCTTAAATGTACTTTTTTAAAAAATGATGTATGACTTCAAATCATTAATATAGGTGTGGTGGTAGGGCAACTTACACAACTTTTCCCTGTATTTTTACATGAAATATACACTTGACAATAAAATTCTAAATGAAATGACTTAATGAACTTGGTAGAATAGCTGCATTATTACCCTAATAAAATGCAATCACAGTGAGAATTTGAAAACGTGAATAAAGAAATTGTTCTATGACTTTGTACATCAAATACTACAGATCAAAAAAGTCAGTAAAGTAATTTATCTAGAAAAATGTTTTAATCATTTAAGCCATTTTCTTCGGACTTCCAGATTCAAAGAATTTCAGCAATTACCACTAAAGTTAACACTGAAGATTTAACACATTGCTTAATTTCTTCAATGAAAATCACATCATTTAAAATCAAACAACAGCAGTTCTCATTTCTAAAGCCTTCACAAAGTTATAACTCTCATTAAAAATGAGGCCATTCATTTGACAAGAGATACAAAATATCATACAATGAACACACTTACACTGTCACACTCTAAAAGAAACCAACACTAAAAGGCAACATGCAAAGGTGCCACAGTGAACCCATCTGTCTTCAAATGTCAAGTAAGAACCCACACACAAGGCTCCTGTTATGCAGCACACCAGATTCCAGTTTGAGAGCATATCAGAATTGAGGCAAAGTACTGATTACATGCCAGTTTTAGTTGTAGAACCCACAGTCTTGCAAAAGGAAACCTTATCAGAAGTTCTGCACCCAGCAAACTTGAAAATGCAATGTAGTTAGTGAAATCAAAATTTGACTCAACACATGATAAAATAGACTAGTGGCATCAAGGCAAATCTTACCACCTGGAAAGTTTTCGGATATTGAGAACAGAAGGTCTGCCTGCTGAGACCTTACTGAAGGAAGGCAATTATATCTAAGAAACTGCCTTTAAGAGTACCATCCAACTAATGATAGTAGGTGGAACGTCTCTTGCTATTTGCACAACTGGAAGACTTGTGGAAATATGCAGAATGCCTATCAGAAAATTGATGAGGTTATGAAAATAATTTGTAGTCACATTTTCTAGGCCAACATTGTAAAAGAAAGACAGACAGACAGACCCTCCACAGAATAGAGACAGAAAGCCCTATATCACAAGTAGTTTTTTATTAGGTTAGACCGTGGGCGGCACGGTGGCACAGTGGTTAGCACTGCTGCCTCACAGCGCCTGAGACCCGGGTTCAATTCCCCCCTCAGGCGACTGACTGTGTGGAGTTTGCACGTTCTCCCCGTGTCTGCGTGGGTTTCCTCCGGGTGCTCCGGTTTCCTCCCACAGTCCAAAAAAGATGTGCAGGGTCAGGTGAATTGGCCATGCTAAATTGCCCGTAGTGTTAGGTAAGGGGTAAATGTAGGGGTATGGGTGGGTTTCGCTTCGGCGGGTCGGTGTGGACTTGTTGGGCCGAAGGGCCTGTTTCCACACTGTAATGTAATGTAATCTAATCTAATCTAGATTAGATTACTTAGTGTGGAAACAGGCCCTTCGGCCGAACAAGTCCACACCGACCCGCCGAAGCAACCCACCCAGACCCATTCCCCTACATTTACCCTTCACCTAACACTACGGGTAATTTAGCATGGCCAATCCACCTAACCTGCACATTTTTTTGGACTGTGGGAGGAAACCGGAGCACCCAGAGGAAACCCACGCAGACACGGGGAGAATGTGCAAACTCTACACAGACAGTTGCCCAAACTGGAAATGAACCTGGGACCCTGGTGCTGAGGCAGCAGTGCTAACCACTGAGACACCGTGCTTATGATCTTAGTTCCAGAATGGAATGGGGATAAATCAAAAGCTTTACTGGAATCCCAGATTCCCTCCAGGGATCTGCCAGGCTCCACTCAAAGGGGTGAGAAATGGGAGAGAGATGGTGGCTGGTCCATCCTTCATTAGATTCAAGCAGCTTCCTCAGCTTGATCCGGTGGCCTGTTAACTTTGCCATTAATTGACTGGTTGCTACTGATTCCCGAAGAAGGAATGCCCAAAACTTTGATTCTCCTGTTCCTTTGATGCTGCCTGACCTGCTGCGCTTTTCCAGCAACACATTTTTAAGCTCTGCTTGCTACTGATGGAGAGGTATCCATTTCAATGGTTTACCTTCTTCAAGCAAAGTTGCCCAGAGACAGAAACATGTCAGACCACTAACCTAACCTGATCAGGACATTGTAGATTTTCATCCTGAATCACCATCATGGGTTCATAAGATTCCATCCATTATCTGGAACGTCACACAAAGTAGTACTGGAATTCAACCTTTGTAAGGGAAATCACATCTTATTGTGGGAGAAAAGAAGAACAGAGAAACTGATATAAGGTAAACTTATTGAGTACATCTGGAGTATGATTTACAAATTCAAACCTAAATGGAAATTTACCTTATAAGCAAATCTTAAATCTGACAAAGGTATGCAACACATCTCTATTTCTTGAGAGCTCAAACAGGGCTGTATCAGAAATATCTGACATCTTCACACTGCCAACTATTGAACATTCTTAGCATTTTGGCTGCAATGCTAATTGTCATTAATTTGCGAGACCCGACTCTGCTAAACTTAAAAAACAAGTCGATATACAGAGGTAACATTGACTTTAAAATAGGATTCTAGTTGCAACAATCTTTCTTAGTAATTATCCTTCATCACTTTCTATAGTAGCATTGACTATCTACCATTTCACACTGATGGTCTCTTAAGATAGAAGTAATTTATACGATGAGTCGACTTGTCAGACTTGACACATAATGAAAAATTTCTGTTTCCATTGCGCCTTTAATGTAATAAAATGTCCCAAGGCACTTGACAGAAACATTAGAAAACAATTTAAAATTGAACCACAAGCAACCATAACAAAATTCAAAAGTTTTATTTAAATAGCGTCTGACAGACACAAAGCAAAGAAATCCTCCTGCTGATTACCACACACCGTCCTCTCACAGGTGACTAATCAATACTCCATGTCAAACAACACTTGAAGGAAGGAGTGAGAGTGGCAAGGGCACAAAAGATGACTCTGGGTGGGGGACTTCAATGTCCACCACCAAAAGTGACACAGCAGCAGCACTACTGATTTAGCTGGTTGTGTCCAAAAGGACATGGCTGCTAGACTGGATTTGCAGCAGATGGTAAAGAAACCAACAAGATAGAAAACAACATGCTTGACCTCATCCTGAATCTGCTGATTGCAGATCATCCATCCATAACACCATCAGTAGGGAGTGACCAGAACACAATCCTTGTGGACACAATGTCCGCCTTCATTGGGCAGCACGGTGGCACAGTGGTTAGCACTGCTGTCTCACAGTGCCAGAGACTCGGGTTCAATTCCCACTTCAGACGACTGGCTGTGTAGAGTTTGCATATTCTCCCCGTGTCTGCGTGGGTTTCCTCCGGGTGCTCCAGTTTCCTCCCATAGTCCAAAGATGTGCAGGTCAGGTGAATTGGCTATGCTAAATTGCCCATAGTGTTAGGTGCAGGGATAAATGTATGTGGGTTGCGCTTCAGCGGGTCGGTGTGGACTTGTTGAGCCGAAGGGCCAGTTTCCACACTGTAAGTAATCTAATCTAATCTAAAAATATCCTCCATTGTGTTTTGCACCATCTTTGTGGGACAGATATTGAACAGATCTAGCAACTCAAGACAGGGCATCCATGAAGCGCACTGGATATTAACAGCCATAGAATTGTCCTCCAGTACAATCTGCAACCTCACAACCCAGCATAGCCCCCACTCAACTATGAACAACAAGCTGGGGATCAGACCAAAGCCCCCTCAAAACATATCAAGTAGATAGCATAGACCTAAAGTTTAATCTTATTTAAAGGCAAGTGTAAGGTGATGTGATTCAATTGGCCAAACAAAAAAAAATTGGCATAACTTTAATTCTATCGAAATACTTAAAATAATATTATTAAACTACTCATCAGCTGTTCCAATACAGCAGCATCCCATAAACACATACTTGTCAAGGGTAAATTCAGCAAAACAGATTTCTGACTCGGCGTCTCCTCCAGTTCAGGAGAAGGAACACTGACAGAATGAATCTCATGGCTTTTGCAAAAGCAGAGAGAGATCTGAATCTCGCAGCTGCAACTCCACAACCCCAACATCAACAACTGAAAGCAAAAACTGAAACTCTGGGTTTGTGTGACTGACTCCATCCACTCATGCTTTTCCCTAATTTAAAACCCTAAACTGTTTACTCTGTTTTCCATGCAGACACCTTGGCACCAGATTTACGACACGTGTCTCCAAGAGAAACAGGACAGAACAAATCCGTCCTAAAAGGCATATCTCGTCTCAATTCACTCCATGTCTTATCAAGAAACAGTTGGAGGTACTGGATACTGCAAAGGCTATGGGACCAGACAACATTCTGGCAACAGTACTGAAGATTTGTGCTCCAGAACCATGCTCTTCCAGTACAGTTACAACACTGGCATCTACCTGACAATGTGGAAAATTGCCCAAGTATGCCCAGTAAACAAAAAGCAGGAAAAATCCAACCCAATCAATTACCGTCCCGTCAGTATACTCTCAATCATCAGTAAAGTGATGGAAGGTGTCAACACTGCTATCAAGCAGCATTTGTGCAGCAATCATCTGCTCACTGACACCCAATCTGGTTTCACCAGGACCACTCAGCTCCTGACCTCATTAGAGTCATGGCTCAAAGATGGACAAAAGAGTTGAATTCCAGATGGCAGGTGAGAGCAACATCAAGCCCTTTACATCAATGCTGCATTTAACTGAGCATGGCATCAAAGAGCCGTAAAACTGGAATCAGTAGGTATCTGGAGTTTCTGCTCATTTAAGTCATATGTAGCACACAGGAAGATGGTTGTAGCTGTTCAAGGTCAGTTATCTCAGCACCAGGAGTTTCTTAGGATAGTGTCTTCAGCCCAACCATCTTCAATTACCTTCCTTCCAATAAGGTCAGATGTAGCGATGTTTGCTGATGATTGCGCTATGTTCAAAATAGTTCATGAATTCTCAGAGAAGCAATCAATGTTCAAATGCAACAAGGTCTGAACAATATCCAGGCTTGGGCTGACAAGCCCAAATACCAGGCAATGATCGTCTCCAAGAAGAGACAATCTGACCAACGTCCCCCAATGTTTAATGATTTCACCAGCATTGAATCCTCAGTTATCAACATCCTGGGGACTAATCATTGACTAGAAATTCAACTGGACTCACCACATAAACAGTGGCTACAAGAATAGGTCAGAGATAAGGAATACTGCATTGAATAATTCATCTCCTGACTCTCAAAGTCTGTCCACCATTTACAAGGAATCTGATGGGATAGTCAATACTTGCTGAATTGAGAGTAGCTCCAACATATCAAGTTTGACAGGACATCCAGGATAAAGCAGCCCAGTTGATTGGCACCACTTCCACAAGCATTCATTCCTTTCAATACCAACACTCATTAGCAGCAGTGCATACCATCCATGAGAAGCACTACAGAAATTCATCAAAAGGTCCTTAGACATCACCTTCCAAACCCACACCACTTTCATTTACAAAGACAAGGGCAGCAGATACATGGGAACACCACCATCCACAAGTTCCCTTCCAAGCCACTCACGATTCTTACTTGGAAATATATAACCACCCCTTCACTGTCACCAGGTCAAAATTCTGTAGTTTCGTCCAAGGGTGTTATTGGTCAACCTACAGAACACGGACGGCAGTAGTTCAAGACAACAGCTCGCCACCATCCTCTCAAGGGCAATTAGGAACAGGCAGTAAATGCTGGCCAGGCAGTGACACCGATGTCCCATTAGTGAATAAAAAAGGGTGGAAAGTGAGAATGGAGGGGCACAATTCTTGCAACATTGTGGAGGTGGACAGGGTCTAAATATGGATCCAAGTACGACACAGAGTGAGAACATACTGGTTTAGTGTTTCCATTCACAGAGAGGATGGGAATTAGTAGCTAGAGTTAGGATTTTGGAACAAGAATTGAAAACAATAGCTTCAGTTTTGCCAATATTTAATTGGAGAAAGTTTCTGCTCACCTCCTACTGGATCATGAGTCATATGATAGCTACAACAGAGGAGTCAAGAGAGATGAAAAGGGGATAGAACTGATTTATCATCATACATGTGAAAAACAGCATTCTACTTTCACATGAGAACCTGAGGGGCAGCATGGAGACAACAAATATAGATAAGGTGAAGGATAGATCCTTGGGATATGACAGGTAACACAGAGAGAGTGGGAACTGATACTCTGACCACAATTGAATTTACAGCTGAAAGATATGGCTGGGTCAGCAGTTCCTACCCATTCCTAAATGCCCCTTGTTCTGACCAGCTTGCTAGTGGCATTTCAGAGGGCAATTAAGAGTCAACTACATCACTGATTCTCTGGAGACACACATGCGTCAAACCACTTTAGGATGACAAATCTCATTCCCTGAAGAGCATTAGTGAAACTAGATGGGGTTTTTTTTACGTCAAATTGCCAATAGCTACATGATCTTCCAATTGAATAGCTACATGAGCTTTTAATTGAATTCAAATCTACTATTAATCTCGGGTTCTGAATTACTAGTCCAGTGATATGACCACTGGACATAATGCGACTGTCATTATAAATGTGGGTAATCCTGTCAGTGGCTGCAGAAAGGTGGGAAAGATGAAGAGGAATAGCTTACCATTGACACACTCACAAACAATGTCAGAAGTTTTGTTTTGGAGGTGCCAGTGTTGGACTGGGGTGTAAAAAGTTAAAAATCACAAACCAGGTTATAGTCCAACAGGTTTATTTGGAAGCACTAGCTTTTGGAGCGCTGATCCTTCATCAGGTGGTTGTGGAGTATAAGATCATAGGACACAGAATTTATTAAAAGTTTACAGTGTGATGTAACTGAAATTATATATTGAAAAATATCTGGATTGTTTGTTAAGCCTCTCATCTTTTAGAATTGGCATGTTAGTTTCAGTAACGGTACATTCCAAAACTTTCTTAAAGTTACATTCTCAAGTGAACTTTAAGCAGTTTTGTGGTTGCTGTAGTAGAAGAACTATCCTGCCCTGACTGGATAGCTTCAAACATGGAGCTCTGGATAAGAGGAGTCGTGCCAACATTCAAGAAAAAAGGGAGATTATGCAGGAACTTGCAAGGACTGTCAAGACCCGTTTTCCTGGGTAGCAGTGTTTGAGAGAAGCTTTGAAAAAGGAGAGGAAGAACACCTGAAGATATAGAACTGTTAATAATATTGGCTAACATGGGAGCCAGCAAGGGTAGTCAAAGATGACGTTTACTACCGTTTCATATGTATGCAGTTTCAAATGGTTTAAATGAAAAAGTATATAAAATAATGACAAATTACAATAATCTTTAATAAATGCAAATATACAATGTCTTAAATACTATTCAACAAAGTATAGAATCGCATTTTTTTCAGAGGTGCTGATTTATGACTGAGATGATAGTTTAATAGAATTGCATAAAAACCAGTGGATTTTGAAGAAAGATTGTTAACAGATTTTTTTAAAAAACTGTTCCCTAAAAGGAAACAAAGTGCTCAAAAGATCAAGGTAGACTAAAGGACTACACCTGTGAAAGTAGTTAATTATACCTTGATAGTTGGATTCATGTTTTATAGAATCAGTCAAGAGGAAGAAAGTGTACCTGAGTGTGTACATACTCAAATGATTCAACATCACTTCAATTCAAGAAGCTTCAAACCTCTTGGAACTGAAGACGCTTGACTGAACACAATAATGCATATCAGCAGCATTTTTTTCTTGCAAACTGCAGCTACAAATTCTGTATTCCCTGACATCATCACACTATCACAAGGCTGGCATTCTTTCATGACCCCGCTCTCTATAAACTAATCATCGACAATTTATTGGCAATTACCATTAAATGCATCATACTTGCAAAGGGCTAAGTTATCTTTCACTGCGCATAGAGATTATCAATTTAAATGGCAGACACACCTTACAATTTCTCATATTTAGCATTTCTTCTCCATATCCAATACTGGTATATATAGAATACCAGCACATACATAGGCACAACAATAGCTTACAAATCAGTAATGAAGACAATGTTCAAAAGATTTATCTAGTTTGCCAGGAAATTAGTTTTTGATCATCAGTAAGCCATAAAATTCTGACCTGGCCGAGATTCAAATTCCTGGATGCACAATATTTCTTGAGTTATGCATTTTTTTTTACTAGTCAAGCTAAAAACGCATGACAGCTTCTTGATTAAAGAATATTCTGTTTCCCCTACTGGTCAAGATTATTTGACCCCTCTGGTTATAAATTTTTAAAAATCATCGAGTATTTTTCAAATATATACAAAATTATTTGATGTCAAGCTATATTATGCAAATTGACATTCTCACTCTTGGCTGTATGTTTATGTATTAGTCAAAATGTTTTGCATAGAACCACTTAGTTAGACAGCCCCCTTTGAAATTTTGCTTTGATGTCAAATCGCATTATTACAGTACACCTGGTTGCAACCATCTTGTACGCTACCTTGAACATTAAAATATTTGCAAGCATATCTAGCATAAGTGGAAAACAAAATGTCTATTATACCATTAAGTAGAGGCCAGTTGCTGTAAATGTTTAAAATCACTGAAAAGGGCTCCCATTCATCAGATGACCTTTTCATTCATCTTTTAATGCTATTACCCATTTACCATTTAAAACACAACCTGTCATTTGCTGCAGAAATATGTGGGATAACAGTGTACTTACAAATGACAATGTCTACGGGCCATTTTGAAGCTTTGTCACCTTGATAATCAAATAAAAAGCAGAGCTGGTTGATTGGGTTATTTCCAAAAACTAATCACTGGACTTCTACATTTCTTCCAGCTCAGTTAAAGAGAGAGTCAACCTATACAGTGAAGAAAGGATTGATGCAAACAGCAGACAACTGCACCAGCTGAACACAGCACTGGGTAAAATATGAAATATTTTAGTCAAAGATTGCTGTTCTGTTGCATATTTCAAGTCATTTAAAATTCTCCTTTTTAAACAAGATAATCATTTAATTTAGAATAATCAAATATCTTCAAATGCAGTCACATATTAAGCTATTTTCCACCTCTGTTTAACCAAAGTAGTCTAGTCCAAAATAGTGACTGTTGATTGGTGTTTCATCACCATGGAAACCAGCATTATCTGCTGAGGCAAATCCTAGTCCCTTTTGACACTGGCAAATCAATTTGATAGGCACCTACTACGTAACAGGTGTTGATGTAGTTTAGTTTTGTTTTAACAATTTGATAATTAGCAAGGCAGAAAAAAATTAATTTTTAAAATGCTTAAGATTTTAATTACAGCAATTATTTCTGTTAATTACAAAAGCTTCCAAATTTAGTATGAAAAGACAATATTGGAACCCATATTTACAGGCATTTAATTGCTTAAAATTGCTTTGGTTTAATTCAATGAGGCTTTTTAAAAAAATTAATAATGCATGAGCAGTTATTTCTCAAATCATAGCTACCCCGATTCCCAATAGCTTCTAAAATCAAATCCAAAATATTTAACAAAATCATAAAGTAATAAAGTGTGTCCATTACAGCATATAATTATGTACAATATAATCAAATTTTCCTATTTTTTAAAAACTCTAATATTCAATTGGTTAAACTAAATTTTCAACATAGATTGGAGCTGCAATAGTAATGTCAGATTCAGTCCTCACTTTGTATTGATTCAGGTGATCATAGTTTGGGTGTCAGAAATGGTGTTATATCTAATAACAAAAAAATTTCCAAAGCAAGTAGGTATGCAAGCAGCCGAGGTCTTCAAAAATTAGGGATTTCAAATCCTTAAGATTTTGACTTGGAAAACAAAAACATCTAATGCATATATATCGAGATGGTACCTAACTCGTTCCTTCCCCAGTTTATTGAATACTCAATGTAACTAATTCTCACCTGAATATAATCTGACTAGTTACAGCATAAAAATGAAACTCAAGAGTCCTTGTGGTGTAGTGTTCCTGTCCTAACTCAAACAGAAAGCCCTGGTTCGAGAGGTGTGTAATAATATTTCTGAGCAACTTGCACAGTGACACAGTGGTTAGCACTGCTACCTCACAGCACCAGAGACCTGGGTTCAATTCCCACCTCAGGCAACTGTCTATGGGGAGTTTGCACGTTCTCCCAGTGTCTGCGTGGGTTTCCTCCGGTTTCCTCCCACAGTCCAAAAATGCGCAGGTTAGGTAAATTGGCCATGCTAAATTGCCCGTAGTGTTAGGTGAAGGGGTAAATGTAGGGGAATAGGTCTGGGTAGGTTGCTCTTCGGAGGGTCGGTGTGGACTTGTTGGGCCAAAGGGCCTGTTTCCACACTGTGAGTAATCTAATTACAAATATATGTGCACAAACAGAAATCAAATCCGGAGATACTATCATTGCATCAAGTGTCAGCAGATGCTCAAAACATGCAAAACATCCAGTTCAATTTGTTGAGGAGGGATGATTATGGAAATGAAAAGAATTACCTATGGATCCAGAGTGTGATTGCTATGGTTCTAAATTGACAGTGACTCAGAATGAATTTGATGTGCTTTTTATTGGATGCTGAAGGCAACGTATTTGACAGTTTTAAAACATGGTTAATGAGATTGTGGTAAAGAAACCTTTCAGCTACTGATTGATTCGATAAACCATGCCACATTTAGGAATTGTTTTGATACTTTTTGTTCACAGATCAAAACAGCAACCAACCACATCCATACTGGCAGTTCACCTTGAGGGTATAGTGCAACCTCATGTTCTTGGGAGGTTTTTGAGGCTTCTAAAACCAACTTACAAAGTTATAGTCTACAGTAAGCCTCAAAATGTGATCGGATGCACAAAGTAATTTGAAAAAGCAGGCCACGAATAAAAATGTAATGGCTGAGCATTAGAAACACCATAGGAAAGGAATGTGATAGCAGGAAAAGGCCATTTAGTCCTATGAATCTGCTCCTGCATTCGAGATCATGACTGGTCATCTACATTAATTTCAAATTTCCACTGTACTCCCATATCCCTTGATGTCATTATTTACTAGAAACCAGTTTGTCCTGAATTCAAATGTTCAGTTCTTTGGGTCAGAGAATTCCACAGATTGCCCACTGTCCGAGTCTTCCTCACCTCAGTCCCAAATGGCAGACGAGCAGCATAAATTCAAATTCCACTTATTACAATTTGAATCCAACTACCCAGTTCATTTAATTGGTCCTCCGAATTGCTCTCCAGTGGGTTTGCCACTATGCATCAACTCAACTAACATTCAATAAATTGTAGTGATTGAGTGTATGTACATTGAGGGATCACAAGAATAGACTGAAAGCTACAATGCAAGTTGAAAACAGAAGCAATTAAAAAACATGCATTGCTAGATTACAATGATATGTCAGCTCTAAGCTTTCTGTAGTACTTTGAATACCCCTTGACTGTGATTGAATTGAATGTTTCAAGTGTGAGAAATTAACTCCACAGCTGACTTCATTTACTTTACAGTCAAGATAGAGGGGTCACTCTTCAGCCATGACTTTACACTGAGGCCTGTCTGTACTCAAGTGTAAAGAATTCCTTTGAACCTTCAAAGTTTAACAAAGACATTTTTTGAATGATGCAACCAATATTGATTTGACCAACATCACTGAAGTATTTACCGATTGATCTCATTACAATTTGAATGGTCATGGTGTGTACAAATTGATTGCCACGAATTCCTATTTTACCAGTGACTACCTCCAAGTAGTACTTCAGCAGTTGTGGGCTTCTGAAATAGGGTTAAGATCATGGAAAGTACTTCACACAAGGTACGTTCTCTCCTAACATCCATGTGTGAAAGGTCAGAAAACTGTCTTGTTTCCATTTGAAGTTCTGCATACTCATATATCAAAAATGTATGTGCTAAAGTTTCTAGATTCATAGCGCTGAAACAACAAGAATTTTAAATTTGGTTTAAGGTGTAGTTTTCACAGATGTAGCTGTAATAGATGTGCTAATAGAGAACAAATATCATCACTTGCTTGGTGTAAATTTCACAAGGAAATGTAACAGAGATTGAAGTGCTAAAAATCTCTGATGCCTATTTGTAATTTGTTTCCATAGTATGTCTACTCTTAATGACTTTAAAGGGTCACAATCAAATTTTCAAAATAAATGTGCTCATTTTTAAGACGTCCAGCCCATTGGGTCAGATTTTTCAAGGAGTGACAAGTTACTTTCTTAATAAAAATAAGGAAACGCTCTACACTTCTCAAAAGGACATTCTGATCATGCAGAATTGCGGTATATTCCTTAAAGTTAATTATGTCCTCATAGTACAAAATAAGAGGTGAAGGCTCCTTCTTCAGAATAGTTGTTGTAGTATTCTGTGGTTTAAAATGCCCAACATCACAATCAGCCTCTTACACAGCTTCTCTGAAAGGGTAAGTGCATGTATGCTAACTGAGAGTTAAAGGTGGACAGAGTACCAGGTTACAAAGTAGAAGGGTGCCAGGTGAATGACCAAGTATTTAGGGTAGGTTGGTATGAATGGGATTATGTGGTCCTGCATGAAAGGACAAATATCAGTGGGGGTGGGGGCAGTTAGTTGAATAATTATCAAGGAATTAGACTATAGAGTTTTCAAAATTATTCAACTTTTCCCAAGGAACTATTAACTGCAGCAGAAGCCTCAGTTAGCCAATTTAAATGGATAGTTTTGAAGAGTTCCAGGCACAGGGTACCTTTGATCAGATTACTCAATTTCCCAGGAAATTCCTTTGGATTTCACTACATGTGGAATTTCAGGGGGTCCTGACACGTAACTCTCATCTGAGCGGCAGAAATAACTATTTGGCCATTGGAAAGTCTGGGCTATAATTTCTTCAAGGAGAAAGTGAGGACTGCAGATGCTGGAGATCAGAGCTGAAAATGTGTTGCTGGAAAAGCACAGCAGGTCAGGCAGCATCCAAGGAGCAGGAGAATCGACGTTTCGGGCATGAGCCCTTCTTCAGGAATGAGGAAAGTGTGCCAAGCAGGCTAAGATAAAAGGTAGGGAGGAGGGACTTGGGGGAGGGGCGTTGGAAATGCGATAGGTGGAAGGAGGTCAAGGTGAGGGTGATAGGCCGGAGTGGGGGTGGGGGCGGACAGGTCAGGAAGAAGATTGCAGGTTAGGAAGGCGGTGCTGAGTTCGAGGGATTTGACTGAAATAAGGTGGTGGGACGGGAAATGAGGAAACTGGAGAACTCGGAGTTCATCCCTTGTGGTTGGAGGGACTCATTGTGAAAAGTCAGATTCAAAAATCAGTGCACCATACATGACGTGCTTTCTTCACTGAAGCAAACTTGTCATAGAACATAGAAGAATACAGCGCAGTACAGGCCCTTCGACCCTCGATGTTGCGCCGATCCAAGCCCACCTAACCTACACTAGCCCACTATCCTCCATATGCCTATCCAATGCCCGCTTAAATGCCCATAATGAGGGAGAGTCCACCATTGCTACTGGCAGGGCATTCCACGAACTCACGACTCGCTGAGTAAAGAACCTACCCCTAACATCTGTCCTATACCTACCCCCCCTTAATGTAAAGCTATGCCCCCTTGTAATAGCTGACTCCACACGTGGAAAAAGATTCTCACTGTCGACCCTATCTAAACCCCTAATCATCTTGTACACCTCTATCAAGTCACCCCTAAACCTTCTTTTCTCCAATGAAAACAACCCCAAGTGCCTCAGCCTTTCCTCATACGATCTTTCTACCATACCAGGCAACATCCTGGTAAACCGCCTCTGCACCCGTTCCAGTGCCTCCACATCCTTCCTATAGTATGGCGACCAAAACTGCACACAATACTCCAGATGCGGCCGCACCAGAGTCTTATACAACTGCAACATGACCTCAGGACTCCGGAACTCAATTCCTCTACCAATAAAAGCTAGTACGCCATATGCCTTCTTCACCGCACTATTTACCTGGGTGGCAACTTTCAAAGATCTGTGTACATGGACACCAAGATCCCTCTGCTCATCCACACTACCAAGTATCCGACCATTAGCCCAGTACCCCATCTTTTTGTTACTCTTACCAAAGTGAATCACCTCACACTTAGCTACATTGAACTCCATTTGCCACCTTTCTGCCCAGTTCTGCAGCTTATCTATATCCCGTTGTAACCTGCCACGTCCTTCCTCACTGTCTACAACTCCTTCGACTTTCGTATCATCTGCAAACTTGCTCACCCAACCTTCTAACCCCTCCTCCAGGTCATTTATAAAAATGACAAACAGCAATGGTCCCAAAACAGATCCTTGCGGAACACCGCTAGTGACGGCACTCCAAGATGAACCTTTGCCATCAACTACTACCCTCTGTCTTCTTCCGGCCAGCCAACTCCTAATCCAAACCTCCAACTCACCCTCAATGCCATACCTCCGTATTTTTTGAAGTAGCCTACCATGGGGAACCTTATCAAACGCCTTACTAAAATCCATATACACCACGTCTACCGCTTTCCCCTCATCCACCTCCTTAGTCACCTTCTCAAAGAATTCAATAAGGTTTGTGAGGCACGACCTGCCCTTCACAAAACCATGCTGACTATCCTTGATCACATTATTCCTATCCAGATGTTCATAAATCCTATCCCTTACAATTCTCTCTAAGACTTTGCCCACAACAGAAGTGAGACTCACCGGCCTATAGTTACTAGGGTTATCCCTACTCCCCTTCTTGAACAAGGGAACCACATTTGCTAGCCTCCAATCTTCTGGCACTACTCCTGTAGACAATGAGGACATAAAAATCAAGGCCAATGGCTCTGCAATCTCCTCCCTTGCTTCCCAGAGAATCCTAGGATAAATGCCATCAGGCCCAGGGGACTTATCTATTTTCACCCTTTCCAGAATTTCCAACACCTCTTCTCTACATACCTCAAAGCCATCCATTCTACTTAATTGTGACTCAGTATTCACATTGACAATAATGTCCTGTTCCTGAGTGAATACTGACAAAAAGTATTCATTCAGTGTCTCCCCAATCTCTTCAGCCTCCACACGCAACTTCCCACTACTATGCTTGACTGGACCTATTCCTACCCTAGTCATTCTTTTATTCCTGACATACCTATAGAAAGCCTTAGGGTTTTCCCTAATCCTACCAACTAAGGACCTTTCATGTCCCCTCCTTGCTGCTCTTAGCTCTTCGGGTCCTTCCTGGCTTCCTTATAACTCTCAATAGCCCCAATTGAACCTTCACGCCTCATCTTTACATAGGCCGCCCTCTTCCATTTAACAAGGGATTCCAATTCCTTATTAAACCACGGCTCCCTAACACGACCCTTTCCTCCCTGCCTGACGGGTACATACTTATCAAGGACACTCAATAGTTGCTCCTTGAACAAGCTCCACATATCAATTACGCCCTTGTCTTGAAGCTTACTTTTCCAAGCCACACATCCTAAGTCATGCCTCACCGCATCATAATTTTCCTGCCCCCAGCTATAACTCTTGCCCTGTAGTGCACACTTATCCCTCTCCATCACGTGAGTAAAAGTCACCGAATTGTGGTCACTATCCCCAAAGTGCTCACCTACCTCTAATTCTAGCACCTGGCCTGGTTCATTACCCAGAACCAAATCCAGTATGGCCTCACCTCTTGTTGGCCTATCTACATATTGTGTCAGGAAACCCTCCTGCACACATTGGACAAACACTGACCCATCTAACGAACTTGAGCTATAGCTTTCCGAATCAATATCAGGAAAGTTAAAGTCCCCCATAACAACCACCCTATTACTTTCACTCTTCTCTTGAATCATCCTCGCAATCCTTTCTTCTACGTCTCTAGGACTATTAGGAGGCCTGTAAAAAACTCCTAACAGGGTGAGCTCACCTTTCCTATTCCTAACCTCAGCCCAAATGTGCTTGTACTCAGCTTGTGCTGAGAATGTGCTTGTACTCAAACAAACAAAAACATCCAATGTTCAAGATAAAATGAAACCAGACTCCAATTTACATGATTCAAAAATGGGAACGATGTCTCAACAAGTAAATACTGGATCAATCATGAGAACAAGAAAATTGCTCTCGGTAAAGTTAATGTTGATTACTGATACCTTCAACTCTTTCAGGAAAGCAAATACACTGTTTGCAAGCGACATTTGTATTATTGTTAAGTCCCAAGGTGCTGGATGACATTTATCTCAGATATGGGGTCATGATAAATTGATAATTTGTCAGATAGTTCGGAACACATACTGTGATGCTTTCTCATTTGCATTTGAATACTGGGGGCTGAGGGGAGGAGCTAAGAAAACATTTACCTGTATTTGCCATTGTTAAAAAGGTAGTGATAGCTACATGTTTTGTTGGCAAAAAATTACCATTAAGTGGCCCTGAATAAAGATCACAGTTGGTTGAGAAAATGATATCGAGCAATACATAAAGTAAAGCAGCAACTTTAATACACCAACCAGTTTCAATTTTTGATTTGGCTATGATCATCTCCTATAAGAGGCAAATAAGCCTTCCAGAATGCTCACACCAAAAACAGAAAATTTAGGACAATGCAGTGCTCCAATTTCATAAATACTTGACTCTAAATATGAAACAAAAGATGACGTATTGGGGCACGGAGAACAATTAAACAGTGTAATAGGTTGTTCCATCAATATACATCCAATGGAATAAGTTCAGCTTGGTTGGGATCATTCACGTCCAAGTTAGAATGCTGCAAATTCAAGTTTTATTTTGAATGCGATTTACACAAATTCCATTTCAGTAACAAAGTACACAATCATCGTAAGCAGGTCCTGGATACTTTTAACAGATATGGATTGAAAAACATACTGCTGCTCATGAATATTTATTTACTCATATACAGAGAAACTGTTCAGCAGAACTCCATTATAACCTTTTCTTTTAACCTCCGATTCATTGTTCTGCCTGACTGGATTCTTCAAAAGCTTCTTTTATTAAAGATATCAATCTCTAACACAGTGTTCCAGGCTCATTTTGGGGAAGTGAGGGATGTATGCTTTCCAATATTTTCTCCTTGAACAAAAGCACATTGGCAGACTGGGAAGCACATTGGAAGCCATGTCTGTTTTACTATATCTAGTGGCTAAGTTTTGACATGGTCAATGACTTGCAAGGAAAAGCAGTGAAACTGAACAAAGGGGAGTTGATCCAAAAGTCATAGAGAGATAGACAAACTGAAAATGTTCATTCTCTTCTTTACCTTATGTTAGAAAACAGTGCTGTGCCAAATTAGTTGTGCCATCTTTTGGATAAGGCATTAAATAGAAATCCCACATCAGTGTACAGGTTGAATTAAAAGAATCCATAACATTCTTCAAAGAAGAGCAGGGAGTTCTTGTGCAATACAGGTCAATATTCCATGCCAGTCTCGACAAAAAGTTAAACTAATCATTCAATTTGCTTACTGCTTCTGAATCCCTGAGTGCTCAACAATGGTAGCTATTGTTTGCTAGAGGCCAATCATGTACTTCAAAAGCAATGCTTTCACCAAATTCTAAAGAAAAAAAACTAGTTCTTCAGCAAACAAGGCCCATGTGAGCATAATTTCCTGATGAGGTCCTGATTGTTTTCAACTGAAGCCATTTGAAAAATGCACTGAGGCAAATCATGGAAAACGCTGGTTTATTTAAAATCAATGTTCCAGAATACAAATGCTACAGGAAGGATAGAAAGGGAGGCAAGAGAGGAGGGGGAGTGGCATTTTTGATAAGAGCTAGCATTACAGCTGTGCTGAGGGAAGATATTCCCAGAAATACATCCAGGGAAGTTATTTGGGTGGAACTGAGAAATAAGAAAGGGATGATCACCTTATTGGGATTGTATTATAGACCCCCTAATAGTCACATGGAAATTGAGAAACAAACTTGCAAGGAGATCTCAGCTATCTGTAAGAATAATGGGGTAGTTATGGTAGGGGATTTTAACTTTCCAAACATCAACTGGGACTGTCATAGTGTTAAAGGTTTAGATGGAGAGGAATTTCTTAAGTGCGTACAAGACAATTTTCTGATTCAGTATGTGGATGTACCTACTAGAGAAGGTCAAAACTTGACCTACTCTTGGGAAATAAGGCAGGGCAGGTAACTGAGGTGTCAGTGGGGGAGCACTTTGGGGCCAGCGACCATAATTCTATTCGTTTTAAAATAGTGATGGAAAAGGATAGACCAGATCTAAAAGTTGAAGTTCTAAATTGGAGAAAGGCCAATTTTGACGATATCAGGCAAGAACATTCAAAAGCTGATTAGAGGCAGGTGTTTGCAGGTAAAGGGACGGCTGGAAATAGGAAGCCTTCAGAAATGAGATAACAAGAATCCAGAGAATGTCTATTCCTGTCAGGGTGAAAGGGAAGGCTGGTAGGTATAGGGAATGCTGGATGACTAAAGAAATTGAGGGTTTGGTTAAGAAAAAGAAGGAAGCATATGTCAGGCATATCCTTAGAGTATAAAGGAAGAAGGAATATACTTAAGAGGGAAATCAGGAGGGCAAAAAAGGGACATGAGATAGCTTTGGCAAATAGAATTAAGGAGAATCCAAAGGGTTTATACAAATATATTAAGGACAAAAGGGTAACTAGGGAGAGAATAGGGCACCTCAATGATCAGCAAGGTGGCCTTTGTGTGGAGCCTCAGAAAGTGAGGGAGATGCAAAATGTTCATTTACTGTGGAAAAGGATATGGAAGATATAGACTGTAGAGAAATAGATGGTGACATCTTGCAAAATGTCCAGATTACAGAGGAGGAAGTGCTGGATGTCTTGAAACAGGTAAAGATGGATAAATCCCCAGGACCTGATCTTGTGTACCCGAGAACTCTGTGGGAAGCTAGAAGCTGGGCCTCTTGCTGAGATATTTGGATCATCGATAGTCACAGGTGAGGTGCCGGAAGACTGGAGGTTGGCAAATGTGGTGCTACTCTTTAAGAAGGGCGGTAAAGACAAACCAGGGAACTATAGATCAGTGAGCCTGACCTCGGTGGTGGGCACGTTGTTGGAGGGAATCCTGAGGGACAGGATGTACATGTATTTGGAAAGGCAAGGACTGATTCGGGATAGTCAACATGGCTTTGTGCGTGGGAAATCATGTCTCGCAAACTTGATTGAGTTTTTTGAAGAAGTAACAAATAAGATTGATGAGGGCAGAGCAGTAGATGTGATCTCTATGGGCTTCAGTAAGGCGTTCGTCAAGGTTCCCCATAGGAGACTGATTAGTAAGGTTAGATCTCATGGAATACAGGGGGAACTAGCTATTTGGATACAGAACTGGATCAAAGGTGGTGGTGGAGGGTTGTTTTTCAGACTGGAGGCCTGTGACCAGTGGAGTGCCACAAGGATCAGTACTGGGTCCTCTACTTTTTGTTATTTACATAAATGATTTAGATGTCAGCATAAGAGGCATAGTTAGTAAGTTTGCAGTTGACACCAAAATTGGAGGTGCAGTGGACAGCGAAGAGGGTTACCTCAGATTACAACAGGATCTGGACCAGATGGGCCAATGGGCTGAGAAATGGCAGATGGAGTTTAATTCAGATAAATGCGAGGTGCTGCATTTTGGGAAAGCAAATCTTAGCAGGACTTATACACTTAATGGTAAGGTCCTAGGGAGTGTTGCTGAACAAAGAGACCTTGATGTGCAGGTTCATGGCTCCTTGAAAGTGGAGTCGCAGGTAGATAGGATAGTGAAGGCGCCGTTTGGTATGCTTTTCTTTATTGGTCAGAGTATTGAGTACAGAAGTTGAGAGGTCATGTTGCGGCTGTACAGGACATTGGTTAGGCCACTCTTGGAATATTGCGTGCAATTCTTGTCTCCTTCCTATTGGGAAGATGTTGTGAAACTTGAAAGGGTTAAGAAAAGATTTACAAGGATGTTGCAAGGGTTGGAGGATTTGAGCTATAGAGAGAGTCTGAACAGGCTGTGGCTGTTTTCCCTGGAGCGTCGGAGACTAAGGGGTGACCTTATAGAGGTTTACAAAATTATGAGGGGTATGGATAGGGTAAATAGGCAAAGTTTTTTCCCTGGGGTCGGGGAGTCCAGAACTAGAGGGCGTAAGTTTAGGGTGAGAGAGGAAAGATATGAAAGAGACCTAAGGGGCAACCTTTTCACGCAGAAGGTGGTACGTGTATGGAATGAGCTACCAGAGGAAGTGGTGGAGGCTGGTACAATTGCAACATTTAAGAGGCATTTGGATGGGTGTATGAATAGGAAGGGTTTGGAGGGATATGGGCCGGGTGCTGGCAGGTGGGACTAGATTGGGTTGGGATATCTGGTCGGCATGAAATGGTTGGACCGAAGGGTCTATTTCCATGCTGTACATCTCTATGACTCTAAGTCCACACCGGCCCTCCGAAGAGTAATCCACCGAGACCCATTCCTCAGATTTACCCCTGACAAATGGACCTAACCTACAAATCCTTGAGCACTATGGGCAATTTAGCATAGCCAATTCACCTGACCTGCACATCTTTGGACCTTCTTCACTATCCTATCTACCTGCGACTCCACTTTCAAGGAGCTATGAACCTGCACACCAAGGTCTCTTTGTTCAGCAACACTCCCTCGGACCTTACCATTAAGTGTCAAACCCGGGTCCCTGACGCTGTGAGGCAGCAATGCTAACCACTGAGCTACTGTGACACCCAAATTTGTTTGTCACTTGAAAAAGAGTTTCAAATTTATGGTAACTATGCATATCATTAATTGTCTTATATTAATTTGATACCAAATGAGAGAATCCAAAGATTATTAAGCATTCCTTATGTTTTGTATTAGAGGCCTGTTTCCACACTGTAAGGATTCTATGATTCTTTAAAACTAGGATTCCACCTGCATATAATTGTATCTTGATGTGCAATTAAAATTAGATATGCTTTTGTTGTTGATGTACTGAGTTATTTCAGCTCAGTTATTTTGCATTTCAAATAAAACTGTACCTTTTCATCGTTTACCTTGGTCTCATTTTGTAAATTGTTTTTGGAGAGAATTTGATTGCTTTCAATGAATTTTGTTTAAAGCTCCTTTAAAGGAATGTGCTACACAATAAATTGGCCCTTGCTCTTATAAGACATGAAAGCCTCCAACATGCATCATGAACTGATTTGTCATCACGTAGTTAAGACACTGAAGCTATGGTCGATGTCCTTTACAGTTGTTGCACACAAAACAGTGGAATCTTGAGCAACCGTTGACACTGGTCAACAGAATTGGGAAGAAAATATAGTTAGATTTATAATTTAAATTATTGGACTATAAAAATATTGATCTGTATGCTATATATAGCTGACTCCCTTTGAGTCAGAAGATAGCCTCTTCAAATCCTTCTGCACGTAATCCCATACCAGAGCTGCCTTCTTTTAGATGTGATATGAAAGTGCCAGTGTTGGACAAGGGTGGACAAAGTTAAAAATCACACATCATCAGGTTATAGTCTAACAGGTTTATTTGGAAGTACTAGCTTTCAGAGTGCTGCTCCTTCACCAGTTTGCTGTGGAGCAGGATCATAACAAACCGAATTTATAGCAAAAGATCAGTGTCATGCAATTGAAGCAATATATTGAACAAACCTAGATTGCTGTTAAGTCTTTTGTATTTTAGACTCGGTTGCAGGTTTTGGTTCATTAATATGTAAATCCCATAACGTCTTTCAAGTCATATTCTCGAGATAACAAGGTGTTATAAAAAGGTGACATCTCAGCCTCAGACAATGTATTAAAAGGTGTGCGTGGGCGGCACGGTGGCACAGTGGTTAGCACTGCTGCCTCACAGCGCCAGAGATCCGGGTTCAATTCCCGACTCAGGCGACTAACTGTGTGGAGTTTGCACATTCTCCCCGTGTCTGTGTGGGTTTCCTCCGGGTGCTCCGGTTTCCTTCCACAGTCCAGGTGAATTGGCCATTTTAAATTGCCTGTAGTGATAGGTAAAGGGGTAAATGTAGGGGAATGGGTGGGTTGCGCTTCGGCGGGTCGGTGTGGACTTGTTGGGCCTAAGGGCCTGTTTCCACACTAAGTAATCTAATCTAACCAATCAAGACTTCTTACTCTTGGGCTGAACAACTTGCACTGACCGGAGGATTATTCAGACACTAAATAATCTAATCTAATCTAATTAGAGTCTGTCTGTATTCCAACCTTGAACTAGACTAGTTCTATTTCCAAAGTAGGAATTTATTGCAGAATTGTAATTGCAGATACATTCTATCTTGTTCAAAATGCACATAATCTGCAGACAGTCAATTTATGTCGCATTTTATAAATTCCTACTTTGGAAATAGAACCATACTGGCTCAAGATTGAGATACAGACAGACTCTAACCTCACACCTTTAATGCATTACCCGAGCTGAGATGTCACTTTTTTAAAAATAAAATCTTAAGTTATCTCAAGAATGTGATCTGAAAGAATTTCTGGGATTTTCATATTAATGAACTGAAACCTATAACCCATTCTAAAAGATGGAAGGCTTAACAGCAATCTAGGTTTGTTCAATATATCATTTCAGTTGTATGACACTGTAGTCTTTTATTATAAATTCTGTGTCTTCTGATCCTGCTCCACACTTTCCTGATGAAGGAGCAGCGCTCTGAAAGCCGTACTTCCAAATAAACCTGTTGGACTATAACCGGGAGTTGTGTCTCGTAGATGAAGCATTCAACCTCCATTAAAGAAAAGCTTTAGTTGTATTGCACAACCTCAGGGCATTATAAACCATTCTACAGCTTTAGAACCACAGTCACTATTGTAGGGCACACAGCAAGCTCCTACAAACAGCAGTGTGTTTTTGCCCATCTCTTCTTTTGTGGGTTGGTGGTTGAAGGAGAAGTACTGGCAAGATTAGTTCTCTGTTCCTCTTTCAAACAACACTACAGGATTACCTTTACATCCATGAGTGGCCAAGCAGGCCGTCAGTTTCACTCCTCAGCCAAAGACAATCAATGCTTCAGCATTCCACAATATGGAAGTGTCAGCTTAGATTTTACAGTCATGTTTCCGGAATGGGGCTTAGACGTTGGACATTAGGTGGATTGGCCTTGCTAAATTGCCCACAGCATCCAGGGATAACAGGCTAGGTAGATTAGCCATGGGAAATGCAGGGTTACAGGTATGTGTGAGAGAGGGTGGGGTGCCCTTCGAAGAGTTGGTGTGGACTAAATGGCCTGTTTTCACACAGTAGAGATTCTATGATTATATAAAATGACTAGATCAGCTTTGCACAGAAATTCACCATCACTATGACATATTTTCAGAAGCTCCAAAGCAGATGCCCATTCTGAAAACAAGCAGCAGCAACAATCATTCTGCACTTTCAGCAAGGGCTAATTTAATACATTGTGGCAGACTTTGCCTTTCCAGAATTTTCTTGTTCTAACACTAAAAGTGCAGCATATAATCTCATCTGGTTTTAAGATTCTGGATCTGCTTTCTCAGCTTCCTCAGACAGGAGGATGTCAGTTATTTAGCAGAGACAAGTCAATCTTTACACATAAATGTATATTAATTCACAATACACATTGCGAATGATAACTTCCATCATCCAATTGACAAAGTTTTAATTTATTTCAAATTAAAAGATGCATATGTGGACCCGATCAACTGGTCAATTTGGACCCGGTTTGAAGTTTCACTGAGGTGATGTGAAAACAGCAAGGTAGATGTTCATCACCTTGTCATAATCTGGTAGAATAGGTTGACTGTCTTTTATTGAACACTTGATTTTTCAATAACTATATGAGAGTTTTCTCCCTACTGTGAATGTTATATTTGTGTATAATTGATGCAAATGACAAGCATTAGCCAGAGATGCACACGTGCATCTTTTAATTTGAAACAGATTAAACTTTGTTGATTAGATGATGCAAGTTAACGTTCGCAATCTGTATTGTTAAGTCATAAACATTTAAGTGTAAAGATAGATTACCATTTACTTTTCAGCTACATTTTATGGAAAATAATGCAGTTCCCCAGCTAATATTAATCCCACAAACAGTAATGAAAAGATTATCGAAGTATCACATTGCAGCTTCTGGGTACTTCCGTAGCACGAGTTGGTTTTCACAGAACAGCATAGCGCAGGAACAGGTCCTGAAGCCGACTATGTCTTTGCTAACTATGATGCCATATCCATCTGCTCCCTCCCTGCTCATGTGCCTGTCTAAATGCCTCTTAAAATGTTTCTATCATATCTGCTTCTACCACCTCTCCTGGCTGCGCATTCGAAGTACTTACCACCCACTGTGTAAAACAATTTTACTCACCTTCTTTAATGTTTCTCCTTAAACTTGTACCCCTTAGCATATTGACATTTCTACTCCACAAAAAAGACTGCATCTATCCACGCCTCTCAAAGATTTAAGTACTTCTATCAGATCGTCCCTCAGCCTTCGATGCTCTAGCGAAAACAAGCCAAGTTTGTTCAACATCCCTTTTTAGCTAATACACTCCAATCCAGCTAACAGCCTGGTAAACCACTTTTGCACCCTCTCCAAAGCCTCTGCATTATTCTTATAGCTTGTGGTCCTCAGCGAACTCCAACACTCACCAAAGCTTGCACGTTGACCTCACAGCCCCTCTTGAGCTTGCCTCCCTTTTATATGCTGCCTTCTTTCTGATATTACAACAGCAACTACACTTCTAAAGTACTTTATTGCTAGAGAAGGTTCGAGACAACCTGGTTAAATTGTGCAGAAATTCAAGTTTTCTTTTCCATCTATAGATCAGTAGCAATTAGCTTGAAAAGTGTTACATGATGAGGGTAAAATCAATCATCATTGCCTCACTGCAAACAGGAAACCTTGGGGAGTGGGGGGGGTGGGTTGAAAATAAAGAATTTCCAATGGGGTAGAATTATGTCATTGCCTTAATTATTACTAACTAATTTTAGTATTCATTGGCTCCAGCACTCTCTCAAAAGAACCATTTCTGGCAAAATGCCAATAAGTCTTGAGTATGATAGAGGACATTTTTCCTTCCTGCAAGAAATAATTTGGGAATTACAGAACACACGAAAGCAACAAAGTGATGTTAATTCATACTATAATTTTTAAGAGAATAATTTTACTTTTCTTTTGGAGCTCTCCTAGAACATTGTATGCATTATACATTTCAGTAAAGCACCTTTTACCCAACTATCTATTGCGATCAAAACCCTGGAGTACAATGGACATTTCTAACCTGTGAATCCAACTTTTGTTTTTCTTTTTAAAAAAAGGGCTGACACAGACAAAAAATAGCTGTGGATATAAATCAAGTGACTGTCTTGAGACAGACTGACTGTTGGAATATTACACTTAAAAATACAATGGATTGGAGTGCTGACATGGTACAAGGCACAGTCAAAGAGCTGTTCCCAGATTGCTGCTGAATTGCAGGTATAAGAATTGCCTCACTAAATTCCAGAAGCCAACCAGCTAGTAAGCCAGGAAAAATGTAACTGGACAACAGGAAGCTCTGTCACCTGAATGTTGGAACTCAGTCATGGTCAAAGAGAATCAGAACAACTTGCAAAGTTAAGAAATTTGGAATTGACTATTTAATGGCCATCATTGCTACGGGTAACCTCCACTGCAAAACATCATAACATTCAACTGCAGTCAGTTCTGCTATTACATATGTTTCTTTAAAGCAAATTGGCTATAACGCAATTGAAGATATTAAACCATCATTTGTAGAAAGAGGAAGTGAGGACCGCAGATGCTGGAGATCAGAGTCAAAAAGTGCGAGACTGGAAAAGCACAGCAGGTCAAGCAGCATCCGAGGAGCAGGACAGTCGACATTTCGGGCATATGCCCATCGATTCTCCTGCTCCTCTGACGCTGCCCGATCTGCTGTGCTTTTCCAGTCCCACACTTTTTGACTTATTATTTGTAGAACCCGAACTTTCCTTACCTGTATTGGTTATAACGTGATTTCCAGTCCCATTAGTTTAAACGGTGCTGTTATTATACAATTTTCTTATAACGTGGGATCGCATGGGAAAGGAACTATCAAGTTATATCGAAACAGACTGTATCTACTGTTAGCAAACATTTCAGAGATTGATCCAGTGAGATTTCCTTTTTATTTTTTTGGAGTAACCTCTTATTTCCCATCTGTGCATGTTGAATTACTAATAATTCTCTCAGATTTGGTAATTAATAAATTACTAAATTACGCAGAGAGTGGTAAGGGTGTGGAATGCCCTAACTGCTAATGTAGTCAACTCAGCCACATGAGGGAGATTTAAACAATCTCTTAGATAAGCACATGGATGATTTTGGGATAGTGTAGGGGGACAAGCCGAGAATAGTTCACAGGCCGGTGCAACATAGAGGGCCGAAGGGCCTGTTCTGCGCTGTATTGTTCTATGTTCTATAAACTTACCATGTCTAACTTAAACAAGCCTGGTTAAATTGGCTGCTTTCAAAGCATTTGGGTCATATGACAATGCATCCCTCCTCATCCAGGTGGTTAACAATTTGGAATATTCAGTCTGGAACACTAATAAACTGTGGAACATCCCCTGGGATGTGGAGATAATACTATTGTTAACATTTCAGCAAGATATTAGAGATGAAAACTGATTATTCCTATTATAATTCTACTCTAAAAGCAAGAACATTGAGCATATTTTAAACCTGAAATGGATAGCTTCGAATTAGTTACAGAAACAGCTTTTGTTACAATAGGATTCCCAAAACTTTTAATTAATTCCTTGAAAGACGACCACACATTTGGCAAGCGACCAGAAGAACTTGTGAAATTCTAACAGGGTATGTGTTTTGACTGAATTCAGCATAATCTATTATGCTGAATAAAACCTACGCAGTAAACTGCTTGTGTCATATCTTGTGAATTAGACGTCAATTTGAATTCTTGAATATTACAGGAAATTTGCAAATTCTACACAATTGGGATGAAGAACAGACCTATCTTCCCCTAGAGCCGCTGTTTGCTTTTAGCAAATCAATTAATTGTTTCAGAGAGATTTTATTAGAGATGGATTTTGAGGCAAGATGAATGGAAAAATATAGGGCGTTAGGAATGAAGTTATTAGCATTAAGACAAGCTACAAATGATAATATAGCAATGGAAAATAGGCCAGAGTCAGAGGATCAGAGGATTAGGGGTTGGGTACTATGCTGTGCCAGGCTAATAAGGCAACAACCATAAGGAGAAGCGAAGGCATGTTAAATATGAAACACAGTGAACCAAACCAATGTAGTTAAGAAAAGTGGGTTTTTGAGGGGAGATGATGCATGTGATGGGGCATGAGCAGGATCATTTCCATGTGCTCATGTTTTTGAAAGTTTTTGAGAGACCATCCAGGAGAGCATGACTGATTGAATTCAATAGTAAGTATAATTATGGAGTCATACAGAATGCTGCCTGACCTGTTGCGCTTTTCCAGCAACACATTTTTAAGCTCTGATCTCCAGCATCTGCAGTCCTCACTTTCTCCTCGTTGATTTTAACCTACCGCGAATCCTCTTGCAAGGATGCCTTCCTTGAAGAAGCTCTCCTCTTCCCTCTACAAGGCCTTATGCCCGAAACGTCGATTCTCCTGTTTCTTTGATGCTGCCTGACCTGCTGCGCTTTTCCAGCAACACATTTTTAACCTCATACAGAACTGAACTGACTCTTCAGTCCAACTTGTCCATGCCAACCAGGTTTCCCAAAGTAAATTAGTCTCATTTGCCTGTGTTTGGCCCATACCCCTCTTAAACCTTTCCTATTCATGTATCTGTTCAAACATCTTTTAAATGTTGTAACTGTATCTGCATCTACCACTTCTTCTGGAAGTTCATATACACCCCCCACATCACCTCTCTGTGTACGGGTATTTGACCATATATAGGACTGTGATAGACAATGTTACAAGTGGAATTAGATAATCTGTGACAAGGTGGAAAACTCAGTTTCAGATTGAGCAGGATATATTAAGAAAAGAAAGAGAAATTGAATCAGTGGTAAGGGTACAGCATTTGTGGTGCAGTAAAATCCATAGTTTTGGGTCTTTCATTACCAGAAAGTTAATTACAGTTCTTTTAAGACTGAATATTTAAGTAATTCAAACAGCCTGAAAATTAAGATGGTGAAATGATCAAAGGAATAGCAAGAGGTGAAGCTGGATGTAATCAGCGCACCAGAAGGTGACCTCATGTCTGATGAAAATATTGCCAAGGAAACATGTTTTCTGCAGGTTTGAATAACATGCAATTAGAAGTACTCATAGTCAAGAAAGAAAGAGGAGGAGTTATTAAAATGACAAAGTTGCTCCATCTAGGGATGGAACCGATTTACTGCAGAATCGTTGCTCTCCAGTTTCACAATATCTTCCACATCTCAGTATGTTCTTGTCTTCACTTCCAGCTGTAATTGTGTAACATTTTGTAAAATTTATCAACCAACTTTCTTTACCTGCTTTCATTTTCAATCATGAATTTTGAAATAAACTTGGTTCAGAATTGGCTATATAACTTTGCTGGCTCTCAAATGCATGTCAAATAAATTTATTTAATTTAGAAAAGCTAAGTTTCCAGCAATTAACTTTCATCTCTGCAAAGCGCATTTCTTTAATATTAGATTACAAGACATTAGTCAGGAAATACATTCAATATTTGGATAACTTTGATAAGACGGACAGATTTGAGCTCAGTGGAATAACATTAACTTATGCACTAAGATTACAAAGAAATTAAAACACTTCCATATAACCTCAGATCTCCTTCAACCTTTTTATCTTAGGTTCAGAAGGTCATCTGAGGAGGTGAAACGTTACCTATATTAGTCCTTGCAATGTAGAACAATACCTGCTTATACAAATTTTCTTTTAAATTCAAAATTATTTAAATCAAAAGTTCGAAAACATTTCCATGCAGTGAAACAAGTTCCTTTAGTTTCTCCAATCTGTAGGTACAAAAGCTGAAGGATACTTAGGCATTTGTTACTCAGAGTTTTGGTGCAACTGTAGCTTTCATTGAAAATTGAACAACTTACATGAGCATTGTTAAAAAAAAACATTGCGAAGAGGTATACACAAGCTTCCATAATGCCCACCCCATTTCTCTCATTAACAGACTAATGCAGTCAATGTCATTTATAAATCATACATGAGACAGCACATGCAGAGATAGAGCGCTCAGATTTATGGGCAGTCCACATAACATATGACACTAATTTTCATCTAAGTCATTCAAAGCCCAGAACTTCTTCAGGTGGGATTCCAGCTCCTTTTTTTCAAGAATTTAGCCACTAATTCTCATCTAACAGCAGCTCCTAAACAGAGTTCCATAGGCACACTATTCACCAAAATGACACACTACTGCAAAACTTCTCAGCTCTGCTCACATGTCTAGTCACGTGATTCGAAATTAAAACCTTTGACCCTCAATAACAGCTCCCAGTTCCGTAAGGCTTGTTCTGGTCAATAGTTGTTTAAAATAACGAAAAGCAGCAGTGGTAAGCTTATCCTTCCTCATTTATAATCCTAGATTCAGCTCTCACCCTTCCCTTTAAATCAACCTTATCATCATGGTCTCCTCTTGCAAAGCACAGCCATGAGGCCAGATTTCATACTGACTGTGGTCACATTAGCCTGCTTGGTGTCTCATCCCTGGATTCCTAGGCCAGACGTTCCAGTGTCTCCTCAGGGTCTGGGCAATGTGCAGAGTGAAAAAAACTGTAAACATCTTTCCTCTTCCTTCTCTCCAACTATTTTTGGATTTCACACGATTTCACACCCTCTTCCCCCTCCCCATCTCCAGAGGGAACAACAACCTTGCTATTCATGGAAAGTCACTGAACCTTAAGTGTTAACTCTGCTTTCTCTCCACAGATGCGGCCAGGCCTGATGAACTTCTTCAGCAATTTCCATTTTCATTTCAGATTTCTAGCATCTACAATTCTTCATTTTTCTTGCTATTACATAATCACTCCCGTGACGATCCACAGAGAATCACACCATGGGCCGAAAGACCATTTATATACCTCTGCCACCTCCACACAACCTGCTTGTGCCTATTCTGTACGCAATGGTATAGGACAGCAACATGCTGCCTTCTGATGAATTTCCCTTGGGCAGACCGAGTTTGAAATCAGTTACATATCTAAGGCCTCAATTAAAAGCCACTTTCACATGGGAACACAAGTATCCTGCCATTGCACTGGCCACCCACTGAGTGAGGACGTCAGCAATGCATTTGAGGTGTCTACAGTGGAAGCTCCAAGCTGCATAGAACTCAAGTCTTGTTATCATTTGCCAGCAGCAACTTTCAATACTCTTTTATCCCCAGAGGCTATGACATTGCAGCCAGTATATGAAGCCTGATGTCTTCACTACTGCCCTGCTTCACATAATGGCAGCTGTATATCTCCAAATAAAAATATCTCCAGTGTGCCATAATAATTCTTGCGAAAGGTTCCTCAGCAGCACCCACAATGCAAAGATGGCCAGTGACCATTCCTTCAGGCCTCACTGAAACTGTGGGACCCTGTTGCCTTCCCTGATTGGATAGGCCTCCACGTGAACAGTTTGTTAATTTGGGTTGGGGGGTAGGGAAAGAGACAATAGACCAGGGGTGGGCAATTAATTCTTCCAAGGGGCCACATGAGAAACCAGAGTTGTGTTGGAGGGCCAAACCAACAATAAGTTGAACATAATTCTGCTCAGTATTAATTTTCTCCCATTGTAAAAAGTACTAAATTATAATCAAAAAGAATAAGGATATTCTGTTACAATAAAGATATGAAATTGTGGAGTAGGTCAAATATAGAAGAAATAAACAGTAAAAACAATAATTTCAGTATTTCATTTTATTTTTAAGATGCTAATCTCACAAGCCAATAATGAAAAGTTATTTCATTATTGTTCAGTTTTACTAACAACTCTATACAAAAAGCAATAAGTGTTTTTGATGTTTTTCAGTTCATTTTACTTGTTTAGTGAGAAAAATCTAGTCTGTTTTGAGCTTGGACAAGTGCACTGAAATCTGGTTGAATGTCTGAGGTGGATATGCGAAGGACAGCTGAGAGGTGATCATCAATGATAGAGGATCTGTATTTGGATTTGTTGAACTTCATCACTGAGAATGTCTGTTTAATTTTTTTAATTGAAGGTTCATGGTGGAGCAGCAAGGAAAACAGTGATGAATGTAGTTAGTAATGTGCTTTTAAATCTGAATAAAACTACCGTTTGGTTGTTACTGTGTTTTAGGCATTATCTAATATGATATTTGTACTTGAGTTGTTTATACCTAGTGTTCAATCTAATTATGCTAGGGAAGTGATTTAGTAATGTTTGTAAGTTAATTGGATAATGAAATAATGTGTTCAATATCAATGATCAGATAAATGTTTGGAGGGGAAGAGGCACTAATAGATATTTTGAGTTAATTTTAGTATAATGCTCAAATCCTGAAATATTCTGCAACTAGAATAAATGAATTTTCTGTTTTTGGCTACCTTGACTATGGAGCTTGAGATTTTTGTGATTTTTGGCAAATTAGCAGGAAGTGGTTGAGTCCAAAATAGTATTGTTCATATCTTCTTTCAGCAATGGCAGTTGATTCATGAATGTCATTTTTGAAAATCTTCCATGCTGAGACCAAGCTACAAATAAACTTGAATTATCAAGGTATGGAACAATTATATTTGCGTTATTAGTCTACAATAAAACAAGCAACCAAACAAAAAGTCATCTGCAGTGTCTGCAAGTTCAAACATTAATGTTTATGTTCTCACTTATGTTTTGATTCTGGTTACAACTATTGGGTAAGCTCTTAATTCAGCCAGATATTTGGGAACTTGGGAATTTTGACCATCTTTCCCAATGTTCTTCTTTCCAACTGATTTGAGTACAGCCCCATTCCTGGTGAAAGTGTATTTTCTTATTTATTCTTGACTACTCAGACAACTATTAATTTTCTCCTTAATCTCAGTCTAAAATAGACCTTCAATGGAACAATAATTACATTTGTTCATCACAGATTGAATTTGTGAGCTACATCCTGATGCTCTGTCTATTGCAGACCTGGGCATTTCATGCACAAAAAGGCCCTTGCACTGCAGTTTCACATTTAGTTCATTCATAAGTGCAGTCACATCAACAGCAAAGCCAAGGTCTGCAATCCAGTCTGCATCTGAAAGCTGTGGAATGCCATTCCCTTTCTTCACACAGAAATCTTGAATCTCTTCTCCCAGGTCCCATACACTTTTCAGCATTTTGCCCAGGCTGAGCCACCTGACAGCTGTGTGGTAGCCTTTGTCACGATGTTCAGTCTCATTTTCCTCCAAACGTGCAACAAATTGCCTGTGACTCAAAGCTCTGTTCTGTAACACTGCCCAGGGCCCTAACTTTAATTGTATAAGTCCTGCCCTTGTTTGGCTTTGCCAAAATGTAATACTTCACATTCAACCAAATTAAACTCTATCCTACACTCCTTAACCCTTGACCCAATTGATCAAGATCTCTCTGTAACCTTCGATACCTTTCTTCACTGTCCAGTGTACCAACAATTTTGATACATCCCCAAAAACGTACTAAAAAAAACTTATTAAGCATGCATGGCATTATTCCATTGTAATAGCATTTGAAATATTCCACTGACTTTTCAATTCCTTTCTACTGGCTCTCTATAGCCAGTATTACCAGAGCCACAACTTTATTTTATTTACTGAAGTCACACGTACCGATTGCAAGCAGTACAGCCAGATCATAATAAGCAAGAATATATGGATCATAGGGTGCTTAGATTGAGACATACTGGTTACGCTGCAAAGGAGGTGTACAAACAAGATCAACATTATTTGAAGAAAGAGTCCATTCATCGTCTAATACCAGCAGGGAAGTAAGCAGTCTTCATGGCAGACCTAGTTTAGATAAAACATTGCCTGACCTAAAGGCCAGAGAGAAAGAATTAGAAACATTTAGAAATTGGAGAAAAGAATGTGCAAGAAAGACATTTCAGGGAAATAAGGGGAAAGAGAGAGATTCAAAAGGAGGAAAATTAGGCAACAGAGCAATGTTATGATGTACCTTGAAGCAACATAATTGAACCAACTAGAAATACAGAGCTCCGATGATAAGTGGCACATGGACTGGAGAAAGACATTAGTCTAGAAGTCAGCACTAGCACAGAGATCGACAAGGAGATAGAGATTTATCAAGTATTCCTGGGATAAAAGGATGAGAAAATAGAGAAGTTGATAAACATGGGGTAGTTGTTACAATGACAGTTCAGTGTTCTGAGATACTAGGGCATTTTTACCCCTTAGTTCTGAAATATGTTCAGTAAAAGAGGACTGCCACAAACACAAAATAACTACTAGTATAAATTCAAAGGCTGGTTGGCAAAATTTCTTTGAAAGACCAATGGAACATAATTAATAAAGGTATTGAAGAAGCTTTGAACAGACTGGCCAGTGATGTCTTGTGACTACAAAAATAATGAGGGGCTACTCAACAGCAAGTAAACCTCCACTTAATCCCAGACTTTTTTCCTAACTAGGGACACATAATTTTATTCCTGTTGAAGAATTCAAAAGGACAGGGATAAAGCCAGTTCCAACTGTTGAGAAGGGTCTCTGGACAAGAAACGTTAACTCTGCTTTCTCTCCACAGGTGCTGCTTGATCTGCTGAGCTTTTCCAAACAACCGGTGTACATTAGTATAACTGAATGTCCTCAAGTGTATCAACCTGAGTGTAAATGTTAGTGTGCTATAAAGCTCACACTCAAAGAACTATTCCTTATTGACCTGTATTGTAGATAGAGACAAGTGATAGATGATTTCGGTGTGAGCATAAGAGTTACAGTTAATAAGTCTGCAGATGACACCAAAATTGGAGGTGTAGTGGACAGCAAAGAGGGTTACTTCAGATTACAATAGGCTCTTGACCAGATGGACCAATGGGCTGAGAAGTGGCAGAGGGAGTTTAATTCAGATAAATGTAAGATGCTGCATTTTGGGAAAGCAGATCTTAGCAGGGCTTATACACTTAATGGTAAGGTCCTAGGGAGTGTTGCTGAACAAAGAGACCTTGGAGTGCAGGTTCATAGCTCCTTGAAAGGGGAGTCGCAGGTAGATCGGATAGTGAAGAAGGCACTTGGTATGCTTTCCTTTATTGGTCAGAGTATTGAGTACTGGAGTTGGGAGGTCATGTTGCGGCTGGACAGGACATTGGTTAGGCAACTGTTGGAATATTGCATGCAATTCTGGTCTTCTTCCTATCGGAAGGATGTTGTGAAACTTGAAAGGGTTCAGAAAAGATTTACGAGGATGTTGCCAGGGTTGGAGGATTTGAGCTATAGGGAGAGACCGAACAGGCTGGGGCTGTTTTCCCTGGAGCTTCAAAGGCTGAGGGGTGACCTTATGGAGGTGTATAAAACCATGAGGGCCATGGATAGGATAAATAGACAGACAATCATTTCCCTGGGGTCAGGGAGTCCAGAACTAGAGGGGATAGGTTTAGGGTGAGAGGGGAAAGATATAAAAGAGACCTAAGGGGCAACGTTTTCACACAGAGGGTGGTACGTGTAAGGAATGAGCTGCCAGAGAAAGTGGTGGAGACTGGTACAATTGCAACATTTTAGAGAGGCATTTTGGTTGGGTATATGAATAAGAAAGGTTTGGAGGGATATGGGCTGGGTGCTAGTAGGTGGGACTAGATTGGGTTGGGATATCTGGTGGGCATGGACGGGTGGGAGATGTTTCCATGCTGTACATCTCTATGACTAAGTCAGTTACTAGCAGGCATGCAAAAAGGAAGCAGGACTTGATATCAGTCTGAATGCTGGAATTTGATCATGTTGGATCAAAACCGCTGAATTTCAGCCAACCTGCAAAACTGAGCATTGGGAAACCAACTGATCAAATTACCAATGTGTTGGTACCAACACCTTCCACTGCAACTGCCGAAATATGCAACATCTGCTCTTCATGGACAGAGACTTATACAGGAGAAAGTGAGGTCTGCAGATGCTGGAGATCAGAGCTGGAAATGTGTTGCTGGAAAAGCGCAGCAGGTCAGGCAGCATCCAGGGAACAGGAGAATCGACGTTTCGGGCATAAGCCCTTCCTGAAGAAGGGCTTATGCCCAAAACGTCGATTCTCCTGTTCCCTGGATGCTGCCTGACCTGCTGCGCTTTTCCAGCAACACATTTCCAGCAGAGACTTATACAGGTCACTCTGCTAAAACGCACATTTTGTAAATGCGATTCACTATACATGGTCGGCACGGTGGCACAGTGGTTAGCTCTGCTGCCTCACAGCACTAGAGACCCGGGTTCAATTCCCGCCTCAGGCGACTGACTGTGTTGAGTTTGCACGTTCTCCCCGTGTCTGTGTGGGTTTCCTCCGCGTGCTCCGGTTTCCTCCCACCGTCCAAAGATGTGCAGGGTCAGGTGAATTGGCCATACTAAATTGCCCGTAGTGTTAGGTAAGGGGTAAATGTAGGGGTATGGGTGGGTTTCGCTTCGGCGGGTCGGTGTGGACTTGTTGGGCCGAAGGGCCTGTTTCCACACTGTAATCTAATCTAAATCTAAATGGTCGACAAAATGGGGACACTGTTTCTATAGTGCAAAGTTTTAAAGCATGTATCGGTTCTAACACAATTCTGGCCCCATTAGTTTAAATGACATTGCTATTACATGCTTCTAACACGGGGTTGTACGCGAACAGAACTATCATGGCACAACAGGTGAATTTTTATTAGACACCTCTTATTGCTAATTTGTGCATGTATTTTGCCTTAGTCTTTTCTTTGCACATTCTATAATTAATAAAATCATTCTTTTTGTTGATTCAAGAAAGCTTCGTTAAACTGGCACCTTTGAAATGTATTCACTTGTAATCAAGTGAAGGGTGGGCCCCAGCTGGCAGGTGGTCATGCTGGAGAATAGCATCCTCTGAGGGCAGAATCTGAAGTCTCAAGGATCAGCAGCCAGGAGAAGTGGCAGTAGCCCAAAGACACTAATTTGCAGTACAGGTTCCAAATGTCTGGGCAGAAGAGAATCAACCAACCTCCCACTTTCACCCTCGTCCCAACTTGGAAATCAAGAAGCCCAGAGGTACAAGAAATACCCTTCCTAGTTTGGATGACAAGAGGAATGGCCACAAGCATTTGACAGGAGCAATGGTTTGTGTCTTTTTTGTGCTTCAAATTCAGTTATAATCGCAAATCGATTTTGCCAAGAGTAGAAAACAAAAGGTTCAGCATCACTAACTCCTGGTGAACACAAAGCACCTTTGCTCAATGGTTCAACAACCAAGTCTGCCATTCAGCAGATGCAAGGTCAGGAGTAGAGCTCCATGATTTTTTTGTGCATCTCGCTCTCTCTCAAGTGTTTGACCACTGTCAACTGGTGTGAAAAGTTAACTTCTTTAAGATTACTTTAGATTACATTACAGTGTGGAAACAGGCCCTTCGGCCCAACAAGTCCACACCGACCCGCCGAAGCGCAACCCCACCCATACATTTACCCCTTCACCTAACACTATGGATAATTTAGCATGGCCAATTCACCTAACCTGCACATCTTTGGACTATGGGAGGAAACCGGAGCACCCGGAGGAAACCCACGCAGACACGGGGAGAACGTGCAAACTTCACACAGTCAGTCGCCTGAGGCAGGAATTGAACCCGGGTCTCCGGCGCTGTGAGGCAGCAGTGCTAACCACTGTGCCACCGTGCTGCCCACAATTGGGTTCTTTTATGAACGTACTTATTGGTTTGATGTTGCTGAGGCAAAGGATCATTCTGCAGGAACTTTGGTGCATTCCATGTGTTTTAACCAGGCAGGAATAAATTCTGATGCAGTATAGCAATAGATTCTGATTATTAAAATTCTGTAAATTAAGCAAAATAGTTAAAATATTGCAATCTATCCTGACACTAGAAATGACTTGTGTTAAGAAAACAACCAGGAAAAAATGTCTGCCCCTATTTGTCAAGTCTAACTGCTACAGATTTGATTCAAGAGCTATACTATTAGATTTTGAGGTAAGAGACATGCAATAAAACCATCTTGAATTCTGTTATTCGAGGTGCAGCACTGTTCATCAGTCACAGTAAAAGTAACATGTTCAGGTTGTAACTCCTCAGGCAATGGGACAAAGTGCACATTGGATTTTTATCCATTTTCATATTGTTTCAGAAAGTTAGAATCCACTTGTAATCACACATGATCGGAGATGATTGCTATGGAGAATTACATATTTCCTGCACCTGAGAATTTCCCATTTCAGGAGAAATTCAAGTTTTAAGGCAATTACAATTGTGGGGGGGAAAAAGTAGTACAAGTCATTTATTTTCTTTTCAATAAAATAAAAAAAAGATACACTTAATGTTAATGGCTGGGTTATATTTTTAAACTACAGACTCACCAACATTATACATAATTCTTCCATATTGGTGGAGCATCATACCATAAATTATCAATTATATCAGAAAATGTTGCATACCCAGACAGATAGATGAAGAAAATACTATCAAGAGAAATACAATTGGGTTAAAAGTATAACAAAATCTGAAAATAAACTGATTTAAGCTTGACTGATCAGTTTGTCAGGATTATTATTTTTGGGAGCATAACAATATCATAGAGCTAAAGGCTAAGCTGCTGTTGTATGGCATGGGAAGGGAAGAGACAGAACACAGAATGAGAATGGGGGAGTGGTATTTGTTACTCGAATACATATGCCTCTAATGGCAGATGTTGTGGACCAGACCCCATCAAAATATTTTAACAAGGTAGCCTACACCCTAACGTTTTCTTATTTTAAAAGCAAATGTAAACGTCTGTGTTCCAGATGCAATTTGACTGGTCAAACTACTTATCATTAAGCAAAACCCAATTTACTCAAACACTACAGTAAAACACAAAAGAAGAACTTAGAATAACTTATCTCTAATAGAATAATAGATACAGTAACTATTACTGATTACATGCTCCAATATTGTAACATCTCAAACACATCTCTTGGCAAAACAGCAAAATCAGAAATCAGATTTCCTTACATGTAACACCTGTAGTAGGAAAAGAAACCCCAGCTTCTAGCTGTAACTCGGAGTGTAAAATAAGGCTTCCACTTCAAAACTCCGGCAGCTTCTGCTGAAATCAAAAAAATTAAAACCTAGAAATCTTGTTCTGGGAGCGCACTCAGCTAGGCTGCTTCTATTGTTCCAACTTTAAAAAGAAACCCAAAGCCTCACAAGCTGTTTATATTACTACAGACTGAACGAAAGGTGATGAGCAATCTCTCTCAAGAGAAACCAGACAAAATACACCTTTTAAAGCCATACATCATCATCACACAGGCAAGAAGAATTTCAAAACTATCCGATTTCACAGCAAAACTCCAGTGCACAGAAAGCCAGAGATTTTGTAAAGATCTTTTCTGGACGTGAACAAATGTTGTAAGGAACCTGCATTTTACATTCCAACAATTCCTTATCCTAATACATTCTCAGAATTATAAAAGGTAATACTGAGCAAATTTAAGGGTTTTTTTATAAAGCTGTTTGCAAGTCTTAAATTTTCTAGATTGGCAGAAAGGCCTGTAGTACAACCCCTAAGATGTTTTGATTTTGAATTTGGAATTGCTCAGGTTATTAAAAACATACCTGTTCTTTCCTACATTTTTGTCATGATGCACCTTCACAGGGCTAAGTCAGCAACGGTATCCCCCTTGATGCAGAATATTCATCAACTGACGCTGGAAATCTTCCAACATCCAAATTTCCAGCTTAATTTCCAAATCAAGCCCCTGACAGACAATCACACCATTTGGGGTTTAAATTTGGATGCTAACATGTCTAACAGTAAATAACCAATATTAGAATTAGGTTCAGCAAATTGCTTTTCATAGTTGTACTTCTTTTTTGCTACATTTGCGATATTTTTAAGTAGCTTATACAGTCTTCAAAAGGAGGAGGAAAATGGCAGCTGAAAACAGTACAAGATACTTAAGTGATTCAGCTCATTGTGTGCTGTCAACTCGCTCCACTTCACTGGATTTAAAATAATTGATTGTGGAGTTTCAATTGTTATGAATTAGAAGCTTTTTTCTTAACAGCAAAGGAACTTGTTCAATTTCTTTGTATTTATGCCAATAATAATATTTTTGCTTATGTATGCATGATGTTAATCACGCATTTGTGCATTGTGACACCACAGGGTATGCTAAAAAACAGCTTGCAATTTGATTGATCGATAATCAAAACCAATACTCATCAAGCAGTCTGCCAGTGTCTTTCCATAACCTGCCTGCAGATGGAGCTCCAAAAACAGTGTTTGACAAATTAAAATGAAAATAGAAATTTCCCTCACCTTCCCTCCACGTCCCTGGAAATCAAGAGATACCTCTAAGATTTTTTAAAAACTTGAGCATGTTACTTTTGATGGTCACAATTCACAAGATGATATAAATCAACTATGTCTCAAAATTTCTGCTTTTATTCTGAACCAGCGTTTCACTGGCACGTGACAAATATCAGATTCTGTGCTTTTCCTTAAGAAATTATATTTGAATTTATAACCAATAAGCTCATTCTTATGGACTATATTAGGTTACTGACTTCAAAGCTCATTGTTTAGAAAATGCATTTTTTCAAAAAATCCCCAGTGTACACAGGTGCAGAAAGAATTCAATTGTGTGCCTTAGTACTAAAATCTATTAAAATAAGTAAACAATTTCTGGTGGTCTATGTACACTAAATTCAGACAGCTTACAAATGTATAACAATGTCTACAAAAATATAAGCATTTAATTCCTAAAATTCAACAATGGAGTTGATAAATTTTAAAATCAAGCTTGCAACTAATTCAATGGTTTTGAGTCATTAAAGAAATGATTAATCATTTGTACCAGATATTGATACCCAAACTTTACTGTATATCAATTATTTTTAATTAAACTTTGTAAAACCCCAGAGTATCGTACCACCATCTTATGGCCAGGAGAGGGAAGAGATCCTAATTTTCAAAGGTATCAGAAATCAGAGTACAGCATTAAGAGCAATGGGGAGGTGATAGCCTTTTGCTATTATCACTAGACCATTAATCCAGGAGCTCAGGTAAGGTTCTGGGAACCAGTTTTCAAATGGTAGAATTTGAATTAAATAAAATAAATTTGGATTAAGAGTTTAGTGATGATCGTGAAACTGTTGTCAACTGATAGAAAAACCCATCTGGTTCACTAATGTCCTTTCGGGAAGGAAACAATCATCCTTATCTGTCTGGCCTACTTGTGACTCCAGGCATACAGCAATCTGGTTTACCCTTAATTGCCCTCTTGCTGACCTAGCCAGTGATGCCCATATCCCAGTAATTAATAAAAAGTTCTAATGAATGAAAGGTCAGCACAAACTATTTTAAAATGCATTTGTATTTGTACATGTAGGAAAAAGTGAAATTACATGATAAATAGACATTGTATAGATTACAGTACAATATGTTCCAGAAGTTAATAGAAGTAATTAAACTAAATGTGTAGTCATGGCTGCTTTCTGGTTTTTCTAGGAAACAAGCTTTCAGCAGACATTCAAAATATAATGTCATTAATAAGTGAGAAAAAGCAAGGCTGACATTGAGAAATTTTGCACATGCAGTTACACGAGAATGTCTTTGACAGGCAGTTTGCACAAAAGCAGTGAGCAGGAACACAGTGCCAATGGATTCTGCAATTGTTTTCCTACCATCTAGTCCTTGAAATTGGAAATTGTTTTTACACAAACATTTAACAAGGTTATGCAAAACAATTAGGGCAACATTTGCATGGGCTTTAAAACAACAAATTAATTGATAGTGTCATCTGAACTATGAAGTACATAAAATGTATTATAAGCAGCTCAGGACTGATTTATTTCCATTCAGCAAAGAATCAACAGTTTCAAACAAATAAAACTTATTCAGAAATTGCTGAATACACAGTAGTGGCCATTTGTTCACCTATGGACAGATGATTCTGTCAATGATTTCATCTTCACTAAACTTTATATGCTCTGCACTGAACCTTAACAGGATACTGAACAATAACTAGACAGCTGAAGAACACTGATGGACAACACTATATGGGTTCTTGAATATTATTTAAAGGACTTTAAAAATACAAAGCAAAGAAAACAAGTTGACAAGTTGCTTTTTTTTGCTTCCATTGCATCAAACTAAAATGGAACCTCCTGCAGCTATACCTTTTCAAGTAGTCAGTTTGCAGACAGCTTGAATATTCTTGACAAAATACATAGTCAAAACCTTGCAAATTGTCCTGAATAGTGCAAGATGTAAAACTTCAACAAAGCGTGACTTTTTCAGCAATAACCTTATTGGGTTATTAAGCTCAATATGCTCTCATTACTCATTCACAATTGTAGTAACTGAGGGTTACAAAAAGAAAGTGCATGTGGTCCATCTATTTTGTCTATTGAATACAAGGTTCTCATCTTAATAATAAATATTAATTTACAGTCACTCAATTATCTCTTACCTGTGGCATTCACTAACAATGTGACACAAGTGCATGAATCAAAATTGACTAACTATAAACAAAAACCCGGTTGTTGAACTAACACATTCACATTTTCTTGCTATCAATTTAACATGCAGTTGGAAGGCATTTGACAACTGCAACCAATTACATTTGAGTGTATTCCACAATGCTGTTCAAGTGCATTTAGATAGCTTAATGCTAATGGCACATTACAGTAAGTACACACCTTTAAAGCAAAGGGTCTTATGATTTGCTGCTAATGCTCCTATTTCTGGGCCAGAACGCTTGTGTTCAAGTCACACATAGTTACAAGTGTGTCAGAACACAAATTGATTACAAATATTAAAAAAGTACACATCTACGTAGCATGTCAAAGATATTAAAGGTGATTGGACAGCTATGTTTGTTAATGCCACCTCAAGTTCCTTTACATTAGGAGATTTCTATTTGTAAATATTCTTCAAAGCCGTGGAATTTCCTCCAAAACAAAATTACAGTATAAACAGAGTATGGGCTATTGAGCATCATTATAAAGAAAGGAAAGAAACAATTCAGAATGCTGTAGGGTGATGCTTCACCTTTACAGGGAAATGTACAGTTTACCCCATACAATCTCCGTTTTCAATCGGATAATCGCAGGTTTCTATTTTCTGTCTCTCTAACAAGTTGCATGATCTTCAAACCATTGAACCTCAAAATTACAACAGCTGCATATTTTTGGTTTAAAATTCTGTCATGCTTACTCCATAACCTCTTAGCACGCTTGCAATAAATTGAGGAGGAAAGTGATTCACTGCTATAACTATCAGTGAGAGCATCGATGGTGTTCAGGAGAGAGACTTAAATCTATGGAACATTAGCTTTTCTCTTCTATTACAACAAAATGATCTGTCACAGGAACTTCCAACAAAAATGAAAGAAACTTCTCACTGGGAAAGTGACAGATTAACAGACTACTTTAACAAAGGTGAAGCTGGAGTGCAAGATCATTCAGTGCTGCTTTAACAAGACACTCACTGGTATATGCAGAATGCACTTGCATGACTACAGAATGGCACCTTCAGAGAGGATACTTGGGCCCAGGACCTGCAGTGTCAATGGTGATCATAGCATGAAAGATGTGCATCGGGATTCTTCTGAAGTCCTGACGCACTCAATACAAAACATCGTGAGTGGTTTAAACTTCCAATGGTAATTGCTTAGAGTCTGGAACTCAAAAAATGCCCCCAACTCAGATCGAATTAGAGATGCTTATTGGCCTTAATAGATAAGCAAGGTAGAGGAAATGTAACTTCTGACTAACCACAAAACTGATATTCTCATGCCTTCAACAGCTGCCCCAACTTATCCCCTCACATCCGCCTGCAATGATTCCTTCACACTCATTCATCATTGTCCCTTCTTCACTTGGCTTACCTGCTTAACTTTTCTTGTCCAGGCAGCATTGGACCTTTAAACCACAGCATATAGTGTTTTATGGCTGGAAACAAAACAGGGGCATGGTTTGGCCTGAAACACTGATCCTGTGCTATGCTCAAAGCTTCCTGAACAGGTACGCTCTATATTCCTGAAAAGGTGTTAATCAGACACTCAAACTAAAATCATGGAACTCCAGGACAGGGTAAGATTGGAGGAATGGAGTGGCAACCTGACTATTATTACCACTTCCTTGATGATTCAGCCGGTTAGATAATGATGATGTTTTACAAATAGGGAGATATTTCTCAATATCTTAAACCATGCTATAATTCTTAGTATTTCACTTCTCTACCATTTAAAAATAGGGAAAATATTTAACTACAAACCATTTGAGACTAGAGTTGCACTACCTAGAAATAAACTTCTAAATAGACATAGTGAAAGGAAAATGGCCTTATTGTTTAGAATCTTATTATGCATAAAATGTATTCTAATAACTTTTAAGAAAGGGTATGTTGGTCACATTTTTGCTGGCAAATTCTAGGAAGAATTAATAATTCAGATTATTTTATTAATCCTTGTTTAAACTCTATAAACATCGGAGTAGGTGGTACCAGATTACTCACTGCTCCCTTACTGTGAAGATACTGAAATATTTTTATATCTGCAGCTATCATTTTGTTTCCCTATAACTCTGCTGTAAATCAAATGTGTTTTTAAAAAAAAGTTTCCAATTGTTTATATGACAATCCTCCTGAGCACTATTCCATGTTTAGAGATTTAATTTTATTAATTGAATGAGTGTGTTTCTGAACAGACCAATATTTATTGCCAGTCTTTAATCATACTTGAGAACATGGTGAGGCATTGAGCTTTCTTCCTTGAACTGCTGCAGGAGAGTGGGATCAAGAGATATACTCACATTGCTATCAGGAAGGGTGTTCTATGATTTTGACCCAGAGATAGATAGGGAATTGATACATAGGGCTTAATTTTCCTTGATTAATTATGTACCCATTCTCTCAGCGCCCATTTCACAACATCATGCAACAGGAAAGTGAGAAATGGGAGTTCCTGCTTTGACTTTGCTGGTACCATATTTAAAGCCGAGCTACACACCATTTTAGATGCTGCAAGCCACAGAACCATCCTTCACACTGCGGTCCTGCACTGTTGCCCTGAAATAAGTGGCCCAAGGCAGCAAATTAGACTCTTGATTTGCTGACAAAGGCCTTGTGGTGCTGGTGGTTGGGGTGGAGGAGAGGAAGGCAGTTCCACAAGTACTGACAAGCAAATGAGGCCACATCACCGGGCCCAGACAGCCTTGATGGAGGTAGTGGCCCCAATCAGTGCTGTGTGTCTGGTGAAATGCAATGCACAGCACTACAGCCAGATGGTCAATGATATTCTGCACTTGACAAACGTAAGTAGCACCATTTTCTCTTTGCCACCTCACACTGTAAATGCATTAGAGTTCAGAGCAGGCTTACTAGATTGATACATAGAATGAGCAGGCTGTCTTGTGAGGAAAGGTTGGATAGACTGGGCTTGTTTTCACTGGAGATTAGAAAAGTGATAGGTGACTTGATGGAATTGTAAGGGATCTTGAATAGCCTTAACAAGGTCAAAGTTGAAATGCTTCCTCTTCTGGGTAAGTCCAGAACTGAAGGGCTCAATTTTCAAATGAGTGGTGCCCTTTTTTAAGGCAGAGATCAGGAGAACATTTTAAGAGCATTGTGCAACTTTGGAATTGGAATTTTGGAAGGCAAAGGCAGATTGATTTCATTGCCTAACAAAAATCAAAGATTATTGGATAACAAAGATGGGGACATGAAATTCAAAAGGCAAACTTATCAACCACAATCATGTCAACAGTCACAAGGAGCTAATTGGTCTACTTGTGCAATTAATGTGCATGTTTTTATGTTCTCAAAAGGGCCACCACTGACTTAAAACATGTCCACTGCACACTGCTCTCACTGAAGCTCATGGACCACAACTCTCACTAATGCAAGGATGTAGTACACAACAGTTCTCATGCAACTCACCCTCCCAAATGTCTAATCCTTCCGGCCCTCTACACTTCTTATTCATCTCAATGTTCGGACTGGTGACCTGCATGACTGAACATGTATTTAGCTTATGAGATGCAAATGCATGGAAATAAGATAGTCACTATTCATTTGCAATCTACTTTACCATTTTAAACATTAATCAGTGCAATTTTTGTATTTCCTTACTTATTGTCTTAAGCCTTCTCTCTGTCTTCTGTGGTCAAATCAATACAATCCTTATTTTCAGGACTGCATTTATTCTTTATACTTTTTAAATAGCAAAATAAGCCTCAATAAAGCTGGAGGTGGATAAGTCTCGGGGCCAGTCTTTCATGATTCAGAATCCATTGGAATGGACCAGATTCTTCACCTCAGGACCTTGTGCAAAATCTTGAACATTTAAACATTCAAATTAGGAGTAGAGTAAGGCCAGTTGGCCCTTCAAGTGCAGTAAAACCAAATCAAACAAAGCCTCACTGTTCTAAACTCCAGTAAAAACAAACCCAGCCTGTTCGATACTATCTCAAGACAACCTGTTCATTCCTGATGTCAGTTTGATAAACTTCCTTGGAATTGCCTCCAATGTATTTACACCCTTTCTTAAAACAGGAGATCAAAACTACACACAGTATTCAAGATATGATCACACCAAAGCCCCGAATAACTGAAACAAAATATCTTTACACTCATGTTCATTCCCCTTATAAGAAAGGATATTATTCAATAAGGCTTATTTATTTGCTGCACTTGCATACCAACGTTTTACGAAACATGCATGAGAATACCTAGAATCCTGCAGTCCTTCTATACTTAGTGAGATACTCTGGATTGTTATTCTTTCTGCCCATGTGAACTATTTCACATTTTTCCACATTATACTCGATTAGCCATTTGTCTGCCAAACTACTTAACCTACCCTAACTATACCAATGTACATCCTTACTGTGCCATCTTCACAACATAGCTTTTCAGTTATCTTCGTCATCTGCAAATTTAGCTTCTATGCCTTCAACTACATTTGTTTAAAGCTATTTATATAAAATTGGAAAACATTGACAATAGCCAGCACAGATGCCTATAGGTTCTACTTCATCCTATCAATGTGAATAGGATCCATTCATGCATACACATTTCTACCAACCAACCTTGTATCCATGCTAGCATGTTATCCCTATATCAGAGATTTGCACTTTGTGCAATAACTTTTGACAAACACCTCAGCAAATGCCTTCCAGAAATTCAAGTACAGTACAGTGGTCTTTCTTTTATCCCGTGTCCATATTACTCCTGCAAAGAATTCCAATACACTGTTAATGTATGATTTCCCTTTCACAAAACCATGCTGGACGTTTCGTGAAAGAATTATTCCAAGTTCTCAGTTATAATCTCCTTAAATGATCAATACAACATCCTCTCCATGATAGACATCAAGCTAAGTAGTTTGTGGTCTTCCTCCTTTCTTGACTAGAGGATTACCTTTGCTACTTTCCAGTCTGATGGAACCTTTATAAAATCTAATGAACATTGGAAAATTAAAACCAGTACATTGATTACCTCATTAGCCACCTCTGGTAAGTGTGGAGGATGAAATTTTAGGATCTACAGACTTAGGAACCAAAGCTCCTGAAAGCTGTCGGAAGGTAAATTTGTGGCTGAAGGGGATGTCTTCACAGGAAGGAAGATATTAGCTACTATATTGGCCTGTACTTGGACAGTGGAAACAGGTTGCAATGCTTGGAACAAATACGTCCAAACTGAAGTGCATCACAATGATGATTGTAGTAAGCAGGTGGGCAAATGAGGTGTTGCATTAAATGCAAACATCGGGAAATTCACGATAATAATGAAAGCAAAATTCTGCAGATGCTGGAAGTTTGAAGTAAAATATAATGCGCTGAAACAATCCAGCACATGTGGCAGCATCTGTGAAGAGTGAAGCAGAGTTAACATTTCAAGTTCAGTATGAGTTCAGAACTGAACAGTCATATTGGTCTTAAACCATGAACTCTTTCTCTTTCCACAGACGCTACCAGACTTGCTGAGTTGTTCCAGCACATTTTGATTTCATATGAGAATTTTGAAGAGTTGTGAATGAAGAGCTGCATCTGTTGCTGAAAGGAGACCATGCAAGCCCACATACAGATCTTAGTCTCCATCATGGTTAGACTGCAGAGAGGGAAGCAACTGTTAAAACAGTGCATTGCCAACTCAAAGGCTCATACATTGTGCTTCCATGTCATTTTCAAAAGGGTAGTTGTAGAGATATGATGAATTATGCTGCTGAATACCACAAGAAATTTAACATAGGAAATAGGAGTAGGAGTAAACCATACTGTTCGCTCTGCCATTCTATGCAACTTTTAGCTTCAACTCCAACTCCACTTTCCCACATGGTCCCCATGTTCCTCAATCCATTGTCCATCTCAGTCTTAAATATATTCAGTAATGGAGCATGCACAATTCTTTGCGGTAAAAGACTCACAACTGAGTTAATAATTTCCTCCTTATGCCTTTCACACAGATGGTGCCCACCATGTTTTAAATTCCCCAGCCAGGCGAGACATTTTGTTTACAGAGTCAAGTTCCTTCAGAATTCTATATGCTTTAATGCAATCACCTCAGACTCTTACAAAACCCCAAGAACATACATGCAATTTAATCAGCCTCTCAACATGGAGCAACCCTCTCAGCTCAGGGACCAATAGCGAATTTCCATTGTATATGCAGCATCCGGGAATTCCTTTCTCACTTTTAACCTTTGCTGACTATCTCAAGTGCAAATATTTACTTTATTAAATATTGAGATCTAAACTGCATGCTGTATACTAACTTTTGAATCCAAAGTCCTGCATAAATATAGCAAATCTCCCCTATTCTTGTACTGTAATTTGATTGCAAAGATTAACATGGTATTTTCCCTCCTAATTGTTAGCTGTATTTGGAAGATAGAGATGGAAATGTGTTGCTGGAAAAGCGCAGGTCAGGCAGCATCTAGGGAACAGGAGAATCGACGTTTCGGGCATTAGCCCTTCTTCAGGAATGAGGAAAGTTGGTCCAGCAGGCTAAGATAAAAGATAGGGAGGAGGGACTTGGGGGAGGGGCGTCGGAAATGTGATAGGTGGAAAGAGGTCAAGGTGAGGGTGATAGGTCAGACTGGGGTGGGGGCGGAGAGGTCGGGAAGAAGATTGCAGGTTAGGAAGGCGGTGCTGAATTTGATGGATTTGACTGAGACAGGCTGGGGGGAGGGGAAATGAGGAAACTGGTGAAATCAGAGTTCATCCCTTGTGGTTGGAGGGTTCCTAGCCGGAAGACCTTACATCCCAAATGAATAGCTTATTTTCCCACATCCTACAATTTGGTCAGCCTGTGACACCCACATCCAATGAAAGAATTAAAAAAGTATACTTCATTTTCCATGCTGTTGCTTATCCACTTAACCTAAAATTCTGTGTAGAGGGCATCCCCCTCGCAGCTTGCATTCCCACCTCGCTTACTATAAACTGTAACTAGTCACATCACTCCCTTTGTCTCAGGCATTAATACAGATTTTAAAAAGCTGAGGCCCCAGCATTGATTCCTGCAACACTTCAGAAGTTAGTCTGCCAACTTAAAAATGTCATATTTATGCCTGCTCTTTTCTTCCATTAACCAAATCTGTATCCATGCTAATTAATTACCTCCAAACCTTTCAGCCCTTTCGTGGTGTGTTAACATTTTCTGTTAATGGCACCTTATCAAATTCCTTTTAAAAATACAATTATATTCCATCTTTTGATTTCCATTTATCTATTCTACTAATTAAATCAAAAAATTAATACGTGATTTTATTTTGTAACACTATATTGACTTGCCTTCATTTATTTATTCACAAGATGAGAGCATAGCAGTTTAGGCCAGCACATATAACCTCACTGATTTGATAAGTCAGTGTCAGTCACACTTCAATTGCTACAATTCTTGGGGTGTAAGGGTGGTTATGAAGACAGTTCCAGGACTTTAACCCAGTGACAGTGAAAGTACAGCAATATAGTTATAAATCAGGATGGTATGGGGCTTGGAAGGGAACTTTCAGGTAATGCTGCTCCTATGCATTTGAGGCCTTGCCATAAGAGGTGTAACGGTTATGAATTTGGACGGTGCTATCAAAGCAAACTTGCTGAGTTGCTACAGGACATCTTGTAAATGGTGCACATGATTGTCATTGTGTGATGGTAGACGGAATGAATGTTCATGGATCTGGTGCCAACCAAGTAGATATCTTTCTCATAGATGGTGACAAGCTTTAGGCCAGTGGAGAGTATTCCATTACACTCCTGACTTATGCCTTGTAGATGGCTGACATGCTTTGGGGAAAACAGGAAGATAGTTACTTGGTGCAGATTGCCAGCATATAATCTGACCCAATATTTATAAGGCTGGTCTAGTTCAGTTTCTGGTCAAAGGTAACAATTTTAAAAAGTGGGAATTAAGGTCAGCTAAAGAGGTATTAGCTGACTTAAGCCATGGAATTACAATGAAACTTCATAAACTTTAACTCAACCACATAAGGAACAATATCCAAAACTGGACACATTGGATATAAATGCCCTAGAAAAGGTGCAGAAGAGATTTCCTGAAAAAAATTCAAGAGAAAAGTGTTGTTGGTTATGTGAACAGATTAAAATAGAACATGCCCAATTTCTCTTGATGATGGTCAAACGTTGGAGTACGGTGCAGAGTTCTTGTTGCCTTGTTGTAGGAAGATTATTATTAAACTGGAGTGGGTTTAGAAAAAATTTACAAGGATGTTACAGGGACTGGAGGTCTGAGTTATAAAGATAGGCTCGGATTTTTTTTCACTGGCACATAGGAGGTTGAGGGGTAACCTTATAGAGGTTTAAAAAAAAGTCATCAGGTGCATAGATAAGGTGAATAGCAAAACGTCTTTTCCCGAGGGGGAAGGCAGAGTGGAGTTCAAAATGAGAGGGCATATTGTTAAGATGAGAGGTGAAAGATTTAAAGAGCACCTGAGGGACAACTTTTTCGCAATGGGTGGTTCGTATATGGAATGAACTGCCAGTGGTGTTGCAGGTACAGTTACAACATTTAAAAGACATTTGGACAGGTACAGGAATAGGAAAACGTATAAAGGGATATGGCCAAAACAGGAAAGTAGGACTAATTTCATCTGGGAAATGTAGTCGGCATGTTCTCTTGGACTAAAGGCTGTTTCCGTGCTGTATGACTCTAATTGTTCAGTGGTCTAGACAGCAAATAGAAACTACTCACAATAACAGGAAGTCAAGAACCACAGATTCGGAAAAGGAACAAAATCGATATGAGGGGAGGCCTTAAGACACAGTGACTGGTTACAATGTTAAATTGACAGCCTGACAGAGTGGAGGAGGCTGATCCAAATGTGGCTTTCAAGAAGAAATTGAAAAGAAAATGGCTATGCTACAAAGAAATGGGAAGAAAGTGGGATTAACTGGATTGTTCTAACAGAGAACAGGCATATGTTTGCTGGATTAAATGGTCTCATTCTATGCTAAATAATTCTATAATTCTGGGAGGATGGAGCTAACTAAAAACCACATGCATTGGCTGACAATGTAGAATACATGCTTTATGGCAATAACGTTGTTATGCAGGCTTGGATATACCTAATCACTAGGCCCAGGCTTATTGGACAAGTAGCAGTGCTCGGAATACACAGGATGGGTGGCAAATTAATCTACCAGAGAGAAAAACATAATCCTGTGGGAGATGGGAGAAGAGTGAACCCTCAGGTTGGAACTTTGAAAATCAGAGGAGAGCTCCTCACTTACATTCATTGTTGGATGGCAAAAACACAGGAGGGAAACAGCCTAAGACTGGAGGATTAAGAAAGTATGTGGCAATGGGGACCACAAGGGTGTGGTGGGGGGGCACAAGTGCAGGAGCAGAACAGATACAGAGGCTGAAAGGGATGGGGAAGGAGAGGGGGTGGCCTCAAGTGGGTTTGAGAGGAGACGGAAGCTGCAAAAAAAGGATGTGATGTGATATCTTAAAACTTGATAACTCTAACCAGGAGCCAGTGAAACTTGAAATCACAATCACAGAATTGTTTCTCCACAGGTTTGGCCCATCATACTGCCCCCAGTTCTGTGCTAATAAATCCTTGCAAATGAATATGGAAGATCTAGTTAAAGAAATGGATTTTAGTAAGGCATTTGATAAGGTTCCCCATGGTAGGCTTATGCGGAAAGTCAGGAGGCATGGGATAGAGGGAAATTTGGCCAATTGGATAGAAAACTGGCTAACCAGTCGAAGTCAGAGAGTGGTGGTAGATGGTAAATATTCAGCCTGGAGCCCAGTTACAAGTGGAGTTCTGCAGGGATCAGTTCTGGGTCCTCTGCTGTTCGTAATTTTTATTAATGACTTGGATGAGGGAGTCGAAGGGTGGGTCAGTAAATTTGCAGATGATACGAAGATTGGTGGAGTTGTGGATAGTGAGGAGGGCTCTTGTCGGCTGCAAAGGGACTTGGATATAATGCAGAGCTGGGCCGAGGAGTGGCAGATGGAGTTCAACCCTGTCAAGTGTGAGGTTGTCCATTTTGGAAAGACAAATAAGAATGCGGAATACAGGGTTAACGGTAGGGTTCTTAGTGAGGTGGAGGAACAGAGGAATCTTGGGGTCTATGTTCATAGGTCTTTGAAAGTTGCCACTCAGGTGGATAGAGCTTGTAAGAAGGCCTATGGTGTATTAGCGTTCATTAGCAGAGGGATTGAATTCAAGAGTCGTGAAGTGATATTGCAACTGTACAGGACTTTGGTTAGGCCACATTTGGAGTATTGTGTGCAGTTCTGGTCGCCTCACTTTAGGAAAGATGTGGAAGATTTGCAGAGGGTGCAGAGAAGATTTACCAGGATGTTGCCTGGAATGGAGAATAGGTCGTACGAAGATAGGTTGAGAGTGCTAGGCCTTTTCTCATTGGAACGGCGAAGGATGAGGGGTGACTGGATAGAGGTTTATAAGATGATCAGAGGAATAGATAGAGTAGACAGTCAGAAACGTTTTCCCCGGGTACAACAGAGTGTTACAAGGGGACATAAATTTAAGGTGAAGGGTGGAAGGTATAGGGGAGATGTCAGGGGTGGGTTCTTTACCCAGAGAGTGGTGGGGGCATGGAACGCGCTGCCTGTGGGAGTGGTAGAGTCAGAATCTTTGGTGACCTTTAAGCAGCAATTAGATAGGTACATGGATGGGTGCTTAAGCTAGGACAAATGTTCGGCACAACATCGTGGGCCAAAGGGCCTGCTCTGTGCTGTATTGTTCTATGTTGTATGAAACTTTACTATATCAGAAGCAGCCATATGGGAGGAGAGAGTAGTGAATACTATTGTAATGAACACTGGGTTAATTGCTACATTTAAACCCAAGATTTATATTTGAGATGCAGTGTAGAGGTTTAACCAAGTTAAAATCTTCCCACTCTGTACATGTGTGTGATGAAAACACATTAGCTGCGATCTCACCAATCGAAAGATGTGCAGGTTAGGTGGCTTGGTCATGCTAAATTGCCCATATCCAGGGATGTTCAGGCTAGGTGGATTAGCCATGGGAAATGCAGGGTTACAGGGATAGGGTCTGGTGGCTGCTCTTTGGAGGGTCTGTTTGGGCTTGATGGGTTGAATGGCCTGCTTCCACACTGTAGGGATTCTATGATTGTATGGCAATTGCTTTTTGTATATCTTTTGTTGCTAACTGATACCTGTTGTCTGCTAAAGCACAGTGGTATCTCAGACATGGTAATAGGTTTCCATACATGGTTCACCAGTTACTCTCAAACATCAATTGTTCTTTTTCCTCAAAATGGACGACAGCTGGTTCTGCAATAACATGCATTTCATCAATGCAAATTGGCTATAACATGATTGGTAATGAGAGGATGCTGTTTCTAAAGCATGAATGTTTCAATCATGTTGGTGATAACTCTATTACATTGCCAACACTTTAAACCCTATATTTAATTGCGATTTTTATATAGCACATGGTCACATAAGAACACAACCATTGCATGCTTGCGCAAGCTACCTGCATTCTACATTTATGCATGGCAAACTGCATATAACAGAATTCAGCCCTTGGCAATTTGTATGTCTGCAATTTAGTCTATTCCCCAAATAGTTGCTGCTTTCCCCAATTGCTCATAATAGAACTTTGAGATTATTCCCTTTATTCAAATCATTTATGCAAGTAAAGAATTGGAGGTCACAAGAAAAATACTTGAACCATATTATTAGCTACATCAAGCTATCATTGCTTCAAACTTTTTATTGCTTCATACCTACATTTAGATTAACAAATTAGATTATCTATGAAGCAGTGTCGCAGCACAAAACAAGTCTGCAGTTAATCTAGTAAACAAGTAGAATAATTATTGCTCTTCAGGGAGAGAAATATTAGCAAGAGCTGAAGAAGTAAACCATCTAAATAACACACAATGTTTGCTTACAGATGCTACAGTGTAACCACAGGAAGAAAATTTTCTTAAACAAATCAAAATTTTAAATGTTTAAATGTATAATTACAAGTTTTTAATATTAAGATGATACAAAAGCTGAAACAATCAGGCCAAATAGAATACATGGAGAGGAAGAGAAGAGGAAAATAAAACTAGCAAAGACAGTTATCAGCTGAAAATGGCAGTTACATAAAACAGTCCCAAACAAATATGACCTGCTCGCTAATTTATATGCGAGTAGAAAGAGGTGGAGTTAGCCAGAAGCTGAGGGAAATCCTACAGTACTCAACATCAGTGTTTACTGATGAAAAAGATGCTGACAAAGTATTAACAGAAAAAGGGATAAAGAAAGTAATGAAAGAGAAAATTAGTAGGAAGAGGTACTTCAATGGCTAGTTTTTCTTAATGTGGATATGTCACTTGGTCTGAATGGCTTGCATCCCAGTTTGCTAAGAGAAATTGGATTGGAGATAATAGAAAGGGCAGTCGTCATCTTTCAAATCAACCCCAAGATATGGGGATGGTATTAGTGGAATGGACATTGGCAAGTGTGACACCCTTATTCAAGAAAGATGTTCCTAGTATAAACAGGTTTATCAATTTAATATTAGTTGTAGGAAAGGTTTTCGAATCAATAATGGTGGGAGGAAAGTTTAATGAGTGCTTGCAAGGTTTCAGTTAATCAAGAAAAGTAAGCCTGGATTTATTATAGGCAGATCACACTTGACTAATTTAACTGCATTTTTCATTAAGGAAAGGGAAGGATGAAGAAGGGCTTTAAGAAAGCCATTTGACAACATACCATATTAAAACCTGGTTATCAAAAATGGAGCCTTACAGAAACAGATGCAGAGTTTCATTTTGGATAATAAATTGGCTAAAGGACAGAAAAAATATATCCCCCCCCCCAGATTGGAGGGTATAGGCACTAGTATTCCCCAGAGGTTAATGTAAGAACTTGGAGATGTGGCACACAATGACAATGTTATTAATCAATTGAACAAAGACACAAAAAGGCTTGCAGAATTGGCAGTCTCGTAGAAGACGAAATTTAGTACAGAAAAAGTAGTACATTTTAGCAGAAAGAATAGGGACAAATAATAGCAAAGTAATAGCATAGTTTTAAAAAGGTATACTTAATAGCAGGATTGGCGGACACTTTTCCATGGAATCTTTAACATGACAGAACCTTATAAAGGTTTATAAAATCATGAGGGACATGGATAAGATAAATAGACAAGGCTTTTCCCTGGTGTGGGGGGAGTCCAGCACTAGAGGGCATAGGTTAAGGTTGACAGGGGAAAGATATAAAAGGGCCCTAAGGGGCAACATTTTCACACAGAGGGTGGTGCACGTATGGACTGAGTTGCCAGAGGATGTGGTGAAGGCTGATACAATTACAGCATTTAAAAGGCATTTGGATGGTTATATGAATAGGGAGGGTTGAGAGGAATATGGGCCAAATGCTGGCACATGGGATTAGAGTAGGTTAGGATATCTGGTCAGCATGGACAAGTTGGACTGAAGCGTCTGTTTCCATGCTGTACATCTCTACGACTCTAAGGACATATTGAGAAAGCAATTCGCAAAGGATGTATGATCTTTGGATTTATAAATGAAGATACTAGAATACAAATGCAGAGAAGTTATGCTCAAAACTTAGAACTCGACTTAGGCTTCAAGTAGAATTTTGCATCCTGGTATGGTCATCGCATCTCAGGAAGAATTTGAGGGATCTGGAGAGAAATTGATTTACCAGAATGGTTCCAGAAAGGAAAGACTTGTACAAAAGGCTGAATTGGAGATGGTGAGACTGTTTTCCTTGGAGCAAAGCAGATAAAGAGGTAACTTGATAATGGTGTACCAGATTAGTTGACAGTACAATGACAAGGGCATATAAATTTAAGCTTTCGAGTAAGAAACACATGGGGGATGAAAAGAAAAAAAAAAATCATTGATACAACTTGGAGTAATGAACTGGACGTTTGTTAGCTAGAAGTAGAAATGATGAATGATTTCAAAAGAAACTTGTATGGGTACTTGAGAGAAATCAATGTGCTAATCTACAAGAATTATGCAGTGCAATTGGGCTAACTGAATTACTGTACAGAACTAGCATGTCCCTGAATGACTTCACGATAAGTAGTAAAATATTCTGTAGCTCAGTGCTAAGACTGAGAGTCACCGACTCTTTTTGCAAAGTAAGGATTGTTGAGCTGATAGTTTCTGTAGTTTGGAAATGCATTGCAGGAGTAGCTCAGACATAATCTGGTGATCACGTTCAATTGTTTCTGTCAGAAAGGATAGAGTTGTTGAGTTTATGCCCAAAATGTCGATTCTCCTGCTCCTCAGATGCTGCCTGACCTGCTGTGCTCCTCCAGTACCACACACTCTACTCTGAACTCCAGCATCTGCAGTCCTCACTTGCTCCTAAAAACGTATATCCTACCATTTCATAAATGAAGAATCATTATGCCACTAATGACGTTGTTTTGGATGAGTCATTAACTGTCCAGGAATTCCAGTGCGATTGTTCTGTTTGAGCATTGCAGTGCAGCCAAGAGCAAAATCTCATATTAGACTTGTATTCCTGATGAAGGGCTTTTGCCCGAAATGTCGATTTTACTGTTCCTCTGTTGCTACCTGAACTGCTGTGCTTTTCCAGCACCATTCTAATCTAAACCCCTTGAATGTAAATCATTCTGTGTGATGGATGACTGGTTTAAAAAGTAACCTTCAGGTTTTGTATTGTCAACATCATCTGTGGTGTTAGTTAGTTAGCAGACAGTTTAGTGCTAGCAATGCTGTGAAACAAAACAAATGCACAACTTTCATTCATTGCCTTTCATGAATTTGAGATTCTGTGAAGTGATGGCCTTTTCTCTTGGCAGGTCTCAAAATTATGGATTTATCCCAAAAACTAATCTGTTATAAATGAATATAAGCCCTTTCTAAATGACTGCACTGTTCAAATGAAAACTATTTAAATTGATTTCCTACATGCTGGTGGTTGAAGCTGGACATTTCAGTGTACAATCTTAAAGTTTGATTTTTTGAAAGTTTAGCATTTACAGATATACATCCAGGTGCCTGAAGAATCTATTGAGTCAATATTTGCAGATAAAGCAGAAATACCATTATGAATAAAATCTGATAAAAGCTGATATTGATCAAAATCAAATTAATTGAATCTGAAATGCAATGAGGTGAACTAAAACAATTCTGAGGCATGGTTTAACTGCAGTTAACAAACCTGGTTTATTGTGCTTATTGAATCTTAAGTTTGAAAATGAAATTCAGTTCTTGAAAGTTTATTGCCAAAAGATGTGCATCATTGAAAATATGTATTATTGTCATTGAGAACAAGTAATTGAGGTACTATTTTTAAACCCATTACATTCATTAGCATTTACTTTTAATTACAAATTATGACTAACCAAGCTCTGAAGTACTAAGGAGTTGTACTCATGCTTTGCAAATGTTTGAAGAACAAAATAGATGTGACCTTCATGAGCAATGGGGAGATTCTTAAAAATCCTTACTTAACTCATTCATACCTTCAGCTAATTATGCCTTGCAAACAAATACAGTTTTTTTTCCTGATTAGCTTTGTTAATGCATTTCCATAGAGACTGAATCTGTCAATCAACTGGTATCATGCAAGGTATTCTGCTTGCACAATGTAGAAGTCAAAATTAGCATTCTGTTCCAACTCATTTGCTTCTTCAATTAGTTTGATTCGTCTTGTCAGAGTAAAATCAAATGAGTTCTACTGGGTTTTAAATTTCTAGTGTCACATTTTCAGCTATCTTAACGTTAACATTATGTAAAGGTTCCACAAAGCAAAATATTCTTATGAATCCTGTACCAAGGATGAAAATTGCAACTTAAACTGGAGCCTTGGCTACATTTTTATAATCGAGAACACGTTGCTGGGAAACACTGCAGGTCAGGCAGCATCGAAGGAGCAGGAGAATTGACATTTCAGGCAAAAGCCCTTCATCAGGAATGAGGCTGGTGGGCTGGGGCTGAGAGATAAATGTGAGGGGGTGGGGTGAGTAGCTGAGAAAGTGAAAGGTGGATGAAGGTGAGGGAGACAGTGATGGGGGGGGCGGAGGGAAAGAGTGATGGACAGGTCTGGAGGGCAGTGTCGAGTTGGAGGCTTGGGCCTGGGAGAATTTTGGGGGAAGGGAAATGAGGAAGCTGTTGAAATCCACATTTATCCTGTGTGGTTACAGGGTCCCAAGGCAGAATATGAGGTATTCTTCCTCCAGGTGTCAGGTAGCAATGGTTTGGTGGTGGAAGCAGCCCAGGACCTGCATGTCCTTGACAGAGTGGGAGGGGGAGTTGAAGTGCTCAGCCACGGGGCAGTGGGGTTGGTTGGTGCAAGTTTCCCAGAGATGTTCCTACAAGAAAGCGTCCCGTATGGGTGGCACAGTGGCACAGTGGTTAGCACTGCTGCCTCACATCACCAGAGACCCGGGTTCAATTCCCGCCTCGGGCAACTGTCTGCGTGGAGTTCGCACATTCTCCCTGGAATGGGTTTCCTCCGGATGCTCTGGTTTCCTCCCACAGTCCAAAAATGTGCAGGTTAGGTGAATTGGCCATACTAAATTGCCCATGGTGTTAGGTGAAGGGGTAAAATGTAGGGAAATGGGTCTGGGCGGGTTGCTCTTCAGAGGGTTGGTGTGGACTGTAAGTAATCTAATCTAATCCCCGATGTATAGGAGACCACACCGGGTGCAATGGATGCAGTAGATGACATTGGGAGAGATACAAGTAAATTTCTGATGAACGTGGAAGGATCCCTTGGACAGAGGTGAGGGGAGTGGTGTGGGTGTAGGGTTTACACTTCCTGCAGTGGCAGGGAAAGGTGCGGGGGGAGGGGGGTGCATAGACCTGACGAGAAAACGGTCTCACCAGAATGCTGATAGGGGCAGAGAGGGACATATGTCTTTGGTGGTTGGTCCGTTTGGAGATGGAGGAAATGACGGAGGATGATGCAATGTATATTGCCTCCTTGAAAATGTAGATAACATTAAGAAACAAAGCTTGGATCAATCCACAGAGGCCTGTATCCCATCATGTCACCATTTATTTATACATGGACATTCTTTGACACTAATCCACCTTCCTCAGAGCAAACAGAACTTCTGACCCTCCTGTATATATCAGCCAGCCAGCCAAATCAGCCAGTCAATCAATCAATCATCCAGTCAGTCAGTTAGCCAGCCAATCAATCATCCAATCAATCATCCAGTCAGTCAGCCAATCAATCATCCAATCAATCATCCAGTCAGCTAGCCAGCCAATCAATCAGCCAGCCAGCTAGCCAAGTCAGCCAGCCAATCAGACAGTCAATCAATCAGCCAGCCAGTCAATTAGCCAGCCAATCAGCCATCCAGCCAATCAATCATTCAGCCAGCCAATCAATCAATCAATTCAGCCAGCCAATCAATCAATCATTCAGCCGGCCAATCAATCAATCATTCAGCCGGCCAATCAATCAATCAATTCAGCCAGCCAATCAATCAATCAATTCAGCCAGCCAATCAATCAATCATTCAGCCAGCCAATCAATCAATCAATCAATCATTCAGCCAGCCAATCAATCAATCATTCAGCCAGCCAATCAAACAATCATCCAGCCAGCCAATCAATCAATCAATCAATCATTCAGCCAGCCAATCAATCAATCATTCAGCCAGCCAATCAATCAATCATTCAGCCAGCCAATCAATCAATCAATTCAGCCAGCCAATCAATCATTCAGCCAGCCAATCAATCAATCAATCATTCAGCCAGCCAATCAATCAATCAATCATTCAGCCAGCCAATCAATCATTCAGCCAGCCAATCAATCAATCAATCATCCAGCCAGCCAATCATTCAGCCAGCCAGCCAATCAATCATTCATTCAGCCAGCCAATCAATCATTCAGCCAGCCAGCCAATCAGCCAGCCAATCAATCATTCAGCCAGCCAGCCAATCAATCATTCAGCCAGCCAGCCAATCAATCATTCAGCCAGCCAGCCAATCAATCATTCAGCCAGCCAGCCAATCAATCATCCAGCCAGTCAGTGTCATCCAGTCAACCAGCCAATCAACCAGCCAGCCAATCAACCAGCCAGTCAATCAACCAGCCAGTCAATTAATCAGCCAGCCTGTCAATTAATCAGCCAGCCAGCCTGTCAATTAATCAGCCAGCCAGCCTGTCAATTAATCAGCCAGCCAGCCAATTAATCAGCCAGCCAGCCAATTAATCAGCCAGCCAGCCAATCAGCCAATCAAGCCAGCCAATCAGCCAATCAAGCCAGCCAACCAACCAAGCCAGCCAGCCAAGCCAGCCATTCATCCAATCAAATCATTCAGCCAGCCAATCAAATCAAATCATTCAGCCAGCCAATCAATCAATCATTCAGCCAGCCAATCAATCAATCATTCAGCCAGCCAATCAATCATTCAGCCAGCCAATCAGCCAGCCAGCCAGCCAGCCAGCCAATCAGCCAGCCAGCCAGTCAATCAATCAGCCAGCCAGCCAGCCAGTCAATCAGCCAGCCAGCCAATCAGTCAGCCAGCCAGCCAGCCAATCAGCCAGCCAGCCAATCAGCCAGCCAGCCAATCAGCCAGCCAGCCAGCCAGTCAGTCAATCAGCCAGCCAGTCAATCATTCAGCCAGCCAGCCAGCCAATCAGCCAGCCAATTAATCAGCCAGCCAGCCAATTAATCAGCCAGCCAATCATCCAGCCAGCCAGCCAATCATCCAGCCAGCCAATCATCCAGCCAGCCAGCCAATCATCCAGCCAGCCAGCCAATCATCCAGCCAGCCAGCCAATCATCCAGCCAGCCAGCCAATCATCCAGCCAGCCAGCCAATCAATCAATCAATCATTCAGCCAGCCAGCCAGCCAATCAGCCAGCCAGCCAATCAATCATTCAGCCAGCCAGCCAGCCAATCAGCCAGCCAGCCAATCAATCATTCAGCCAGCCAGCCAGCCAATCAATCATCCAGCCAGCCAGCCAGCCAATCATCCAGCCAGCCAATCATCCAGCCAGCCAATCATCCAGCCAGCCAGCCAGCCAATCATCCAGCCAGCCAGCCAATCATCCAGCCAGCCAGCCAATCATCCAGCCAGCCAGCCAATCATCCAGCCAGCCAGCCAATCATCCAGCCAGCCAGCCAATCATCCAGCCAGCCAGCCAATCATCCAGCCAGCCAGCCAGCCAATCAATCAATCAATCATTCAGCCAGCCAGCCAGCCAATCAATCAGCCAGCCAATCAGCCAGCCAGCCAATCAATCATTCAGCCAGCCAGCCAATCAATCATCCAGCCAGCCAGCCAGCCAATCATCCAGCCAGCCAGCCAGCCAGCCAGTCAATCAGCCAGCCAATCATCCAGCCAGCCAATCATCCAGCCAGCCAATCAATCATTCAGCCAGCCAATCAACCAACCAGACAATCAATCAACCAGACAATCAATCAACCAACCAGACAATCAATCAATCTACCAGCCAATCAATCTACCAGCCAGTCAATCAATCTACCAGCCAGTCAATCAATCTACCAGCCAGCCAATCAGCCAATCAAGCCAGCCAATCAGCCAATCAAGCCAGCCAACCAACCAAGCCAGCCAGCCAAGCCAGCCATTCATCCAATCAAATCATTCAGCCAGCCAATCAAATCAAATCATTCAGCCAGCCAATCAATCAATCATTCAGCCAGCCAATCAATCAATCATTCAGCCAGCCAATCAATCATTCAGCCAGCCAATCAGCCAGCCAGCCAGCCAGCCAATCAGCCAGCCAGCCAGTCAATCAATCAGCCAGCCAGCCAGCCAGTCAATCAGCCAGCCAGCCAATCAGCCAGCCAGCCAGCCAGCCAGCCAGCCAGCCAATCAGCCAGCCAGCCAATCAGCCAGCCAGCCAGCCAGCCAGCCAGTCAGTCAATCAGCCAGCCAGTCAATCATTCAGCCAGCCAGTCAATCATTCAGCCAGCCAGCCAGCCAATCAGCCAGCCAATTAATCAGCCAGCCAGCCAATTAATCAGCCAGCCAATCATCCAGCCAGCCAGCCAATCATCCAGCCAGCCAATCATCCAGCCAGCCAATCATCCAGCCAGCCAGCCAGCCAATCATCCAGCCAGCCAGCCAATCATCCAGCCAGCCAGCCAATCATCCAGCCAGCCAGCCAATCATCCAGCCAGCCAGCCAATCATCCAGCCAGCCAGCCAATCATCCAGAGTCAGTCAGCCAATCAGCCAGCCAGTCATTCAGCCAGCCAATCAATCATTCAGCCAGCCAATCAGCTAGCCAATCATTCAGCCAGCCAAGAAATCATTCAGCCAGCCAATCAACCAACCAGCCAGCCAATCAACCAACCAGACAATCAATCAACCAACCAGCCAGTCAATCAATCTACCAGCCAGTCAATCAATCTACCAGCCAGTCAATCAATCTACCAGCCAATCAGCCAATCAAGCCAGCCAATCAGCCAATCAAGCCAGCCAACCAACCAAGCCAGCCAGCCAAGCCAGCCAATCATTCAGCCAGCCAGACAGACAGCCATTCATCCAGCCAATCAAATCATTCAGCCAGCCAATCAAATCAAATCATTCAGCCAATCAGCCAGCCAATCAATCATTCAGCCAGCCAATCAAATCAAATCATTCAGCCAATCAGCCAGCCAATCAATCATTCAGCCAGCCAATCAATCAATCATTCAGCCAGCCAGCCAGCCAGCCAATCAATCAGCCAGCCAGCCAGTCAATCAGCCAGCCATTCAGCCAGCCAGCCAGCCAGCCAGTCATCCAGCCAATCAGCCAGCCAGCCAATCAGCCAGCCAATCAGCCAGCCAGCCAGCCAATCAGCCAGCCAATCAATCATTCAGCCAGCCAATCAAATCAAATCATTCAGCCAATCAGCCAGCCAATCAATCATTCAGCCAGCCAATCAATCAATCATTCAGCCAGCCAGCCAGCCAGCCAGCCAATCAATCAGCCAGCCAGCCAGTCAATCAGCCAGCCATTCAGCCAGCCAGCCAGCCAGCCAGTCATCCAGCCAATCAGCCAGCCAGCCAATCAGCCAGCCAATCAGCCAGCCAATCAGCCAGCCAATCAGCCAGCCAGCCAATCCATCAGCCAGCCATTCAGCCAGTCAATCAATCAATCAGCCAGCCAGCCAGTCAATCAATCAATCAGCCAGCCAGCCAGCCAATCAGCCAGCCAGCCAGTCAATCAGCCAGCCAGCCAGCCAATCAGCCAGCCAGCCAGCCAATCAGCCAGCCAGCCAGCCAATCAGCCAGCCAGCCAATCAGCCAGCCAGTCAATCAGCCAGCCAGTCAATCAGCCAGCCAGTCAATCAGCCAGTCAATCATCCAGCCAGTCAATCATCTAGCCAGTCAATCATCTAGCCAGTCAATCATCCAGCCAGTCAATCATCCAGCCAGTCAATCATCCAGCCAGTCAATCATCCAGCCAGTCAATCATCCAGCCAGTCAATCATCCAGCCAGTCAATCATCCAGCCAATCAATCAGACAGCCAATCAATCAGACAGCCATTCAGCCAGCCAGTCAATCAGCCAGCCAGCCAGCCAATCAGCCAGCCAGTCAGCCAGCCAATCAGCCAGCCAGTCAATCAGCCAGCCAGTCAATCAGCCAGCCAGTCAATCAGCCAGCCAGTCAATCATCCAGCCAGTCAATCATCCAGCCAGTCAATCATCCAGCCAGTCAATCATCCAGCCAGTCAATCATCCAGCCAGTCAATCATCCAGCCAGTCAATCATCCAGCCAGTCAATCATCCAGCCAATCAATCAGACAGCCATTCAGCCAGTCAATCAGCCAGCCAGCCAGCCAGCCATCCAGCCAGCCAGCCATCCAGCCAGTCATCCAGCCAGCCAGTCATCCAGCCAGCCAGTCATCCAGCCAGCCAGCCAGTCATCCAGCCAGCCAGTCATCCAGCCAGCCAGCCAATCAGTCAGCCAGCCAGTCAATCAGCCAGCCAGTCAATCAGCCAGCCAGTCAATCAGCCAGCCAGTCAATCAGCCAGCCAGTCAATCAGCCAGCCAGTCAATCAGCCAGCCAGTCAATCAGCCAGCCAATCAATCAGCCAGCCAGCCAGTCAGTCAATCAGCCAGTCAGTCAATCAGCCAGCCAGTCAATCAGCCAGCCAGCCAGTCAATCAGCCAGCCAGCCAGTCAATCAGCCAGCCAGCCAGTCAATCAGCCAGCCAGCCAGTCAATCAGCCAGCCAGCCAGTCAATCAGCCAGCCAGCCAGTCAATCAGCCAGCCAGCCAGTCAATCAGCCAGCCAGCCAGCCAGTCAGTCATCCAGCCAGCCAATCATCCAGCCAGCCAATCATCCAGCCAGCCAATCATCCAGCCAGTCAATCATCCAGCCAGTCAATCAGCCAGCCAGCCAGTCAATCAATCAATCAGCCAGCCAATCAGCCAGCCAGTCAATCAATCAATCAGCCAGCCAATCAGCCAGCCAGCCAGTCAGCCAGCCAGCCAGTCAGCCAGCCAGCCAGTCAATCAGCCAGCCAGCCAATCAGCCAGCCAGCCAGCCAATCAGCCAGCCAGCCAGCCAATCAGCCAGCCAGCCAATCAGCCAGCCAGCCAATCAGCCAGCCAGCCAGCCAGCCAATCAGCCAGCCATCCAGTCAATCAGCCAGCCAATCAATCAATCAGCCAGCCAATCAATCAATCAGCCAGCCAGCCAATCAATCAGCCAGCCAGCCAATCAATCAGCCAATCAATCAGCCAATCAGCCAGCCAATCAATCAGCCAATCAGCCAGCCAGCCAATCAGCCAATCTGCCAGCCAATCAGCCAGCCAGCCAATCAGCCAGCCAGCCAGCCAGCCAGCCAATCTGCCAGCCAATCAATCAGCCAATCAGCCAGCCAGCCAGCCAATCAGCCAGCCAATCAGCCAGCCATTCAGCCAGTCAATCAATCAGCCAAGCCAATCATTCAGCCAGCCAGACAGCCATTCATCCAGCCAATCAAATCATTCAGCCAGCCAATCAAATCAAATCATTCAGCCAATCAGCCAGCCAATCAATCATTCAGCCAGCCAGCCAATAAGCCAATCATTCAGCCAGCCAGCCAATAAGCCAATCATTCAGCCAGCCAGCCAATAAGCCAATCATTCAGCCAGCCAGCTAATCAATCAACCAGCCAGTCAGCCAGTCAATCAATCAAGCCAACCAACCAATCAAGCCAGCCAACCAATCAATCAAGCCAGCCAACCAAGCCAGCCAGCCAAGCCAGCCAATCAAGCCAGCCAATCAATCAGCCAGCCAGCCAATCAATCATTCAGCCAGCCAATCAATCAATCAAACAATCATTCAGCCAGCCAATCAGTCATCCAGTCAGCCAGCCAGTAAATCAACCAACCAGTCAGCCAGTCAATTAATCAACCAGCCAGTCAATCAACCAGTCAATCAACCAGCCAGCCAACCAAGCCAGCCAATCAATCAATCAATCAATCAAGCCAGCCAGCCAGCCAATCAAGCCAGCCAGCCAATCAAGCCAGCCAATCAGCCAGCCAGCCAATCAATCATTCAGCCAGCCAATCAATCAATCAAACAATCATTCAGCCAGCCAGCCAGCCAGCCAATCAATCATCCAGTCAGCCAGCCAGTAAATCAACCAGCCAGTCAATCAACCAGTCAATCAATCAACCAGCCAGCCAACCAAGCCAGCCAATCAATCAATCAAGCCAGCCAGCCAACCAACCAAGCCAGCCAGACAGCCATTCAGCCAATCAAATCATTCAGCCAGCCAATCAACCATTCAGCCAGCCAATCAACCATTCAGCCAGCCAATCAACCATTCAGCCAGCCAATCAACCATTCAGCCAGCCAATCAATCAATCTACCAGCCAGCCAATCAAGCCAGCCAATCAATCATTCAGCCAGCCAATCAACCAATCTACCAGCCAATCAATCAATCTACCAGCCAGCCAGCCAATCAGCCAATCAAGCCAGCCAACCAACCAAGCCAGCCAGCCAGAGCCATTCATCCAGCCAATCAAATCATTCAGCCATCCAAACAAATCAAATCATTCAGCCAGCCAATCATTCAGCCAGCCAGCCAACCAACCAAGCCAGCCAGCCAGAGCCATTCATCCAGCCAATCAAATCATTCAGCCATCCAATCAAATCATTCAGCCAGCCAATCATTCAGCCAGCCAGCTAATCAATCAACCAACCAGCCAATCAATCAACCAGCCAGCCAATCAACCAGCCAATCAGCCAATCAATCAAGCCAGCCAATCAAATCAAATCATTCAGCCAGCCAGCTAATCATTCAGCCAGCCAATCAACCAGCCAATCAACCAGTCAGCCAGTCAATCAATCAACCAGTCAGCCAGTCAATCAATCAAGCCAGCCAGCCAATCAATCAAGCCAGCCAGCCAATCAAGCCAGCCAGCCAGCCAATCAAGCCAGCCAATCAAGCCAGCCAGCCAAGCCAGCCAGCCAATCAAGCCAGCCAGCCAGCCAATCAAGCCAGCCAGCCAGCCAATCAGCCAGCCAGCCAGCCAATCAGCCAGCCAGCCAATCAGCCAGCCAGCCAATCAGCCAGCCAGCCAGCCAGCCAATCAGCCAGCCATCCAGTCAATCAGCCAGCCAATCAATCAATCAGCCAGCCAATCAATCAATCAGCCAGCCAGCCAATCAATCAGCCAGCCAGCCAATCAATCAGCCAATCAATCAGCCAATCAGCCAGCCAATCAATCAGCCAATCAGCCAGCCAGCCAATCAGCCAATCTGCCAGCCAATCAGCCAGCCAGCCAATCAGCCAGCCAGCCAGCCAGCCAGCCAATCTGCCAGCCAATCAATCAGCCAATCAGCCAGCCAGCCAGCCAATCAGCCAGCCAATCAGCCAGCCATTCAGCCAGTCAATCAATCAGCCAAGCCAATCATTCAGCCAGCCAGACAGCCATTCATCCAGCCAATCAAATCATTCAGCCAGCCAATCAAATCAAATCATTCAGCCAATCAGCCAGCCAATCAATCATTCAGCCAGCCAGCCAATAAGCCAATCATTCAGCCAGCCAGCCAATAAGCCAATCATTCAGCCAGCCAGCCAATAAGCCAATCATTCAGCCAGCCAGCTAATCAATCAACCAGCCAGTCAGCCAGTCAATCAATCAAGCCAACCAACCAATCAAGCCAGCCAACCAATCAATCAAGCCAGCCAACCAAGCCAGCCAGCCAAGCCAGCCAATCAAGCCAGCCAATCAATCAGCCAGCCAGCCAATCAATCATTCAGCCAGCCAATCAATCAATCAAACAATCATTCAGCCAGCCAATCAGTCATCCAGTCAGCCAGCCAGTAAATCAACCAACCAGTCAGCCAGTCAATTAATCAACCAGCCAGTCAATCAACCAGTCAATCAACCAGCCAGCCAACCAAGCCAGCCAATCAATCAATCAATCAATCAAGCCAGCCAGCCAGCCAATCAAGCCAGCCAGCCAATCAAGCCAGCCAATCAGCCAGCCAGCCAATCAATCATTCAGCCAGCCAATCAATCAATCAAACAATCATTCAGCCAGCCAGCCAGCCAGCCAATCAATCATCCAGTCAGCCAGCCAGTAAATCAACCAGCCAGTCAATCAACCAGTCAATCAATCAACCAGCCAGCCAACCAAGCCAGCCAATCAATCAATCAAGCCAGCCAGCCAACCAACCAAGCCAGCCAGACAGCCATTCAGCCAATCAAATCATTCAGCCAGCCAATCAACCATTCAGCCAGCCAATCAACCATTCAGCCAGCCAATCAACCATTCAGCCAGCCAATCAACCATTCAGCCAGCCAATCAATCAATCTACCAGCCAGCCAATCAAGCCAGCCAATCAATCATTCAGCCAGCCAATCAACCAATCTACCAGCCAATCAATCAATCTACCAGCCAGCCAGCCAATCAGCCAATCAAGCCAGCCAACCAACCAAGCCAGCCAGCCAGAGCCATTCATCCAGCCAATCAAATCATTCAGCCATCCAAACAAATCAAATCATTCAGCCAGCCAATCATTCAGCCAGCCAGCCAACCAACCAAGCCAGCCAGCCAGAGCCATTCATCCAGCCAATCAAATCATTCAGCCATCCAATCAAATCATTCAGCCAGCCAATCATTCAGCCAGCCAGCTAATCAATCAACCAACCAGCCAATCAATCAACCAGCCAGCCAATCAACCAGCCAATCAGCCAATCAATCAAGCCAGCCAATCAAATCAAATCATTCAGCCAGCCAGCTAATCATTCAGCCAGCCAATCAACCAGCCAATCAACCAGTCAGCCAGTCAATCAATCAACCAGTCAGCCAGTCAATCAATCAAGCCAGCCAGCCAATCAATCAAGCCAGCCAGCCAATCAAGCCAGCCAGCCAGCCAATCAAGCCAGCCAATCAAGCCAGCCAGCCAAGCCAGCCAGCCAATCAAGCCAGCCAGCCAGCCAATCAAGCCAGCCAGCCAGCCAATCAATCAATCATCCAGTCAGCCAGCAAATCAATCATCCAGTCAGCCAACCAACCAGTCAGCCAGCCAATCAATCAATCAACCAGTCAGCCAGTCAATCAACCAACCAGTCAGCCAGTCAATCAATCAACCAGTCAATCAATCAACCAGCCAATCAAGCCAGCCAACCAGCCAGCCAATCAATCATTCAGCCAGACAATCAGACAGCCATTCAGCCAGCCAATCATTCAGCCAGCCAATCAATCAGCCAGCCAATCAATCAGCCAGCCAATCAATCAGCCAGCCAATCAGCCAGTCAGTCAATTAATCAGCCAGCGAATCAGCCAGTCAATTAATCAGCCAGCGAATCAGCCAATCAGCCAGCCAATTAATCAGCCAGCCAACCAGCCAGCCAATCAATCCAGCCAGCCAATCATCCAGCCAGCCAATCAATCCAGCCAGCCAATCATCCAGCCAGCCAAACAATCAACCAGCCAATCATTCAGCCAGCCAATCAATCATCCAGTCAGCCAGCAAAATCAATCAACCAGCCAATCAACCAGCCAATCAACCAGCCAGCCAATCAATCATCCAGCCAATCAATCATCCAGCCAGCCAGTAAATCAACCAGTCAGCCAACCAATCAAACCAGCCAATCATTCAGCCAATCAATCGATCGACCAGCCAATCAATCGATCATCCATCCAGCCAATCGACCGACCAGCCAATCAATCGTCCATCCATCCAGCCAGTCAATCGACCGACCAGCCAGTCAATCGACCGACCAGCCAGTCAATCGACCGACCAGCCAGTCAATCGACCGACCAGCCAGTCAATCGACCGACCAGCCAATCAATCATCCATCCATCCAGTCAGTCAATCGACCGACCAGTCAGTCAATCATCCGACCAGCCAATCAATCGACCGACCAGCCAATCAATCATCCATCCAGCCAATCAATCATCCAGCCAATCAATCATCCATCCAGCCAATCAATCATCCAGCCAATCAATCATCCAGTCAGTCAATCGACCGACCAGCCAATCAATCATCCGACCAGCCAATCAATCATCCGACCAGCCAATCAATCATCCGACCAGCCAATCAATCATCCGACCAGCCAATCAATCATCCGACCAGCCAATCATCCGACCAGCCAATCAATCATCCATCCAGCCAATCAATCATCCAGCCAATCATCCATCCAATCCTCCATCCATCCAAACAATCATCCAGTCAGTCAATCGACCGACCAGCCAATCAATCGACCATCCAGCCAATCATCCGACCAGCCAATCAATCATCCGACCAGCCAATCAATCATCCGACCAGCCAATCAATCATCCATCCATCCAGCCAATCATCCATCCAGCCAATCAATCGACCGACCAGTCAATCAATCATCCGACCAGCCAATCAACCATCCATCCAGCCAATCATCCATCCAATCATCCATCCAGCCAAACAATCATCCAGTCAATCAATCGACCGACCAGCCAATCAATCATCCGACCAGCCAATCAATCGTCCATCCAGCCAATCAATCGTCCATCCAGCCAATCAATCGACCATCCAGCCAATCAATCGACCATCCAGCCAATCAATCGACCATCCAGCCAATCAATCATCCATCCAGCCAATCAATCATCCATCCATCCAAACAATCATCCAGTCAGTCAATCGACCGACCAGCCAATCAATCGACCGACCAGCCAATCAATCGACCATCCAGCCAATCATCCGACCAGCCAATCAATCATCCATCCAGCCAATCAATCATCCATCCAGCCAATCGACCGACCAGCCAGCCAATCGACCGACCAGCCAGTCAATCGACCGACCAGCCAGTCAATCGACCGACCAGCCAGTCAATCGACCGACCAGCCAGTCAATCGACCGACCAGCCAGTCAATCGACCGACCAGCCAATCAATCGTCCATCCAGCCAATCAATCGTCCATCCAGCCAATCAATCGACCATCCAGCCAATCAATCATCCATCCAATCAATCATCCAGTCAGTCAATCGACCGACCAGCCAATCAATCGACCGACCAGCCAATCAATCGACCGACCAACCAATCAATCGACCATCCAGCCAATCATCCGACCAGCCAATCAATCATCCATCCAATCAATCAATCATCCATCCAGCCAATCGACCGACCAGCCAGCCAATCGACCGACCAGCCAGCCAATCGACCGACCAGCCAGCCAATCGACCGACCAGCCAGCCAATCGACCGACCAGCCAGCCAATCGACCGGCCAGCCAGCCAATCGACCGGCCAGCCAGCCAATCGACCGGCCAGCCAGCCAATCGACCGGCCAGCCAGCCAATCGACCGGCCAGCCAGCCAATCGACCGGCCAGCCAGCCAATCGACCGGCCAGCCAGCCAATCGACCGGCCAGCCAGCCAATCGACCGGCCAGCCAGCCAATCGACCGGCCAGCCAGCCAATCGACCGACCAGCCAGCCAATCGACCGACCAGCCAGCCAATCGACCGACCAGCCAGTCAATCGACCGACCAGCCAATCATCCGACCAGCCAATCAATCATCCGACCAGCCAATCAATCATCCGACCAGCCAATCAATCATCCATCCAGCCAATCAATCGACCGACCAGCCAATCAATCGACCGACCAGCCAATCAATCATCCGACCAGCCAATCAATCATCCGACCAGCCAATCAATCATCCATCCATCCAGCCAGTCAATCGACCGACCAGCCAGTCAATCGACCGACCAGCCAGTCAATCGACCGACCAGCCAGTCAATCGACCGACCAGCCAGTCAATCGACCGACCAGCCAGTCAATCGACCGACCAGCCAGTCAATCGACCGACCAGCCAATCAATCATCCATCCATCCAGTCAGTCAATCGACCGACCAGTCAGTCAATCATCCGACCAGCCAATCAATCGACCGACCAGCCAATCAATCATCCATCCAGCCAATCAATCATCCATCCAGCCAATCAATCATCCAGTCAGTCAATCGACCGACCAGCCAATCAATCATCCGACCAGCCAATCAATCATCCGACCAGCCAATCAATCATCCGACCAGCCAATCAATCATCCGACCAGCCAATCAATCATCCGACCAGCCAATCATCCGACCAGCCAATCAATCATCCATCCAGCCAATCAATCATCCAGCCAATCATCCATCCAATCCTCCATCCATCCAAACAATCATCCAGTCAGTCAATCGACCGACCAGCCAATCAATCGACCATCCAGCCAATCATCCGACCAGCCAATCAATCATCCGACCAGCCAATCAATCATCCGACCAGCCAATCAATCATCCGACCAGCCAATCAATCATCCATCCATCCAGCCAATCATCCATCCAGCCAATCAATCGACCGACCAGTCAATCAATCATCCGACCAGCCAATCAACCATCCATCCAGCCAATCATCCATCCAATCATCCATCCAGCCAAACAATCATCCAGTCAATCAATCGACCGACCAGCCAATCAATCGTCCGACCAGCCAATCAATCGTCCATCCAGCCAATCAATCGTCCATCCAGCCAATCAATCGACCATCCAGCCAATCAATCGACCATCCAGCCAATCAATCATCCATCCAGCCAATCAATCGACCATCCAGCCAATCAATCGACCATCCAGCCAATCAATCATCCATCCAGCCAATCAATCATCCATCCATCCAAACAATCATCCAGTCAGTCAATCGACCGACCAGCCAATCAATCGACCGACCAGCCAATCAATCGACCATCCAGCCAATCAATCATCCATCCAATCAATCATCCATCCAGCCAATCAATCATCCATCCAAACAATCATCCAGTCAGTCAATCGACCGACCAGCCAATCAATCGACCGACCAGCCAATCAATCGACCGACCAACCAATCAATCGACCATCCAGCCAATCATCCGACCAGCCAATCAATCATCCAGCCAGCCAATCGACCGACCAGCCAGCCAATCGACCGACCAGCCAGCCAATCGACCGACCAGCCAGCCAATCGACCGACCAGCCAGCCAATCGACCGACCAGCCAGCCAATCGACCGGCCAGCCAGCCAATCGACCGGCCAGCCAGCCAATCGACCGGCCAGCCAGCCAATCGACCGGCCAGCCAGCCAATCGACCGGCCAGCCAGCCAATCGACCGGCCAGCCAGCCAATCGACCGGCCAGCCAGCCAATCGACCGGCCAGCCAGCCAATCGACCGGCCAGCCAGCCAATCGACCGGCCAGCCAGCCAATCGACCGACCAGCCAGTCAATCGACCGACCAGCCAATCATCCGACCAGCCAATCAATCATCCGACCAGCCAATCAATCATCCGACCAGCCAATCAATCATCCATCCAGCCAATCAATCGACCGACCAGCCAATCAATCGACCGACCAGCCAATCAATCATCCGACCAGCCAATCAATCATCCGACCAGCCAATCAATCATCCATCCATCCAATCAATCATCCATCCATCCAATCAATCATCCATCCAGCCAAACAATCATCCAGTCAATCGACCGACCAGCCAGTCAATCGACCGACCAGCCAGTCAATCGACCGACCAGCCAATCAATCGACCGACCAGCCAATCAATCGACCGACCAGCCAATCAATCATCCGACCAGCCAATCAATCATCCGACCAGCCAATCAATCATCCGACCAGCCAATCAATCATCCGACCAGCCAATCAATCATCCGACCAGCCAATCAATCATCCGACCAGCCAATCAATCATCCGACCAGCCAATCATCCATCCATCCAAACAATCATCCAGTCAGTCAATCGACCGACCAGCCAATCAATCGACCATCCAGCCAATCATCCGACCAGCCAATCAATCGACCGACCAGCCAATCAATCGACCATCCAGCCAATCATCCGACCAGCCAATCAATCATCCGACCATCCAGCCAATCATCCGACCAGCCAATCAATCATCCGACCAGCCAATCAATCATCCGACCAGCCAATCAATCATCCGACCAGCCAATCAATCATCCATCCAATCAATCATCCATCCAGTCAGTCAATCGACCGACCAGTCAGTCAATCGACCGACCAGCCAATCAATCGACCGACCAGCCAATCAATCGACCATCCAGCCAATCATCCGACCAGCCAATCAATCGACCGACCAGCCAATCAATCGACCATCCAGCCAATCATCCGACCAGCCAATCAATCATCCGACCAGCCAATCAATCATCCATCTAGCCAAACAATCATCCAGTCAGTCAATCGACCGACCAGCCAATCAATCATCCGACCAGCCAATCAATCATCCATCCATCCAATCAATCATCCATCCAGTCAATCGACCGACCAGCCAGTCAATCGACCGACCAGCCAGTCAATCGACCGACCAGCCAATCAATCGACCGACCAGCCAATCAATCGACCGACCAGCCAATCAATCGACCGACCAGCCAATCATCCATCCATCCAACCATCCATCCATCCAGTCAGCCAATCATCCATCCAAACAATCATCCAGTCAGTCAATCGACCATCCAGCCAATCAATCATCCATCCAGCCAAACAATCATCCAGTCAGTCAATCGACCGACCAGTCAGTCAATCGACCGACCAGCCAATCAATCATCCATCCATCCAATCAATCATCCATCCATCCAAACAATCATCGTCAGTCAATCGACCGACCAGCCAAACAATCGACCGGCCAGCCAGCCAATCGACCGGCCAGCCAGCCAATCGACCGGCCAGCCAGCCAATCGACCGGCCAGCCAGCCAATCGACCGGCCAGCCAGCCAATCGACCGGCCAGCCAGCCAATCGACCGGCCAGCCAGTCAATCGACCGACCAGCCAATCAATCATCCGACCAGCCAATCAATCATCCGACCAGCCAATCAATCATCCGACCAGCCAATCAATCATCCATCCAGCCAATCAATCGACCGACCAGCCAATCAATCGACCGACCAGCCAATCAATCGACCGACCAGCCAATCATCCATCCATCCAATCATCCATCCATCCAGCCAAACAATCATCCAGTCAGTCAATCGACCGACCAGCCAATCAATCATCCATCCAGCCAATCATCCAGCCAATCATCCATCCATCCAGCCAATCATCCATCCATCCAGCCAAACAATCATCCAGTCAATCAATCGACCGACCAGCCAATCAATCGACCGACCAGCCAATCAATCATCCGACCAGCCAATCAATCATCCGACCAGCCAATCAATCATCCGACCAGCCAATCAATCATCCGACCAGCCAATCAATCATCCGACCAGCCAATCATCCATCCATCCAGCCAAACAATCATCCAGTCAATCAATCGACCGACCAGCCAATCAATCGACCGACCAGCCAATCAATCATCCGACCAGCCAATCAATCATCCGACCAGCCAATCAATCATCCGACCAGCCAATCAATCATCCGACCAGCCAATCAATCATCCGACCAGCCAATCAATCATCCATCCAGCCAATCAATCATCCATCCAGTCAATCAATCGACCGACCAGCCAATCAATCGACCGACCAGCCAATCAATCATCCGACCAGCCAATCAATCATCCGACCAGCCAATCAATCATCCGACCAGCCAATCAATCATCCGACCAGCCAATCAATCATCCGACCAGCCAATCAATCATCCGACCAGCCAATCAATCATCCGACCAGCCAATCAATCATCCGACCAGCCAATCAATCATCCGACCAGCCAATCAATCATCCGACCAGCCAATCAATCATCCATCCAGCCAATCAATCATCCATCCAGCCAATCAATCATCCATCCAGCCAATCAATCATCCAGTCAATCAATCGACCGACCAGCCAATCAATCATCCGACCAGCCAATCAATCATCCGACCAGCCAATCAATCATCCGACCAGCCAATCAATCATCCGACCAGCCAATCAATCATCCGACCAGCCAATCAATCATCCGACCAGCCAATCAATCATCCATCCAGCCAATCAATCATCCATCCAGCCAATCAATCATCCATCCAGCCAATCAATCATCCAGTCAGTCAATCGACCGACCAGCCAATCAATCATCCGACCAGCCAATCAATCATCCGACCAGCCAATCAATCATCCGACCAGCCAATCAATCATCCGACCAGCCAATCAATCATCCGACCAGCCAATCAATCATCCGACCAGCCAATCAATCATCCGACCAGCCAATCAATCATCCGACCAGCCAATCAATCATCCGACCAGCCAATCAATCATCCGACCAGCCAATCAATCATCCGACCAGCCAATCAATCATCCGACCAGCCAATCAATCATCCATCCAGCCAATCAATCATCCATCCAGCCAATCAATCATCCAGTCAATCAATCGACCGACCAGCCAATCAATCATCCGACCAGCCAATCAATCATCCGACCAGCCAATCAATCATCCGACCAGCCAATCAATCATCCGACCAGCCAATCAATCATCCGACCAGCCAATCAATCATCCGACCAGCCAATCAATCATCCGACCAGCCAATCAATCATCCATCCAGCCAATCAATCATCCATCCAGCCAATCAATCATCCAGTCAGTCAATCGACCGACCAGCCAATCAATCATCCGACCAGCCAATCAATCATCCGACCAGCCAATCAATCATCCGACCAGCCAATCATCCGACCAGCCAATCAATCATCCGACCAGCCAATCAATCATCCGACCAGCCAATCAATCATCCGACCAGCCAATCAATCATCCGACCAGCCAATCAATCATCCATCCAGCCAATCAATCATCCATCCAGCCAATCAATCATCCATCCATCCAAACAATCATCCAGTCAGTCAATCGACCGACCAGCCAATCAATCGACCATCCAGCCAATCAATCATCCGACCAGCCAATCAATCATCCGACCAGCCAATCAATCATCCATCCATCCAGCCAATCATCCATCCAGTCAATCGACCGACCAGCCAATCAACCATCCATCCAATCATCCATCCATCCAGCCAATCATCCATCCATCCAGCCAATCATCCATCCAATCATCCATCCAGCCAAACAATCATCCAGTCAATCAATCGACCGACCAGCCAATCAATCATCCATCCAGCCAATCAATCGACCATCCAGCCAATCAATCGACCGACCAGCCAATCAATCGACCGACCAGCCAATCAATCGACCATCCAGCCAATCATCCGACCAGCCAATCAATCATCCGACCAGCCAATCAATCATCCGACCAGCCAATCAATCATCCGACCAGCCAATCAATCATCCATCCATCCAATCAATCATCCATCCATCCAATCAATCGACCGACCAGCCAATCAATCGACCGACCAGCCAATCAATCATCCATCCAGCCAAACAATCATCCATCCAGCCAAACAATCATCCGACCAGCCAAACAATCATCCATCCAGCCAAACAATCATCCATCCAGCCAAACAATCATCCATCCAGCCAAACAATCATCCATCCAGCCAAACAATCATCCATCCAGCCAAACAATCATCCATCCAGCCAATCAATCGACCGACCAGCCAATCAATCGACCGACCAGCCAATCAATCGACCATCCAGCCAATCATCCGACCAGCCAACCAATCATCCGACCAGCCAATCAATCATCCGACCAGCCAATCAATCATCCATCCATCCAATCAATCATCCATCCATCCAATCAATCGACCGACCAGCCAATCAATCGACCGACCAGCCAATCAATCATCCATCCAGCCAAACAATCATCCATCCAGCCAAACAATCATCCGACCAGCCAAACAATCATCCGACCAGCCAAACAATCATCCATCCAGCCAAACAATCATCCATCCAGCCAAACAATCATCCATCCAGCCAAACAATCATCCATCCAGCCAAACAATCATCCATCCAGCCAAACAATCATCCATCCAGCCAATCAATCGACCGACCAGCCAATCAATCATCCGACCAGCCAATCAATCATCCGACCAGCCAATCAATCATCCATCCAGCCAATCAATCGACCATCCAGCCAATCAATCGACCGACCAGCCAATCAATCGACCGACCAGCCAATCAATCGACCATCCAGCCAATCATCCGACCAGCCAATCAATCATCCGACCAGCCAATCAATCATCCGACCAGCCAATCAATCATCCATCCAGCCAATCAATCGACCATCCAGCCAATCAATCGACCGACCAGCCAATCAATCGACCGACCAGCCAATCAATCGACCATCCAGCCAATCATCCGACCAGCCAATCAATCATCCGACCAGCCAATCAATCATCCATCCAGCCAATCAATCGACCATCCAGCCAATCAATCGACCGACCAGCCAATCAATCGACCGACCAGCCAATCAATCGACCATCCAGCCAATCATCCGACCAGCCAATCAATCATCCGACCAGCCAATCAATCATCCGACCAGCCAATCAATCATCCATCCAGCCAATCAATCGACCATCCAGCCAATCAATCGACCGACCAGCCAATCAATCGACCGACCAGCCAATCAATCGACCATCCAGCCAATCATCCGACCAGCCAATCAATCATCCGACCAGCCAATCATCCATCCATCCAATCAATCGACCGACCAGCCAATCAATCGACCGACCAGCCAAACAATCGACCGACCAGCCAAACAATCGACCGACCAGCCAAACAATCGACCGACCAGCCAAACAATCATCCATCCAGCCAAACAATCATCCATCCAGCCAAACAATCATCCATCCAGCCAAACAATCATCCATCCAGCCAAACAATCATCCATCCAGCCAAACAATCATCCATCCAGCCAAACAATCATCCATCCAGCCAAACAATCATCCATCCAGCCAAACAATCATCCATCCAGCCAAACAATCATCCATCCAGCCAAACAATCATCCATCCAGCCAAACAATCATCCAGCCAATCAATCGACCGACCAGCCAATCAATCATTCATCCATCCAATCAATCATCCATCCAGCCAAACAATCATCCAGCCAATCAATCGACCGACCAGCCAATCAATCATCCATCCAGCCAAACAATCATCCATCCAGCCAAACAATCATCCATCCAGCCAAACAATCATCCATCCAGCCAAACAATCATCCATCCAGCCAAACGATCATCCATCCAGCCAAACGATCATCCATCCAGCCAAACGATCATCCATCCAGCCAAACGATCATCCAGTCAGTCAATCGACCGACCAGCCAATCAATCGACCGACCAGCCAATCAATCGACCATCCAGCCAATCAATCATCCATCCAGCCAATCAATCGACCATCCAGCCAATCAATCGACCATCCAGCCAATCAATCATCCATCCAGCCAATCAATCATCCGACCAGCCAATCAATCATCCGACCAGCCAATCAATCATCCGACCAGCCAATCAATCATCCGACCAGCCAATCAATCGACCATCCAGCCAATCAATCGACCATCCAGCCAATCAATCGACCATCCAGCCAATCAATCATCCATCCAGCCAATCAATCGACCATCCAGCCAATCAATCGACCATCCAGCCAATCAATCGACCATCCAGCCAATCAATCGACCATCCAGCCAATCAATCGACCATCCAGCCAATCAATCGACCATCCAGCCAATCAATCGACCATCCAGCCAATCAATCGACCATCCAGCCAATCAATCGACCATCCAGCCAATCAATCATCCGACCAGCCAATCATCCGACCAGCCAATCAATCATCCGACCAGCCAATCAATCATCCATCCAGCCAATCAATCATCCATCCAGCCAATCAATCATCCATCCAGCCAATCAATCATCCATCCAATCATCCATCCAAACAATCATCCAGTCAGTCAATCGACCGACCAGCCAATCAATCGACCGACCAGCCAATCAATCGACCGACCAGCCAAACAATCATCCGACCAGCCAAACAATCATCCGACCAGCCAATCATCCATCCATCCAATCAATCAATCATCCATCCAGCCAATCAATCGACCGACCAGCCAATCAATCATCCAGCCAAACAATCATCCATCCAGCCAAACAATCATCCAGCCAGCCAAACAATCATCCAGCCAGCCAAACAATCATCCAGCCAATCAATCGACCGACCAGCCAATCAATCATACGACCAGCCAATCAATCATCCGACCAGCCAATCAATCATCCATCCATCCAATCAATCATCCATCCAGCCAAACAATCATCCAGTCAATCAATCGACCGACCAGCCAATCAATCATCCATCCAGCCAAACAATCATCCATCCAGTCAATCAATCGACCGACCAGCCAATCAATCATTCATCCATCCAATCAATCATCCATCCAGCCAAACAATCATCCAGTCAATCAATCGACCGACCAGCCAATCAATCATCCATCCAGCCAAACAATCATCCATCCAGCCAAACAATCGACCGACCAGCCAATCAATCATCCGACCAGCCAAACAATCATCCATCCAGCCAATCAATCGACCGACCAGCCAATCAATCATCCGACCAGCCAATCAATCATCCGACCAGCCAATCATCCGACAGGCCAATCATCCGACCAGCCAATCAATCATCCGACCAGCCAATCAATCGACCGACCAGCCAATCAATCATCCATCCAGCCAATCAATCGACCATCCAATCAATCGTCCGACCAGCCAATCAATCGTCCGACCAGCCAATCAATCGTCCGACCAGCCAATCAATCATCCGACCAGCCAATCAATCGACCGACCAGCCAATCAATCATCCATCCAGCCAATCGTCCGACCAGCCAATCAATCGTCCGACCAGCCAATCAATCGTCCGACCAGCCAATCAATCGTCCGACCAGCCAATCAATCGTCCGACCAGCCAATCAATCGTCCGACCAGCCAATCAATCGTCCGACCAGCCAATCAATCGTCCGACCAGCCAATCAATCGTCCGACCAGCCAATCAATCGACCGACCAGCCAATCAATCGACCGACCAGCCAATCAATCGACCGACCAGCCAATCAATCGACCGACCAGCCAAACATTCATCCAGTCAGTCAATCGACCGACCAGCCAATCAATCGACCGACCAGCCAATCAATCGACCATCCAGCCAATCAATCGACCATCCAGCCAATCAATCGACCATCCAGCCAATCAATCGACCATCCAGCCAATCAATCGACCATCCAGCCAATCAATCGACCATCCAATCAATCATCCGACCAGCCAATCAATCATCCGACCAGCCAATCAATCATCCGACCAGCCAATCAATCATCCGACCAGCCAATCAACCATCCATCCAAACAATCATCCAGTCAGTCAATCGACCGACCAGCCAAACAATCGACCAGCCAATCAATCATCCAGCCAGCCAATCAATCGACCAACCAGCCAATCAATCGACCAACCAGCCAATCAATCGACCAACCTGCCAATCAATCGACCAACCAGCCAATCAATCGACCAACCAGCCAATCAATCGACCATCCAGCCAATCAATCGACCATCCAGCCAATCAATCGACCATCCTGCCAATCAATCGACCATCCTGCCAATCAATCGACCATCCTGCCAATCAATCATCCATCCTGCCAATCAATCATCCATCCTGCCAATCAATCATCCATCCTGCCAATCAATCATCCATCCTGCCAATCAATCATCCATCCTGCCAATCAATCATCCAGCCAGCCAATCAATCATTCTGCCAGCCAATCAATCATTCTGCCAGCCCATCATCCAGCCAGCCAATCAATCAACCAGCCAGCCAATCAATCAACCAGCCAATCAATCGACCAACCAGCCAATCAATCGACCAACCAGCCAATCAATCGACCGACCAGCCAATCAATCGACTGACCAGCCAATCAATCGTCCGACCAGCCAATCAATCATCCAACCAGCCAATCAATCGTCCGACCAGCCAATCAATCGTCCGACCAGCCAATCAATCGTCCGACCAGCCAATCAATCGTCCGACCAGCCAATCAATCGACCGACCAGCCAAACATTCATCCAGTCAGTCAATCGACCGACCAGCCAATCAATCGACCGACCAGCCAATCAATCGACCATCCAGCCAATCAATCGACCATCCAGCCAATCAATCGACCATCCAGCCAATCAATCGACCATCCAGCCAATCAATCGACCATCCAATCAATCATCCGACCAGCCAATCAATCATCCGACCAGCCAATCAATCATCCGACCAGCCAATCAATCATCCGACCAGCCAATCATCCATCCATCCAAACAATCATCCAGTCAGTCAATCGACCGACCAGCCAAACAATCGACCAGCCAATCAATCATCCAGCCAGCCAATCAATCGACCGACCAGCCAATCAATCGACCGACCAGCCAATCAATCGACCGACCAGCCAATCAATCGACCGACCAGCCAATCAATCGACCGACCAGCCAATCAATCGACCGACCAGCCAATCAATCGACCGACCAGCCAATCAATCGACCGACCAGCCAATCAATCGACCGACCAGCCAATCAATCGACCGACCAGCCAATCAATCGACCGACCAGCCAATCAATCGACCGACCAGCCAAACAATCATCCATCCAGCCAAACAATCATCCATCCAGCCAAACGATCATCCAGTCAGTCAATCGACCGACCAGCCAATCAATCGACCGACCAGCCAATCAATCGACCATCCAGCCAATCAATCATCCATCCAGCCAATCAATCGACCATCCAGCCAATCAATCGACCATCCAGCCAATCAATCGACCGACCAGCCAATCAATCATCCATCCAGCCAAACAATCATCCATCCAGCCAAACAATCATCCATCCAGCCAAACAATCATCCATCCAGCCAAACAATCATCCATCCAGCCAAACAATCATCCATCCAGCCAAACGATCATCCAGTCAGTCAATCGACCGACCAGCCAATCAATCGACCGACCAGCCAATCAATCGACCATCCAGCCAATCAATCATCCATCCAGCCAATCAATCGACCATCCAGCCAATCAATCATCCATCCAGCCAATCAATCATCCGACCAGCCAATCAATCATCCGACCAGCCAATCAATCATCCGACCAGCCAATCAATCATCCGACCAGCCAATCAATCATCCGACCAGCCAATCAATCGACCATCCAGCCAATCAATCGACCATCCAGCCAATCAATCGACCATCCAGCCAATCAATCATCCATCCAGCCAATCAATCGACCATCCAGCCAATCAATCGACCATCCAGCCAATCAATCGACCATCCAGCCAATCAATCGACCATCCAGCCAATCAATCGACCATCCAGCCAATCAATCGACCATCCAGCCAATCAATCATCCGACCAGCCAATCAATCATCCGACCAGCCAATCATCCGACCAGCCAATCAATCATCCGACCAGCCAATCAATCATCCGACCTGCCAATCAATCATCCATCCAGCCAATCAATCATCCATCCAGCCAATCAATCATCCATCCAGCCAATCAATCATCCATCCAGCCAATCAATCATCCATCCAGCCAATCAATCATCCATCCAGCCAATCAATCATCCATCCAATCATCCATCCAAACAATCATCCAGTCAGTCAATCGACCGACCAGCCAATCAATCGACCGACCAGCCAATCAATCGACCGACCAGCCAATCAATCGACCGACCAGCCAATCAATCGACCGACCAGCCAATCATCCGACCAGCCAAACAATCATCCGACCAGCCAATCATCCATCCATCCAATCAATCAATCATCCATCCAGCCAATCAATCGACCGACCAGCCAATCAATCATCCAGCCAAACAATCATCCATCCAGCCAAACAATCATCCAGCCAGCCAAACAATCATCCAGCCAATCAATCGACCGACCAGCCAATCAATCATACGACCAGCCAATCAATCATACGACCAGCCAATCAATCATACGACCAGCCAATCAATCATCCGACCAGCCAAACAATCATCCATCCAGTCAATCAATCGACCGACCAGCCAATCAATCATCCGACCAGCCAATCAATCATTCATCCATCCAATCAATCATCCATCCAGCCAAACAATCATCCAGTCAATCAATCGACCGACCAGCCAATCAATCATCCATCCAGCCAAACAATCATCCATCCAGCCAAACAATCGACCGACCAGCCAATCAATCATCCGACCAGCCAATCAATCATCCATCCAGCCAAACAATCATCCATCCAGCCAATCAATCATCCATCCAGCCAATCAATCATCCGACCAGCCAATCAATCATCCGACCAGCCAATCAATCGACCGACCAGCCAATCAATCGTCCGACCAGCCAATCAATCGTCCGACCAGCCAATCAATCGTCCGACCAGCCAATCAATCGTCCGACCAGCCAATCAATCGTCCGACCAGCCAATCAATCGTCCGACCAGCCAATCAATCGTCCGACCAGCCAATCAATCGTCCGACCAGCCAATCAATCGTCCGACCAGCCAATCAATCGTCCGACCAGCCAATCAATCGTCCGACCAGCCAATCAATCGTCCGACCAGCCAATCAATCGTCCGACCAGCCAATCAATCGTCCGACCAGCCAATCAATCGTCCGACCAGCCAATCAATCGTCCGACCAGCCAATCAATCGTCCGACCAGCCAATCAATCGTCCGACCAGCCAATCAATCGTCCGACCAGCCAATCAATCGACCGACCAGCCAATCAATCGACCGACCAGCCAAACAATCATCCAGTCAGTCAATCGACCGACCAGCCAATCAATCGACCATCCAGCCAATCAATCGACCATCCAGCCAATCAATCGACCATCCAGCCAATCAATCGACCATCCAGCCAATCAATCGACCATCCAGCCAATCAATCGACCATCCAGCCAATCAATCGACCATCCAATCAATCATCCGACCAGCCAATCAATCATCCGACCAGCCAATCAATCATCCGACCAGCCAATCAATCATCCGACCAGCCAATCAATCATCCGACCAGCCAATCATCCATCCATCCAAACAATCATCCAGTCAGTCAATCGACCGACCAGCCAAACAATCGACCAGCCAATCAATCATCCAGCCAGCCAATCAATCGACCAACCAGCCAATCAATCGACCAACCAGCCAATCAATCGACCAACCAGCCAATCAATCGACCAACCAGCCAATCAATCGACCAACCAGCCAATCAATCGACCAACCAGCCAATCAATCGACCAACCAGCCAATCAATCGACCAACCAGCCAATCAATCGACCATCCAGCCAATCAATCGACCATCCTGCCAATCAATCGACCATCCTGCCAATCAATCGACCATCCTGCCAATCAATCGACCATCCTGCCAATCAATCGACCATCCTGCCAATCAATCATCCATCCTGCCAATCAATCATCCATCCTGCCAATCAATCATCCATCCTGCCAATCAATCATCCATCCTGCCAATCAATCATCCATCCTGCCAATCAATTATCCATCCTGCCAATCAATCATTCTGCCAGCCAATCAATCATTCTGCCAGCCAATCAATCATTCTGCCAGCCCATCATCCAGCCAGCCAATCAATCAACCAGCCAGCCAATCAATCAACCAGCCAATCAATCGATCAACCAGCCAATCAATCGACCAACCAGCCAATCAATCGACCAACCAGCCAATCAATCGACCGACCTGCCAATCAATCGACCGACCAGCCAATCAATCGACCGACCAGCCAATCAATCGTCCGACCAGCCAATCAATCGTCCGACCAGCCAATCAATCGTCCGACCAGCCAATCAATCGTCCGACCAGCCAATCAATCATCCAGTCAGTCAATCGACCGACCAGCCAAACAATCATCCAGCCAATCAATCGACCGACCAGCCAATCAATCGACCATCCAGCCAATCAATCGACCATCCAGCCAATCAATCGACCATCCAGCCAATCAATCGACCATCCAGCCAATCAATCGACCATCCAGCCAATCAATCATCCGACCATCCAGCCAATCAATCATCCGACCATCCAGCCAATCAATCATCCGACCATCCAGCCAATCAATCATCCGACCATCCAGCCAATCATCCGACCAGCCAATCAATCATCCGACCAGCCAATCAATCATCCGACCAGCCAATCAATCATCCGACCAGCCAATCATCCATCCATCCAAACAATCATCCAGTCAGTCAATCGACCGACCAGCCAATCAATCATCCGACCAGCCAGCCAATCGACCGACCAGCCAATCAATCGACCGACCAGCCAATCAATCGACCATCCAGTCAGTCAATCATCCGACCAGCCAATCAATCATCCGACCAGCCAATCAATCGACCATCCAGCCAATCAATCATCCGACCATCCAGCCAATCAATCATCCGACCATCCAGCCAATCAATCATCCGACCAGCCAATCAATCATCCGACCAGCCAATCAATCATCCGACCAGCCAATCAATCATCCGACCAGCCAATCAATCATCCGACCAGCCAATCAATCATCCGACCAGCCAATCATCCAGTCAGTCAATCGACCGACCAGCCAATCAATCATCCGACCAGCCAGCCAATCGACCGACCAGCCAAACAATCGACCAGCCAATCAATCGACCAACCAGCCAATCAATCGACCAACCAGCCAATCAATCGACCATCCAGCCAATCAATCGACCATCCAGCCAATCAATCGACCATCCAGCCAATCAATCGACCATCCAGCCAATCAATCGACCATCCAGCCAATCAATCGACCATCCAGCCAATCAATCATCCGACCAGCCAGCCAATCATCCGGCCAGCCAATCAATCATCCGACCAGCCAATCAATCATCCATCCTGCCAATCAATCATTCAGCCAGCCAATCAATCATTCTGCCAGCCAATCAATCATTCAGCCAGCCCATCATTCAGCCAGCCAATCAACCAACCAGACAATCAATCAATCTACCAACCAGACAATCAATCAATCTACCAACCAGACAATCAATCAATCTACCAGCCAGCCAATCAATCAATCTACCAGCCAGCCAATCAATCAATCTACCAGCCAGCCAATCAATCTACCAGCCAGCCAATCAATCTACCAGCCAGCCAATCAATCTACCAGCCAGCCAATCAATCTACCAGCCAGCCAATCAATCTACCAGCCAGCCAATCAAGCCAGCCAATCAATCTACCAGCCAGCCAATCAAGCCAGCCAATCAATCTACCAGCCAGCCAATCAAGCCAGCCAATCAGAGCCATTCATCCAGCCAATCAAATCAAATCATTCAGCCAGCCAATCATTCAGCCAGCCAGCCAATCAATCAATCAACCAGCCAATCAATCAATCAAACAATCATTCAGCCAGCCAGCCAATCAATTAATCATTCAGCCAGCCAATCAATTAATCATTCAGCCAGCCAATCAATCATCCAGTCAGCCAACCAACCATCCAGTCAGCCAGCCAATCAATCAATCATCCAGTCAGCCAACCAACCATCCAGTCAGCCAGCCAATCAATCAATCATCCAGTCAGCCAACCAACCAGTCAGCCAGCCAATCAATCAACCAGTCAGCCAGTCAATCAATCAACCAGCCAATCAACCAGCCAAGCCAGCCAGCCAGCCAATCAAGCCAGCCAGCCAGCCAATCAAGCCAGCCAGCCAGCCAATCAAGCCAGCCAGCCAGCCAATCAAGCCAGCCAGCCAGCCAGCCAATCAAGCCAGCCAGCCAGCCAATCAAGCCAGCCAATCAAGCCAGCCAGCCAATCAAGCCAGCCAGCCAATCAAGCCAGCCAATCAAGCCAGCCAGCCAGCCAGCCAATCAAGCCAGCCAATCAAGCCAGCCAGCCAATCAATCCAGCCAGCCAGCCAGCCAATCAAGCCAGCCAATCATTCAGCCAGCCAGCCAATCAATTAATCATTCAGCCAGCCAATCAATTAATCATTCAGCCAGCCAATCAATTAATCATTCAGCCAGCCAATCAATCAATCATTCAGCCAGCCAATCAATCAATCATTCAGCCAGCCAATCAATCATCCAGTCAGCCAGCCAATCAATCAATCATCCAGTCAGCCAACCAACCATCCAGTCAGCCAGCCAATCAATCAATCATCCAGTCAGCCAACCAACCAGTCAGCCAGCCAATCAATCAACCAGTCAGCCAGTCAATCAATCAACCAGTCAATCAATCAATCAACCAGCCAGCCAATCAAGCCAGCCAACCAACCAGCCAGCCAATCAATCATTCAGCCAGACAATCAGACAGCCATTCAGCCAGCCAATCAATCATCCGACCAGCCAATCAATCAATCATCCATCCAGCCAATCAATCAATCAATCATCCATCCAGCCAATCAATCAATCAATCATCCGACCAGCCAATCAATCATCCATCCATCCAAACAATCATCCAGTCAGTCAATCGACCGACCAGCCAATCAATCGACCATCCAGCCAATCAATCGACCATCCAGCCAATCAATCGACCATCCAGCCAATCAATCGACCATCCAGCCAATCAATCGACCATCCAGCCAATCAATCGACCATCCAGCCAATCAATCGACCATCCAGCCAATCAATCAATCATCCAGCCAATCAATCAATCATCCATCCAGCCAATCAATCAATCAATCATCCGACCAGCCAATCAATCATCCATCCATCCAAACAATCATCCAGTCAGTCAATCATCCGACCAGCCAATCAATCGACCATCCAGCCAATCAATCGACCATCCAGCCAATCAATCGACCATCCAGCCAATCAATCATCCGACCAGCCAATCAATCGACCATCCAGCCAATCAATCATCCGACCAGCCAATCAATCATCCGACCAGCCAATCAATCATCCGACCAGCCAATCAATCATCCGACCAGCCAATCAATCATCCATCCATCCAAACAATCATCCAGCCAATCAATCGACCGACCAGCCAATCAATCGACCATCCAGCCAATCAATCGACCATCCAGCCAATCAATCATCCGACCAGCCAATCAATCATCCGACCAGCCAAACAATCATCCAGTCAGTCAATCGACCGACCAGCCAGTCAATCGACCGACCAGCCAGTCAATCGACCGACCAGCCAGTCAATCGACCGACCAGCCAGTCAATCGACCGACCAGCCAGTCAATCGACCGACCAGCCAGTCAATCGACCGACCAGCCAGTCAATCGTCCGACCAGCCAGTCAATCGTCCGACCAGCCAATCAATCGTCCGACCAGCCAATCAATCGTCCGACCAGCCAATCAATCAGCCGACCAGCCAATCAATCGACCGACCAGCCAGTCAATCGTCCGACCAGCCAATCAATCATCCGACCAGCCAATCAATCATCCGACCAGCCAATCAATCATCCGACAAGCCAATCAATCATCCGACCAGCCAATCAATCATCCATCCATCCAAACAATCATCCAGCCAATCAATCGACCGACCAGCCAATCAATCGACCGACCAGCCAATCAATCGACCGACCAGCCAATCAATCGACCGACCAGCCAATCAATCGACCGACCAGCCAATCAATCGACCGACCAGCCAATCAATCGACCATCCAGCCAATCAATCGACCATCCAGCCAATCAATCGACCATCCAGCCAATCAATCGACCATCCAGCCAATCAATCAATCAATCATCCGACCAGCCAATCAATCATCCGGCCAGACAATCAATCATCCATCCATCCAAACAATCATCCAGTCAGTCAATCGACCGACCAGCCAATCAATCGACCATCCAGCCAATCAATCGACCATCCAGCCAATCAATCGACCATCCAGCCAATCAATCGACCATCCAGCCAATCAATCAATCATCCGACCAGCCAATCAATCATCCATCCATCCAAACAATCATCCAGTCAGTCAATCGACCGACCAGCCAATCAATCGACCATCCAGCCAATCAATCGACCATCCAGCCAATCAATCGACCATCCAGCCAATCAATCGACCATCCAGCCAATCAATCAATCATCCGACCAGCCAATCAATCATCCATCCATCCAAACAATCATCCAGTCAGACAATCATCCGACCAGCCAATCAATCGACCATCCAGCCAATCAATCAATCATCCGACCAGCCAATCAATCATCCGACCAGCCAATCAATCATCCATCCATCCAAACAATCATCCGACCAGCCAATCAATCGACCATCCAGCCAATCAATCGACCATCCAGCCAATCAATCATCCGACCAGCCAATCAATCATCCGACCAGCCAATCAATCATCCGACCAGCCAATCAATCATCCGACCAGCCAAACAATCATCCAGTCAGTCAATCGACCGACCAGCCAGTCAATCGACCGACCAGCCAGTCAATCGACCGACCAGCCAGTCAATCGTCCGACCAGCCAGTCAATCGTCCGACCAGCCAGTCAATCGTCCGACCAGCCAGTCAATCGTCCGACCAGCCAGTCAATCGTCCGACCAGCCAGTCAATCGTCCGACCAGCCAGTCAATCGTCCGACCAGCCAATCAATCGTCCGACCAGCCAATCAATCGTCCGACCAGGCAATCAATCGTCCGACCAGCCAATCAATCGTCCGACCAGCCAATCAATCATCCGACCAGCCAATCAATCATCCGACCAGCCAATCAATCATCCATCCATCCAAACAATCATCCAGCCAATCAATCGACCGACCAGCCAATCAATCGACCGACCAGCCAATCAATCGACCGACCAGCCAAGCAATCGACCGACCAGCCAATCAATCGACCGACCAGCCAATCAATCGACCATCCAGCCAATCAATCGACCATCCAGCCAATCAATCAATCAATCATCCGACCAGCCAATCAATCATCCGGCCAGCCAATCAATCATCCATCCATCCAAACAATCATCCAGTCAGTCAATCGACCGACCAGCCAATCAATCGACCATCCAGCCAATCAATCGACCATCCAGCCAATCAATCGACCATCCAGCCAATCAATCGACCATCCAGCCAATCAATCAATCATCCGACCAGCCAATCAATCATCCATCCATCCAAACAATCATCCAGTCAGTCAATCATCCGACCAGCCAATCAATCGACCATCCAGCCAATCAATCATCCGACCAGCCAATCAATCATCCATCCATCCAAACAATCATCCAGTCAATCATCCGACCAGCCAATCAATCATCCGACCAGCCAATCAATCATCCGACCAGCCAATCAATCATCCGACCAGCCAATCAATCATCCGACCAGCCAATCAATCATCCATCCAGCCAATCAATCATCCAGCCAGTCAATCGACCGACCAGCCAGTCAATCGACCGACCAGCCAGTCAATCGACCGACCAGCCAGTCAATCGACCGACCAGCCAATCAATCATCCGACCAGCCAATCAATCATCCGACCAGCCAATCAATCATCCGACCAGCCAATCAATCATCCGACCAGCCAATCAATCATCCGACCAGCCAATCAATCATCCATCCATCCAAACAATCATCCAGCCAATCAATCATCCATCCATCCAAACAATCATCCAGCCAATCAATCGACCGACCAGCCAATCAATCGACCGACCAGCCAATCAATCGACCATCCAGCCAATCAATCGACCATCCAGCCAATCAATCGACCATCCAGCCAATCAATCATCCGACCAATCAATCGACCATCCAGCCAATCAATCGACCATCCAGCCAATCAATCGACCATCCAGCCAATCAATCGACCATCCAGCCAATCAATCGACCATCCAGCCAATCAATCATCCGACCAATCAATCGACCATCCAGCCAATCAATCGACCATCCAGCCAATCAATCGACCATCCAGCCAATCAATCGACCATCCAGCCAATCAATCGACCATCCAGCCAATCAATCGACCATCCAGCCAATCAATCATCCGACCAGCCAATCAATCATCCATCCATCCAAACAATCATCCAGTCAATCATCCGACCAGCCAATCAATCGACCATCCAGCCAATCAATCATCCGACCAGCCAATCAATCATCCGACCAGCCAATCAATCATCCGACCAGCCAATCAATCATCCGACCAGCCAATCAATCATCCGACCAGCCAATCAATCATCCGACCAGCCAATCAATCATCCGACCAGCCAATCAATCATCCGACCAGCCAATCAATCATCCGACCAGCCAATCAATCATCCGACCAGCCAATCAATCATCCGTCCAGCCAATCAATCATCCATCCATCCAAACAATCATCCAGCCAATCAATCGACCGACCAGCCAATCAATCGACCGACCAGCCAATCAATCGACCGACCAGCCAATCAATCGACCGACCAGCCAATCAATCGACCGACCAGCCAATCAATCGACCGACCAGCCAATCAATCGACCGACCAGCCAATCAATCGACCGACCAGCCAATCAATCGACCGACCAGCCAATCAATCGACCATCCAGCCAATCAATCGACCATCCAGCCAATCAATCGACCATCCAATCAATCAATCAATCATCCATCCAAACAATCATCCGACCAGCCAATCGACCGACCGACCAGCCAATCGACCGACCGACCAGCCAATCGACCGACCGACCAGCCAATCAATCGACCGACCAGCCAATCCAGTCAACCAACCAATCCAGTCAACCAACCAACCCAGTCAACCAACCAACCCAGTCAACCAACCAACCCAGTCAACCAACCAACCCAGTAATCCAGCCACCCAGTCAATCCAGCCACCCAGTCAATCCAGCCACCCAGTCAATCCAGCCACCCAGTCAATCCAGCCACCCAGTCAATCCAGCCAATCAATCAATCCAGCCAATCAATCAATCCAGCCAATCAATCAATCCAGCCAATCAGCGAGCCAATCAAGCAGCCAGTCAAATCAACCAGTCATCCAGTCAGCCCGCCAATCAGTAGCCAATCAGCCAGCTAATCAGTCATCCAGCCAATCAACCAGCCAGCCAATCATCCAGTCAGAGTCAGTCAGCCAGCCAACCAATCATCCAGCCAACCAATCATCCAGCCAACCAATCATCCAGCCAACCAATCATCCAGCCAACCAATCATCCAGCCAACCAATCATCCAGTCAACCAGCCAATCAGCTGCCAGTCAATCATCCAGTCAGCCACCCAATCATCCAGTCAGTCAGCCACCCAATCATCCAGTCAACCCGCCAATCAGTAGCCAGCCAATCAGCCAGCCAATCAATCAACCAGTCAATCAATCAATCAACCAGTCAATCAATCAATCAACCAGTCAATCAATCAATCAACCAGTCAGTCAATCAAACAATCCAGTCAACGAACCAGCCAATCAGCCAGAGTCAGTCAGCCAGTCAATCATCCAGCCTGCCAGCCAGTCTGCCAGCCAATCAATCAGCCAGCCAGCCAGTCTGCCAGCCAATCAATCAGCCAGCCAGCCAGCCAATAAGCCAGCCAGCCAATCAATCAACCAGTCAATCAATCAATCAACCAGCCAGTCAGCCAATCAACCAGCCAGTCAATCAACCAGCCAGTCAATCAGCCAGTCATCCAGTCAGCTAGCCAATCAGCCAGCCAGCCAATCAGCCAGCCAGCCAATTAACCAACCAGCCAGCCAATTAACCAACCAGCCAGCCAATCAACCAGCCAGTCAATTAATCAGCCAGTCAATTAATCAGCCAGTCAATTAATCAGCCAGTCAATTAATCAGCCAGTCAATTAATCAGCCAAATCATCCAGCCAGCCAAATCAGCCAGCCAGCCAATTAATCAGCCAGCCAGTCATCCAGCCCAGCCAATCAGCCAGCCCGCCAGCGAATCAGCCAGCCAATCAGCCAGTCAGCCCGCCAATCAATCATCCATCAGTCAGCCAGTCAATCAATCACCCAGTCAGAGTCAGTCAGCCAATCAGCCAGCCAATCAAATCAGCCAGCCAATTAGCCAGCCAGCCAATTAATCAGCCAGCCAATCAGCCAGCCAATCAGCCATCCAGCCCAGCCAGTCATCCAGCCCAGCCAATCAGCCAAGCATCCAGCCAGCCAAGCATCCAGCCAGCCAAGCATCCAGCCAGCCAAGCATCCAGCCAGCCAAGCATCCAGCCAGCCAAGCATCCAGCCAGCCAAGCATCCAGCCAGCCAAGCATCCAGCCAGCCAAGCAATCAATCAATCAAATCAACCAACCAGTCAGCCAATCAATCAAATCAACCAACCAGTCAGCCAGCCAATCATCCAGCCAGCCAACCAATAAATCAACCAGCCAACCAGTCAGTCAAACAATCCAGTCAATCCAGTCAGCCAGCCAATCAGCCAGCCAATCAGCCAGCCAGCCAGCCAGCCAATCATCCAGCCAGCCAGCCAATCATCCAGCCAGCCAGCCAATCATCCAGCCAGCCAGCCAATCATCCAGCCAGCCAGCCAATCATCCAGCCAGCCAGCCAGTCATCCAGCCAGCCAGTCATCCAGCCAATCATCCAGCCAGCCAATCATCCAGCCAGCCAGCCAATCAATCATCCAGCCAGCCAGCCAGCCAATCAATCAGCCAGCCAGCCAATCAATCAATCAGCCAGCCAATCAATCAATCAATCAGCCAGCCAATCAATCAATCAGCCAGCCAGCCAATCAATCAATCAATCAATCAGCCAGCCAGCCAATCAATCAATCAATCAGCCAGCCAGCCAGCCAATCAATCAATCAATCAGCCAGCCAGCCAGCCAGCCAGCCAGCCAGCCAGCCAATCAGCCAGCCAATCAGCCAGCCAATCAGCCAGCCAATCAGCCAGCCAATCAGCCAGCCAATCAGCCAGCCAATCAGCCAGCCAATCAGCCAGCCAATCAGCCAGCCAATCAGCCAGCCAATCAGCCAGCCAATCAGCCAGCCAATCAGCCAGCCAGCGCTCCCTGATTGATTGGACTAGATTAATAGCCCCAATGTTATCATTTTATGATGTCCATCTGACTGACCTTGTTACCATCATTACTAAAGCAACAGACACTTCGGTAGACACAGACTGGTGGGTATAACTTAACTAAATATGAAATTATACAATTTGGTGTGAGAACAGATAGAGTCAACACAAACTAAATAGTACAAATCCTAAAAGTCTATGAATGGAGTGATCTGTGGTGTACCAGAACAAAACCTATGATGATGAGAGAAGCAGCCGGAGATCAGTTAAAAAGAGGCACACAGTACAAAAGCACGGAAATTATGCTAATCATTTATAAGTCACCAGTTAAGCTTCAAGTGGATTACAGCCCATTGCTGCCCCAACCTCTCATGATTTCCAATCAAGCTACTTATTTACCTTCTACAATGTCAAGTAATTGAACTTGGCATTTGAGATTTTATTAGATAAAACTGTAGTCACCACTAAAATACAACAACTTACTTTACACTTCCTACATGAAAGCATGAGGAAGAAACACTCCCAAAGACATTTCCCAATAGTTGTCAGCTATCCCGCCTTGGAAGAGAGTTTTCTAGAATGGGTGATTAGATTAGATTCCCTTCTGTGTGGAAACAAACCATATGGTCAAACAAGTCCACACCATCCCTCAGAATAGTAATCCACCCAGTCCTCTAACTAATGTATCTCTCAAAACTCACTAAAACTAATGCGCTTAATGCTCTGAGCAATATAGCATGGCCAATTCACCTGACTGCACATCTTTGTATTGTGGGAGGAAACTGGAGCACCTGGAGGAAACCCACGCAGGCACGGGGAGAATGTACAAACTCCACACAGACAGACAGTCGCCAGATGCTGGAATCAAACCCAGGTCTCTGGCACTGCGAGGCAGCAGTGCTAACCACTGAGCCACCGTGGCAGCCCATTAGCCTCATCGAAACTGTCCACATTTATGTAGGTTACATACACACATATATGTTGTGGTTTCCATAGTCTATGAACTATCAGTCTGCTATTTGTAAAGCATGAGAATTAACTAGATGATACATTTCCTTAATACAGAGGTGCTGGAAAACAAGAGAGAAAAACAGAGGAAAATAAGTGGTTCAGTTTCTGACAAGTCCCATTTCTTCTTGGGTCTAAATCTATCGTCTGCTATCCAAATGATCACACCATGTTATTGAAATACTGCTCATGAACAGCAGCTAAATATAAATTTCCATCCTCATGGATAATCAGCATCAATTTATTTCACATGGCAGGAACAGTTTGAGTCCAAGATTCAGAGATGAAATTTGGTTTCACATGGCACTTGCCCGTAATTTTTATATCTGCATAAACATAACAGTTACAACTTATCCAGCATATAAGACCAGAATCATTCATCAACCCTTAAAGATCAACAAGGCCACATACGTGTGGAATCACAGCAGATAACCAAGTAATTTGCAATGTTTACTGTGGAGAAGGATATGGAAGATGAAGAACATGGGGAAAAAATAGCAACATCTTGAAAAATGTTCATATTACAGAGGTGGTGGCGCTGGATCACTTAAAACACAAAAGGTGGATAAATTCATGGGACCTGATCAGATGTATCCTAGAACTCCGTGGGAAGCTAGGGAAGTGATTGCTTGGCCCTTTGTTGAGATATTTGTATTATTGAAAGCCACAGGTGAGGTACCAGAAGACTGGAGGCTGGGTAACGTGGTGCCACTATTGAAGAAAGGTGGTAAGGAAAAGCCAGAGAACTATAAACCGATGAGGGCAAGTTGTTGGAGGGAATTCTGAGGGACAGGCTTTACATATATTTGGAAAGGTAAGGACTGACTCAGAATAGTCAACATGGCTTCATGCATGGGAAACAGTGTCTCACTAACTTAAATAAGGAAGAGGATCAATGAGGCAGAGCAGTGGACGTGAACTGTATGGACTTCAGTAGACTTCGACAAGGCTCCTCACAGTACACTGGTTAGCAAGGTTAAATCACATGGAATACCGGGAAAACTAACCGGAGCACCCGGAGGAAACCCATGCAGACACAGGGAGAATGTGCAAACTCCACACAGAGTCGCCTGAGGCGGGAATTGAACCCGGGTCTCTGGCGCTGTGAGGCTGCAGTACTAACCACTGTGCCGCCCACTGGATGAAACAGGAAAACTTGAAATGTCGAATAAATAAGCAATGGCATCTTCAATTTCTCATGCATCAGGATTTAGCCTATCATACCAAAACTCTTAGTTGATTTTTTACATGAGGTATTTGCTTTATGCAACTACTTGATATGCACATTCCTGATAAAGGGCTAATGCCCGAAACGTTGACTCTTCTGCTCCTCACATGCTGCCGTGCTTTTCCAGCAGCACTCTTTTTGACTAGTTGCTTTATGCTCTTCTCGATTGGCACAAATAAACAGGAAATGCCACCCCTCTGAAATGGTTCCTTGGCTGCACAAACCAAGTGCACTCATTTAATTTGCATGGGACCTGGTTCCACCTGATCAATGCCCCATGTTTTCACATGAAGTCCCCAACCTATGTCCAGAGTGGCTTGTCCAGTTTCACCCCAATAATGTTGGGAGAATGAGTCATTTTATCAGTTCTATCTTACTTGTGCCATAGGATGATGTTTTTGAATGAGGCAAGGATACAAACCGTACTAAGATGGAGTGAGTACATAGGAGACTTCTAACAAAATTAACATTTTTCCACCTTAACGTTGTGATCAGCAACTTTCCCAACCATTGAGTACAACATGGTGACATCCCAGTATTCCTGGTCGGCAGGGAGCACTTCAAATGGTAGAGATACCTGCGTCGTTATATAAATGACCTGGCTCCTGGTATGAAGTCAGTACTGAAGACGACCATGGTTGGAAATCTCACTTCATTATATTTCTGGAGATAGGTTGCTGTAAAACATGAGTTGGCTGCCAAGCAGACTTTTTGTTTGCTGTCCACATATAATGTGCCTGTCTGCGTCTGTGAGCCTGTCTGCATCATCTACCCATTGTAAAAACAATTCTCATGACTGAAATCCATGCAAACTTAAATAAACTGGCATCCATTGCCAAAATGGTGAAGGTGAGAATTACCTCCAAACTTAACTCTCAATGATCTGTATTCATCAGTACCACAGAAATATATTCCACAATAAAGTACTAATTCTCAAGTCTGAATTTAAAACAGCAGAATCCTATCCTATCAAATTTCATGAATCAACACATGGTCCATGTCCAAGTGCTTCTAACAGCTTCACTATTATCTTCTTCCTTAAATCAGAGAAATAAATATTGATGGACTAGTTGGACTAAAGGGTCTGTTTCTGTGCTGTGTGACTATGACTCTTTAGTGGTCGAATAGGAAGATTCGTGTGTGTACATGATATATGTACTGCAAAGTCAAAGGAACAAAATGCCTGCTCCATCTACATGCAATTTGAATAAATTTTAAATAGCATTAGTAAGAAAAAAATAAGGGTTTTGTGAAATAGTAGAAGTTACACTGAAAGTCAGATAAAGCAGCAGTACTTCAAAAACATACTCCTCATTAAAAGTGCCAATGACTAGAACAACCCAGTGAGTGAACTTTTTTGACTCAGGTAAGGACTATTTCCAAATGTACCATCAGCATCAATTAACAGATGCCAGTAGAGATAGTTTCACTTGGGAAATGACTACAGTAATCTGAAATGTCAATAATTGTTCAGAAATGAGGGGAGAACAACTACCCTTGACATCAAGGCAGCATTTGACTGAAATGGAATCAATGGGAATCACGAGTAGAACTCTCCAATATGTGGAGCCATCTCTCGCACAAAGGATTTTTTTTTGTTGGAAGTCAGTCACCTTAGTCCCAAGGACATCACAGCAGGGGTTCCTCAAGGTAGCACCCAAGGCCCAACTATCTTCAGCTGCTTCAAGCTTCTCTCTATAAGAAGGGAGAAGTGATAATTTGCTGTGCTATGATAATTCTTAGCCATCATTGGCTTCTCCTAATTGCAGAATGCTGATTGCACCTACATATTCATAAGTGCAACCAATCACAAATCAGCAGACTGAGTGAACTGAAAACAAATCTACTCTTAAATATTCAAATAATGTGACCACAGCAGCCAAGCTTTGCAAGCCCAAATTTCCAAATTATAGGTGCGCAATTCCCCAACAGATGATGCTATCAACATTCACCCCCATTGTTGATTATGAGGAATACCAATATTTGACAACTGTTTTGTAGAAAATGCTCCATATCATTCACATGATTGCCCTTTTTCCATTTCTATTAGGACAATAACACTACAGATGTTAGAATAGCACAACTGAATACCCATTTACAATAGTGCAGATTGCACACAATAGGGTGAGCATCCATGCCACAAATGCGCCCTTGTTATTTTTTTCCCTCCCTCCCACATCTAGGTGTGTATTTGGATGGACACGCTGTACTGTAGTATTGAGCCTTCCATGTTCATGTGACCTGTGTCATGGAGCACTCTTTACCAGCAACCACTATACAAGCAATTGCAAGAAAGACACTAATACATTTGGAATCATTGAACATGTAACAGAGCACAGAAGTGGAGCACTGAAGAGTGCGTAGAAGCACACCTAACAATAGAGGGGATGAAATGTTCTGAACTGCTGAAAGCTGCTAAAAGCTACTGCATGCCACTGAAAATAAAAGCATGTTAATGTGAATTAATGGATGAATCATGTACAAAGGCTATAGACTTTCCTCTGCCAGTTTTGGTAGAAGTGAAAAGCAACATTAAACAGAATCGTTAGTTTTTCTCCCCAGTAGAAAAGTTAAGATCACAATGAATTTAACTAACAGGTCAGAACAGCCATGAGTACATTCTAGCACTTTCTATGCACAGCGAAACCACAAACCGGAAGAAAAAGACATATCATTGTCTTTGTTAGTGAACATTTTCATCAACAATAGACAATAGGTGCAGGAGTAGGCCATTCAGCCCTTCGAGCCTGCACCGCCATTCAATATAATCATGGCTGATCATTCCTAATCAGTATCCTGTTCCTGCCTTATCTCCATAACCCTTGATTCCACTATCTTTGAGAGCTCTATCCAACTCTTTCTTAAATGAATCCAGAGACTGGGCCTCCACTGCCCTCTGGGGCAGAGCATTCCACACAGCCATCACTCTCTGGGTGAAGAAGTTTCTCCTGAGCTCTGTCCTAAATGGTCTACCCCGTATTTTTAAGCTGTGTCCTCTGGTTCGACACTCACCCATCAGTGGAAATATGTTTCCTACTGCCAGAGTGTCCAATCCTTTCATAATCTTATACGTCTCAATCAGATCCCCTCTCAATCTTCGAAACTCAAGGGTATACAAGTCCAGTCGCTTCAGTCTTTCAGTGTAAGGTAATCCTGCCATTCCAGGAATTGACCTCGTGAACCTACGCTGCACTCCCTCAATAGCCAGAATGTCTTTTCTCAAAGTTGGAGACCAGAACTGCACACAGTACTCCAGGTGTGGTCTCACCAGGGCCCTGTACAGCTGCAGAAGAACCGCTTTGCTTCTATACTCAATTCCTCTTGTTATGAAGGCCAGCATGCTATTAGCCTTCTTCACTACCTGCTGTACCTGCATGCTTGCCTTTATTGACTGGTGTACAAGAACACCCAGATCTCTCTGTACTGCCCCTTTACATAAATTGATTCCATTGAGGTAGTAGTCTGCCTTCCTGTTCTTGCTACCAAAGTGGATAACCATACATTTATCCACATTAAACTGCATCTGCCATGCATCTGCCCACTCACCTAACTTGTCCAGGTCACCCTGTAATCGCCTAACATCCTCATCACATCTCATAACACTTACTTGGAGGTGGTAAAGTGACAATTGAGTCCATTCAAGAGTTACTTCAAACTATTTTCTGCTATTATCTGCTCCAAAGCATCTGAAAAAATACTGCTTCAGTTACTGAGATGTCAAGTGAACTTGACATACAAGAGGAAGGATGCACATTGATGATATGCTGTCAAGAGCATGAAGAAAGTAGAGGAAGCTACAATATATACACATAAATCCTTGAAGGGAGAAACATACCTATGGAAGGCTTGGACAATAGCCCAATACAAATATCATGTGGCACACAAATTATTATTGTGGCATTGTGTGGCAGAGCTGGGCTGAGGAGTGGCAGATGGAGTTCAACCCTGTCAATGTGAGGTTGTCCACTTTGGAAGGACAAATAAGAATGCGGAATACAGGGTTAACGGTAGGGTTCTTAGTGAGGTGGAGGAACAGAGGGATCTTGGGGTCTATGTTCATAGATCTTTGAAATTTGCCACTCAGGTAGAGCTTGTAAGAAGGCCTATGGTATATTAGCGTTCATTAGCAGAGGGATTGAATTCAAGAGTCGTGAAGTGATGTTGCAGCTGTACAGGACCTTGGTTAGGCCACATTTGGAGTACTGTGTGCAGTTCTGGTCGCCTCACTTTAGGAAAGATGTGGAAGCTTTGGAGAGGGTGCAGAGAAGATTTACCAGGATGTTGCCTGGAATGGAGAATAGGTCGTACGAGGATAGGTTGAGTGCACTAGGCCTTTTCTCATTGGAACGGCGAAGAATGAGGGGTGACTTGATAGAGGTTTACAAGATGATCTGAGGAATAGATAGAGTAGACAGTCAGAAACTTTTTCCCCGGGTACAACAGAGTGTTACAAGGGGACATAAATTTAAGGTGAAGGTTGGAAAGTATAGGGGGGGGGGATGTCAGGGGTAGGTTCTTTACCCAGAGAGTGGTGGAGGCATGGAATGCGCTGCCTGTGGGAGTGGCAGAGTCAGAATCATTGGCGACCTTTAAGTGGCAATTGGATAGGTACAACATTGTGGGCCGAAGGGCCTGTTCTGTGCTGTATTGTTCTATGTTCTATGGTCTTGAAATATTATGCCAAATATTGAGGCAAAAGATACTACTGCTCACTCACCATGTGAACACCAAATTAACCTGCGCAATGTCACCCTCACATAAATAAGCAGCTGAAAAGCACAACAAAAGTGTGCAATAACATGACCCAATCATGGGCCAATGTCATCCAATGTACTCAATGTCATACATGAACTTCAAAGTGGAAAATTCTGTCCAGTCACAGTATGGAAGTACAACTATGTTACATGCCAGTGAAGTTGGCCACTTTAGAATGGCCTATTTACAGTGCATAATTTTGAAATATTTCTGAAGTCTGACTAAATGCTATACCATCTGTTCAATATTTTAACTGCTGAAAATCCATTTTTCACATAATATAATGTGAGAATACGTCATATAATCTGTCAGGTACACAGAATACTCAAGAGAAAGTAAGTTGAAAGAATTGGCTCCAGGCTGCAGTATGTTAGTACAATACCTGGATTATTTGTAATCCAGATTATTATTTCTAATATAAACCACCAGCTGTATGATTTTGTTTCTTCACCTTCATTTTTCTCAAAGTTACCTTCTTCTGTAATGCATTTAAGCTTACATGGTTAACTTTCAAGTAATCAGCAAATTTATTGTAAAAGTTTCTCAGATGAACCAAGTAGGCAGATCAACTATCAAGTTGTCAACCAGTAGTGAGAAATAATTTGCAAGGCATTTAGTTATCTCTTGTACCTGTTATGCTGCAAGGCATTATGTTTAAATATGTCATATTTCTGTTTGCAAGTAAAGTATAACCAGCTGTAGTGTGGAATTCATTTTATGATGGGAACGTGCAGCATGGAGGACAGAGTGAAAGCTGATGTGGGATGAAGGCATAACTTGTCAAGAATGGCTGATCAGGTTAGGCTTCTGTTCATTAGAAATCAGGAGAAAGAGGGTGATCTTATTGAAATATACAAGATTTTGACCAGGTTTGACAGAGTAGACATTGACAAGATGTGGCCACTATTGGGAAATCTTGAATGAGGGAAGGTAATTTAATGAATCAAGGGACATTCAACTGAAAATGAGATCTGAAGGAATTGTTTCCCCTAAACAATAGTGACTATCTGTAACTCCTAACCTGTGTGTGTTGTGGAATCCAGATCACAAAACTTTCACGGAGGGTGTAGATAGATTTTTGAAATAAAGGAGCTGAGCGCTGTTGGGAATCAGCTCAAGAGGCGCCCTGGGACAGAGCAGCAATAATGTTATAAATGGCAGGGAAGACTGAATGTCCTATTTCTTCTATTCTTCAAGAAAAGACTTCTGACTGAAGATATTGAATTTCTTTTAGAAAACAGATGGTTTTAACTGAACAGGGACACAGATGTGTCAGGATGTGTCATTAAGGCAGTGGCCCAATTAATCGCAGCACTAAACTCTCAGTTGTGGAGAGCAACTCGTGTAGAAATTGCCTTGCTGGCTTTCTTCCTGCTTCATCATGATGCAGATATTACATCCATTGCTGGCATGCAGCTGGAGAGCACTCCCTTTTCTCTGCCAAGAGCAGGGCTACAAGCAGTAATCCTGCATAGCCACAGTGGGATTGATAAGTAATTGAAACCCAATCAGATGATCCAATTTGAGGTATTGCCTTACATGTCAAAGGACTATGAAAGGGGTAGAAACCCATAACCCAAAAGGATAAAGCAAAATATTGTAGATGCTGGGAGATCTGCAACAAACAGGATGCTGGAGATACTCAAGTCTGACAGCATCTGTGAAAGGGAAAAAAAAGTATTCACAACTTGAATCTGGGATGACCATCCTTGGAAATGGATCCATAAAGATATAAAATTGATGTTGCTAGGCTTGTACAATTTGGGCAATCTCAAGTCGTCATATGAAATGACTTGCTCAATGACCTAACCACTTGGGGATGAACTCCTGTTCACCGATCTTCAAAGCAACTGATGTTTTAAGTGTGCACTATATTGTGGGTTCATACAAACTTTAATTTGTGTTATTGATACCTGGAGAGCAATTTATTTGGCTGGTGGCAGTGGGACTTTGGGGAGGGGAAAGTAGAGAACTTTGATGCAGAGTGAAAACAAAAAAGGTAGGGGAGCCCAGGAACAGTTTCCCTGACTGGAGCAAAAAAAAAGTATGCATTTCTGAGAGGAATTGCACACTTCCTCTCGGTTGTTTTTGTGTAGGTGATGTTAATGTCTGTACACTCTGAAGCTTCTATGCAGTCTTAACATCAATGAGCATGCCACTATCTAAACTTAGACTCAAGGAAGCAATAAAATATTGTTATAAAACCATAATCCAAAACAGACTTTGTCCCCCAAGAACACTGAACACATCAGATATAAAGCTGCCTGTCAACTCAAGAAATAAGCAGTCATATGAGGTTTTTATAGCTATGACCAAAAACAATTAAAACTCCTGGCATGTTTTATACACTGACTGCCTTATGTAACTTTTCTGAGAATGAGAAGTTTTGATTCTGTTTAAAAATTCAGTGAAAGAATAAATGAAAATCCATATTTAATAAACATATATTGTAATATTTGGCAGAGTGTATTTTGCTGGTTACCACTTAATTACTATTTGCTCATAGGCTTGCCAGCTTACAGAAATCTGCTTGCTGTAGTTGATTATAAAAGGCAAAGAGATTTATTTTGTATGGCATGGAGAGGTAATTTAACAAAAGTCAAGGAGGCAATGGGTAAACACTGCCCAAAAGAAGCAATGCCATGTGCACGAATCTGGAGGAATATTCAATGAATGATATTTGAGAAATGGACATTTGACAGAAGATCAACGATTTAAAGCAACGTTCCACATATGAAGGCATGACACAGGGCATACTGAAGTCAGAGATGATATAAAAGTTGATTGAAATGTCACTATACTCAACACAAGATGACCAAATTAAACTTTCAAAATTTCAGTAGTGAGTGATTAAATTGTTTGAGGACAATAACAAGAAACCAAAACGAATCTCTCAAAGTCACAGCCATTCAAAAGTTTTAGCAGGTGGGTGGTGTGACAAGTTGAGTCTACTTCTAGAACACTGCTGCAGTCTCAATGCTGCTGTCAAAGTACATTACCTAGTGAATGCATGCTTTTCTTCTTTCAAAAGAACAAACTCACAACAGAAGGCAGAGAGCACAGATGGGCAAATTGCACGCGGCAGGTCAATTCCTTTTATAAGGTTGATAATGAAAGTCAATGGCTAGAAGGCAGTACACAGCATGGGTAAGCAAAAGCTTAGCCAAGGACATGTTCTTTGCACAACAATGTTCTTCAGCACGTGTGTAGCTACAACTCAGATATAACTCCGACAGGAAAATGTCTAACTGCGTATTTATGTTTATACATCAAGTTTCGATATGCTAGACCACTGGGCCATAATTCTAAGCCGTGTCAGCAAACTCACCATAGTCTCCAATGCCATCACAAATTGAAGGAAGCAACTGATGTCACAAAAGCACTCTTCTGCATTTTATTGATTTAGAGTAAGATACCAGCCAATGAGCCATAGAATCCTAAGAAATTACAAGCAAGCAGATGGCTGCAATGCATACTGTGAAATAATTCCACTCCTTAATTTAAAGAAAGGAGATTTTTCTACTAATAGCCTGACCTTTGAAGATCTGTGTCTCTAACCCTCAAAATCTGACATGAATTGTTGAAAACTCATTGTTACCTGGCAAGAATCACTCATATCAATCACACTTTCATCTGATCTCCATCTAACAAAGATAAAATTTATTAGAATAGTTATTATTGCAGCCAATTGACTAAAGGTTGTAAGTCTTATCCTGTATCACTTCCCAGAAATTCAACTGTTATAAAATATTCCCTATGATAGTTCATTAGCTCAAACTCTAGGCTTACCACAAACAAATAAAACTTTCCTCTCTAAGGCTGCAAGTATTTTAAATTGTAAGGCAACTTCTCCAACTGTGCTTTCTCAACCTTGTTTGAAAATGTAATGAATGGGGTTCAATATGATCACTCCAGCTACGATCAAGTTTCTTTAATACAACTCCAACCAAAGTAATGTCTGTAATTTGTCAAAAATCATTTGTAAGATCTTGTGCTTTCAGACACAAACGTCTTCAGAGCACCGAGAATGCTCATCTTTTATTCTTCATTCTTTTTTTCCATGCTAATCTATCACAGGAACAAAAATTAGGCCATTCAGCCCCTTCAACCTCTTTCACAATGAAATCAGGCTGATCTGTAACAACTCCATCAACCATCTTAATTCAATATCACAATATCTATTTCAGAATTAAAAATTACTAAATGAACTAGGATCTACTGCTTTGTATTGGAGAGTCTGACATTTCTATTCCCTTCTGCATGCAGAATTTTCTAACTTTTCCTAATTATCTCAGGTTACATCTTCCTACTAGATTCCTTGATCATTGGAAAGATGTTTCCCTCAAATCTTATCAAGCAATTTCTTTCCAATCCTAAAATCAATCTCACCAGTCAATATTAGACGGGAATACAAGCATAGTTTATGTAACCTCTCTGCATAACCCAATTTTTGGAGCCTTGATTACATTCTGTTGAATTGCTATATTCTTTCTAAGACCAATATATCCCAAGGTGAATGAAAATATCATTATATAATATCACAACAAAACAGGCCAACAGCAAATTTAAACCCAAGTACAGACTTCAACACAAAAATCTAGTTGACATTTCTACATTATATGCAAGTACCAGGTGTACTGTTTCATCAGATAAGACATTATATGGAGGTTCAGACTGCCCACAGGTAAATGCAAAATATTCCATTTCATTTGTAGGAGTTCAGGGAACTTGATTTCCAGCCAGCATTTATCCAACATTCAGAATTAGTTGGTCAATTATCTCATTGCTGTTTGAGACACCTTGGGGTATGCAAATTGCACACTGCATACCTATATAAATGACAACAATTCAAATATATTCTACTTGCTGTAAACTAGTTTGGACAGGTTCTCTCTCCCGGAGTTGGGAGGTCATGTTGCGGCTGGACAGGGCATGGATTAGGCCACTTTTGGAATTTGAGCACAATTCTGGTCTCCCTCCTATAGGAAGGATGCTGTGAACTTGAAAGGGTTCAGAAAAAACCTACAAGGATGTTGCCAGGTTTGGGCTATAGGCAGAGGCTGAATACACTGGGGCTGTTTTCCCTGGAGCAGAGGCCGAAGGGTGACCTTATAGAGGTTTACAAAATCACGAAGGATGTGGATAAGATAAATAGACAAGGTCTTTTCCCTGTAGTGGGGAAATCCAGAACGATATGGTATAGGTTTAGAGTGAGAGGGGAAAAAATTTAAAAAGGGACCCAAGGGGCAACCTTTGCACACAAAGGGTGGTGCATGTGTGGACTGAGCTTCCAGAGCAAGTGGACGAGCCTGGTACAATTACAATATTTAAAAGGTGTCTGGATGGGTATATGAATAGGAAGTGTTGAGAGGGATATGAACCAAGTGCTGGCAAATGATACTAAATTAATTTAGGATATCTGATTGGCATGGATAATTTGGACTGAAGGATATGTTTCCGTGCTGCACAGCTCTATGACGATTTCTTTCCAAAACAAGAGAAAAGGGATTGTTTCAGTACCAGTAAGATTATCCAAACAACAGGAAGGGCAACAAGCTTTCCCTTGGTTTCCAGGCATCCCAGGTTAATGAATACCTAATCTCCTGCACTGTTGGATACATTAAATGATTAAAATTTTACAATGCCTTAGTTAGAGTCCTAGATTCAGTGTCTTACAGAATGGTGACAGGCCCTTTGGCACAAACTGGTCGTTGCCGACCAAAATGTCCGTCCACACTAACCCCATTTCCCAAGGCCCATATCCTTCTAATCTTTTCCTACCCATGATTTTGAGGGCTGGTGTTGGACTGGGGAGTAAAAAGTGAAAAATCACAACACCACGTTATAGTCCAAAAGGTTTATTTGGAAGCACTAGCTTTCAGTGCACTGCTCCTTCATCAGGTGGCTGTGGAGTACAAAATCATAACAGACAGAATTTATAGCAAATGTTTAGTGTGATGCAACTGAAATTATATATTGAAAAACACTTGGATTGTCTGTTAAGTCTCATCTTTTAGAATGACCATGTTGGTTTCAGTTCTTTCATATGTAAATCCCAGAACTTTTTTTTGTAAAAGATTACATTCTCAAGTGAACTTTAACAATAGGTGCCACGCCAGCTCAAATAACACAATGAAGGTGTGAGGTGTCTCATGTGAGGCTGTCTGTGCCATAATGTTCAGAGTGATGCTATTCCTAAAAAAAAAAGGGATTTACAGAATCTAACATGGATTTATGCAGTTGAGTAGAATAAAATGTAATTCTGCAAGTACAAATTCACCCCACAAATAAATAAATATATATATATATATATATATATATATATATATGTGTGTGTGTGTGTGTGTGTCTCTCTGTCTCTGTCTGTCTCTATATGGGGGAGGGGGGGGTGCGGGGGCAATATGAGTGGCCATGAGACTGTGAATGTATATGTGTGAGAGACAGTGTAAAGGGGTATAAGTCTGTGAGAGGGTGCATGTGTGGGTACACACGTGAGCGAGAGAGTGGGGTCACCTGCAGTGTGACATGAACCCTGGTACTGAACTTGGTTAGTGAGCAAAATTAGGGCGCATGGTATTGGGGGCAAAGTACTAACTTGGATTGAAAGTTGGTTGGCTGATAGGAAACAAAGAGTAGTGATAAACAGCTCCATTTCGGAATGGCAGGCAGTGACCAGTGGGGTACTGCAGGGATCAGTACTGGGACCGCAGATTTTTACAACATATGTTAATGATATAGAAGATGGTATTAGTCATAACATTAGCAAATTTGCTGATTATACTAAGCTGGGTGGCAGGGTGAAATGAGAAGAGCATGTTAGGAGATTACAGGGTGACCTGGACAAGTTAGTCAAGGGGGCGGTGGATGGCAGATGCAGTTTAATGTGGATAAATGTATGGTTATCCACTTTGGTAGCAAGAACAGGAAGGCAGATTACTATCTAAATAGAATCAATTTAGGTAAAGGGGCAGTACAGAGAGATCTGGGTGTTCTTGTACACCAGTCAATGCAGGTAAGCATGCAGGTACAGCAGGTAGTGAAGAAGGCTAATAGCATGCTGGCCTTCATAATAAGAGGGATTGAGTATAGAAGCAAAGAGGTTCTTCTGCAGCTGTACAGGGCCCTGGTGAGACCACACCTGGAGTACTGTGTGCAGTTCTGGTCTCCAAATTTGAGGAAAGACATTCTGGCTATTGAGGGAGTGCAGCGTAGGTTCACGAGGTCAATTCCTGAAATGGCGGGATTACCTTACACTGAAAGACTGGAGCGCCTGGGCTTGTATAACCTTGAGTTTAGAAGACTGAGCGAGGATCTGATTGAGACACAAGATTATTAAAGGATTGGACACTCTGGAGGCAGGAAACATGTGTACGCTGGTGGGTGAGTGCCGAACCAGAGGACACAGCTTAAAAATACGGGGTAGACCATTTAGGACAGAGATGAGGAGAAACTTCTTCACCCAGAGAGTGGTGGCTGTGTGGAATGCTCTGCCCCAGAGGGCAGTGGAGGCCCAGTCTCTGGATTCATTTAAGAAAGAGTTGGATAGGGCTCTCAAGGATAGTGGAATCAAGGGTTATGGAGATAAGGCAGGAACAGGATACTGATTAAGGATGATCAGCCATGATCAAATTGAATGGTGGTGCAGGCTCAAAGTGCAGAATGGCCTACTCCTGCACCTATTTCTATTATCTATTTCTATTGTCTATCAGCCTCTGCTCGGCCACTTTGCATTGTTGCCTATTCTGAAGTCCGCCTTGGAAGATTGTCACCCGAAGGTCCGAGGTCAAATGCCCCGGACCACTGAAGTGTTTGCTGACTGAAATGTTCCCTCCCAATCAGCAAACACTTCAGCGGTCTGGGACATTTGACCTCGGACCTTCGGGTGATCATCCTCCAAGGCGGACTTCAGGATAGGCAACAATGCAAAGTGGCCGAGCAGAAGCTGATAACCAAGTTCGGTATCATGGGGCTGGCCTCAATTGGGGCCTTGCGTTCATACACATACACACTTACACCCCATTACACTCTCACTCACACTCAAACACCACCCCCCCAACACCCAAGTTTGTGGGGTGAATTTGTACTTGCAGAATTACATTTTATTTTACTCAAAAACTTCATGAATCTAAGATTCTGTAAATTCCTTTTTTAGAAATAGAATCAGTCTGAACATTGGGGCATAAGAAGCCTCACACAGGGCATCTCACACCTCCAATGAGCTGACATGGCACCTATTATTAAAGTTCACTTGAGAATGTAACTTTTTAAAAAATGTTCTGGGATTTACTTAAGAACTGAAACCAACATGGGCATTCTAAAAGATGAGAGACTTAACGAACAATCCAGGTCTTTTTCAATTTTTCATCTCAGCTGCATCACACTGTAAACTTTTGCTATAAATTCTGTGTCCTACAATCTTATATTCCACAACCACCTGAAGGAGCAGCACTCCAAAAGCTAGAGCTTCCAAATAAATCTTTTTGAATATAACCCGGTGTTGTGGCATTTTTAACTTTCCTATCCATGTATTTGTCCAAATGCCTTTTAAATGTTGTTAATGTACCCACCTCAGCCACTTCCGCTGGCAGCTCATTCCTTGTGCGTACCACCCTGTGTAAAAAATATTGCCTCTCAGGTTCCCTTTTATTCTTTCCCCTCGAACCTTAAACTGATGCCCTTTAGTCCTTGACTCCCCAACCCTGGGACAAAGACTGAGTGCATTCACTCTGTCCATGCTTTTCATGATCTATAAAGGGCACACTCCCCTCAGTCTCCTACACCTCGAAAGAAAAAGAAACTCCTAGCTTGTCCAGCCTCTCCTTAAAACTCAGACCTTTGAGTCCTAGCAATAGCCTTGTAAATTTTTTCTGCACTTTTTGCAGTCTAATAACATCCTTCCCATAGCAAGGTGACCAAAACTGGACACAATATTACAAGTGCGGCCTCACCAATGTCCTGTACAGCTGCAACATAACATCCCAACTTCTATACTTAAAATTCAAATAACTGAACGAGAACAAAAATATAGCAACGTCAATATCCTTACACACAAATGCAGTTCCAAAAAATAATCATTAAGTTAAACAAATAGTTGTTTTATGATTAGTGGAGTGTTCAATCATCAAACTTAGAAGCAGTTCAGGGAAATTTCACTAGGGATGGGGGGCTCTGTCTTCTGAGGACAGGTTGAGCATGGTGGGCCTATACTTAATGAAGTTTTGAAGAGTGAAAAGTGACCATATTTAAATAAGTGTCAAATGGAATTGGACAAGGTATGTGCTTAGAAGATTTATTTTCCCCACCCTTGTGGGAGAATTTAAAACTAGGGGTTAAACATTAAAAATTAGTGACCTTCCACTTAAGACAGAGTCTTGGAGTCACAGAGATGTACAGCATGGAAACAGACCTTTCGGTCCAACTTACCCATGCCGAACAGATATCTCAACCCAAACTATTCCCACCTGCCAGCACCTGGCCCATATCCCTCCAGATAAATTTCGGTTCTCAGTATTATTAATGTTTGGAATTTTCTTCCCCAAGAGAGCAACGGCAGCTAGGTTGATGAACATGCTCAAGGTTGAGTTAAAGAAGATTTTCTTTGACAAAGTAAAGATTTTTGAGGATTGGCCAAGAAAGTGAAGTTTTAGACACAACTAAATCAGTACTAACATAATGAGTAGCACAGCAGGCTATGATGTTTGAAATCTTTTCCCGCAGACAAACGTTCAAAATCCAAATGTTTTTAAGTCCTGATAAATGGACTCACTCTCAGATCTTGATGGGATGGTTGCTTGGAATTCTTCCTTATAAATGTATCAAATTATCCAATTGTATTTCTACTTAAAAAAAATACTTCATCAGTCGTTCATCTTTTCGAAATAACATAGTTAGACGTTTTAAAAAAGGGGTATCCTTGTCACGTTTGATTTATTAGTAGACCTGTCACTCGGAGGAAAGGGGATTCCTATTTTGGTTTCATAACTCACATTTTAAAATTGTTAGTGCACATTGACATATTTTGATTATCGTTCAGTTAATTGAATTTCAAGTTCATAGGGGTATCAACCAAGAACTCCAGGACAGTTTCACAAACTACATAATCTATGTATTACAATGTTTATCTTTACTGTATTTCAGTTTGAGGGTTTCAAATATTGGACAGATATTGCATTTAAAATTTCCAGTCAAGATGCAAACATTTCAAAAGATTCTTTGTGTACCTAATCAATGAAATGAAAACTTCTGCCAACTGTTATTGTTTTCAGTAACATGAGTATTTGTATACACAAGCTACAGTTCAGTGCAATGCAACACTATGGAAAAACAATCGCAATTTTCTGCATTGATCTAAATGAATATAAATGCCGCAGTAAAACATTTTTCTTCATAATCTTATAACTTCACTGCAATAATGGAAAAATATACAGAAAGAACAGATTGCTGAATTATGTGAAAGATGCCCTGAGGCAGAAAACATTTTTGTTGAGAAATAAAGCCCCACAAAGTAGAAAGATTTGATGAAACAGCCTAGCGTGTAGTCTCCCAGCACCAGTCCACGGCTTATGCCAGAATGAAATCTATGTTATCTAAAACTGTTAATACTATAATGACATGTATATAGGTCACCACCAAAATTGAGCTACTCCCTCTCTCCAAGAAAAGTAACTCCCTTAAAGTCTGCACATGTACTTCAAGTTCTTACATTAAAAAACCGAATTAGTTGCATAGATAATTTAACCAATTTTAAAAATGACTGAAAGTATACAAATTAAGTGTGTTTCAAGATAGATAGATAATTTATCAACCTCAAGCTTAGCACTGAATCAACCGGTATCACAGAAGCTAGGTTGGGCAGTTGAATTGGTGAGTTGGCCCAATCGGTCATTTCAGTGCTTGAAAACATTTTTTTTTTAACAGTAGCATTTACAAATGCATAAAGTGCACCACAGTGAATTGGACTGTAATGATTAAATAAAGAATTTTATATTCAGAGTATAATTAATGAGCTGACTTCTCCATGTCTGAACTTTCAACAGATGATGTTTCTTTACTCTAGACAATGTCAACAGGGCTCTGTTGGAGAACCTTGCGCAAACAACAAGTTAGTGTGAACAAAATATTTCGGAGAGTCACCTTGGAGTCTAAAGGGGTTGAGGGACATGGAGATGACAGACATTGATAAAGGAGTGAGGCAAAACAATGCCAGGTCATGATAAGATTAAATAATCCTTGACTGGGCAGAGACAACATTAATGACATTAATCTATGACCTAGAATGGGCAACTGGTCCTCATATTTGTATGAAACAAGATTAGATTTTGGATAATGAAGATGCATGCATCCAAAACTGTAGAAACACACTGAATTTTTCTGCTTCTCAGAGTTTTCCTCTATTATGTGATTCATCTAGGAAAACAATGTCTTCCTTGCACTTGGCATTTTATTTGCTGCTTAAGGGATGCTGTAAATCCACTGTCAGCTAATAAATTTAACCCACATCTCAACAATGATTATACTTGAAAAGTAATTCACTGTCTGAAACAATTTAGAAAATTGTGAGAATACATTTTTATCTGCTTCAAACTATCAAGTTTCATTGATTCCTTAAAAAATGTGAATTTAAAATCCAGATTTCAGAAAAATTCATCTCAAGTGCTTAGATTGGAATCTGTTCAGAAGGTCCACGTGTATACCTTTCACACAGCTCGTCTGCTTTTTAGCCTAGCAAGCTGGTCCTGCTGGCAACTTTCGCATTCCTCCTTAGATCATGTGAAACACTGTAGCCAACAATAAACACATAAGGCAACATCAGCAAAGTAACAAAGATAATTCAAGAAATTTATCCGCCCCAAAACAGTTTACAACTCACCAGTTCCTCCAAATAATGCTATCCCATTGTCAATCTACACAAAACACTGCACCAACTTTAAACTTACAGCTAAAATCAAATACAAATTAAAAACAAATCTGAAATTGAACTCTTAAAAAGATGTGGCAGGAGTAGCAGTAATGTCAATGGACTGGTAATCAAGAGGCCCAGACTAATACTCTTGTAACATGGAATAAAATCCCACAATGGAAACTGGTGAAATTTAACTTAATACATCCGGAATGTAAAGCTGATCTCAGCAATGGTGACCATGATAACTATCACTGATAGTCGTTAAAAAAAATTGCTTCACTAATTCCCTCCAGAAAAGGAAATCTGTTCTCTTTAGCTAGCCTGGCCTATATGGAACTCTTGACTCAAAACTGTAAATCACCTTACACCTTGTACGTAACAGGTACTCATGTGACTCAGCCAACGTTGTCTATCTTATACGTTACAGGCAAGGATGACCTGAGGCATGGTACATTGGGGAAACCAAGCAAAGGCTACGACAATGGATGAATGGGCACCGCACAACAATCAACAGACAGGAGGGTTCCCTCCCAGTTGGGGAACAGTTCAGTAATCCAGGACATTCGACCTCGGACCTTCAGGTGACCATCTTCCAAGGCGGACTTCGGGACAGGCAACAGCGAAAAGTGGCCGAGCTGAGGCTGATAGCTAAGTTCAGTACCCATAGGGAGGGCCTCAACCAGGACCTTGGGTTCATGTCACATTACAGGTGACCACCATTGCACTATATACACACACACACACACACAAACGCACACTCAGACACCCACACACACCCTCACAGACTTAAGACACTCTACACTCACTATACACACACACACACACACACTTTCTCACACTCTCAACCCCCAAGACAGACAGAGACAGAGAGACAGACAGAGAGACAGACAGAGAGACAGACAGAGAGACAGACAGAGAGACAGACAGAGAGACAGACAGACAGACAGACAGACAGACAGACAGACAGACAGACAGACAGACAGACAGACAGACAGACAGACAGACAGACCCACATGCACACATATATTTTTGTGGGATGAATTTGTACTTTCAGGGTTACATTGTACTTTGCTCAAAAACTGCATGCATTCATGTAAAACTCTGATCTCACTTTTTAGATTAGAATCAATCTAAACATCATAGCATAGACAGAGAACACAAGGGGCTAACACCCTCAACATATTGTCTAGCTATCACCCATTGTTAACAGCTAACCCGAGAATGTAACTTTAAAAAAAGGGTTTTGTGATTTACACATGAAAGAAGTGAAACTATCACTGTATTCAAATAGATGAAAGACTTAACAATCAATTTTTCAATGTATAATTTCAGTTACATCATACTGTAAATTTTTGCTATAAATTCTGTGTATTAGGATTGAGCCCTCCACTATCACCTGATGAAGGAGCGACACTCCGAAAGCTAGTGTGCTTCCAATTAAACCTGTTGGACTATAACCTGGTGTTGTGTGATTTTTAACTTTGTATACCCCAGTCCAACACCGACATCTCCAAACCAGCAAATTTCATTCTGGATACTGAGGATTGATTTCTTCTTCAAGATGTGGCAAAGCATTCAGGCTCAACACAGGTTAGTTCTACATGTTGAGCAAGTGCTTCACATTTTGTTAGAATCATCTGTGCACATATCGTTTGGACGCTCAGTTAGGTTGAATGGAATGTGTAGAAGCTGTTTGGTCTCTGTGGGTTCTATCTGGAGGAAAGCAGTATATTAGGCAAATTAACTCTTTTCATTTGGCACTGTATAATAGACACTACCGCAATTTCAGACACTGCGTGCTATATGCAATGTGACAAACTTCTTCTCTCAAGCAGCAGTCAGCTTCTAATTGACCAAAACAAAAGACAGGAAATATAGATGGGAACATTTGATAAGCTGAGGAGGACATGAAATTTGCAATACTTTAAACCAAGGAGATAGAGTAACTCTCCTCCCAATTCTGAATACCCCACCTTATGAGTGGGCACATGCGTGCTTTGCACTTCCCTTTTAGTGTCAGAAAGTATGGTGCTAGAGAAAGCACAGCAGATCAGGCAGCATCCGAGGAGCAGGAGAGTTAATGTTTTGGGCATAAGCCCTTCATCAGAAACTCTCCTGCTCCTCAGCTGCTGCCTGACCTGTGCTTTCTCCAACACCTCACTTTTCGACTCTGACTTTCCAGCATCTGCAGTCCTCACTTTCTCCTACTTCCCTGTAAGGACTCAATACAAACCAAGTACAAGAAAGTATGCAAACTTAACAGCAAGAGGCCCTATGTGGCTTATTAAAATTATTGACAGCAAATGCCATATCTGCCCCTTAGTTTAAAACCCACTGTTAAAAGTGGCGGTAATTCCCAGAAACACAATTAAAAATGCAAGATACTGCCCGAACTGAACACAAAAAATTAGGAAACAAGGGACTACTTTTCCTGAACAACAACAGTTTCAATGACCTTATTAATTGTTCAGTAGGCTGGTCCTAATGATTCTCATTACATGTTTGTGTTGCTTGATACAAAGAACAAAACAGCACATGAACTGGTCCTTTGGCCCTCCAAATCTGTGCAGCCACATTTTGCCCTTCCATGCTAAAACTGCCTTAACTTACAGGATCCAAATGCCTCTATTCTCGTCCTATTCATGTACTGGCCCAGGTCCTTCTTGAATGCTGTTATTGTCTACTTCCACTTCCTCTAGAAATGCTTTGCAGGCACACACCAACACCACCGTTTGTGTGAAAAAAATTGTCTCACATCTCAAACTCAACCCAAACCGCTCCCCCCTCCTTGAACCTTGAACCTATGTCCCCTACTAACTGACCTCTCCACCCTGGGAAAAAGCCTCAACTTTCCACTCCATCCATGTCACACACTATCTTTTAAAACTTCTATCAGGTCGTCCCTCAATCTCCTGTGTTCCAGTGAAAACAAGCCCAGTCTATCCAACCTTCCTTCATAGCTAAAAGCCCCCATACCTGGCAATATCCTGATCAACTTTTTCTGTACCCTCTCCAAAGCATCCTTCTGGTTATGTGGTGACCAGAACTGTACACAATATTCCAAGTGTGGTCTAAATGAAGTTCTGTAAAGGTGCAGCACAACTTCTCTATTCTTATACTCAATGTCCCTTAGAATGAAGGCAAGCAAGCAGAGACCCTTTTTTTTTTTTAAGATACCTGGTCTGCACCTCAGTAATGTGTGGATGTGCACACCCTGACCCCTCTGTATTAGTACTCCTAAGGGTTGTGCTACTTGTTGCATAATTTCCACCTGGACTTGTCCTTCCAAAATGCATTAAGTCACATTTGTCCAGATTAAACTCAACTGCCATTTTTCTCCCCATGCCTCCAATAGATCTTTATCCTGCTGTATCCTCTGATAATTCTCACTATCCACAATTCCGCCAATCTTTGTACTGTTCACAAATTTACTAGTTCGACCAACTATGTTTTCCTCCAAATCACTTACGTAGACCATGAACTGAGGTCCCAGCTATGATCCTCATGAAACATTACTAATCACAGCCTTCCATTCCGAAAAACATCCTTCCATCACAACCCTCTATAACTAATCCAAAATGCCAGCTCACTTCTGATACCATGTGACCTCACCTTTTGTACCAGTCTGCCATGAGGGAGCTTGTCAAAGGCTTTACTGAAGTCCATCAACTGCTGTTTCCTCAATCATCTTCATCTTCTCATCAAAAAACTTAAAGTTAGTGAGGCATGACCTCCCCCACACAAAACAATGCTAAGAAGTCCATTTACTTGTGGATAGATCTTGTTCTTTCATACAGGATTTCCAATAATTTCCCCTACCACTGACAGCAGACTCACAGGCCTGCAATTTCCTAAATTATCCCTGCTACCCTTCTTAAACAGTGGAACAAGATTTCCTATTCTCCAGTCCTCTGGGACCTCATGTGTGGCCAAAGGGGATACAATGTCTGTCAGTGCTCCAGCAATTTGTTCCTTTGCCACCTTCAATATTCTGGGATAGATCCCATCAGGATCTGGAGACTTGTCTACCTTAACATTTTTAAAGACAGACAACACTGCTTGCTTTTTAATAGCAACTTGACTTAGAAGTTCAACACTCCCTTGAGATCATCCTCCACCAATTCTCTCTCTCTGGTGAATACTGACACAGTATTTGTTTAGGACCTCGCCTACCTATTCTGGCTCCACACACAGATTCCCTCCTTTAACCTTGCATGGACAAACCCTTTCCCTAGCTATCCTCTGGCTTTTTATACGTATAAAAACCTTGGGATTCTGCTTAATGCTGTTTGCTAATGACTTTTCATGACCCCTTTTAGCCCTTCTACTTCCTTAAGTCCTTTCCTACTTTCCTTACATACTTCAAGGGCTTCATCAGACCTTACGTATGCTAGATGAGTTGACTGAACTCTCAAACCAATAATCAAGAACGCCATGTTGATAGGTTGAAAAATAAATAGAGCCTCTCCATTTCAAGCATAGGCATGTCTATTAGGAATTAATAACTTGCCTGCTGTGTGCATACATGGATGTAAAGCACACCTGAAGAAATAGACAGTGATTATTTCGTACTGCAGGCATTTTCTCATCTGAAGCTGCTTGATATCTTGCGTCTCTCAAAATAAAACCAATTGAACAATTTTTAGGTGATGATGGCAGCTCTTACTAGCCTGAACATGAGCCATGGTCAGATAAGGCCTTTGCAATAGTGACATTGCAACTTGATGGATATTTAAAATAATCAGACTTCAGAAGGGGCATTAGGATGCTTAGCTCAATTTGCCTCTTTAAATTGATTCTTGAAATGTAAATATCAATTGCCTTACCTTGCCAAAAGGACTAGATGTGTTTTTATGGCAACGATAGGTCATTGGTCTCATTTATTAGCCTGGTATTTTCCAGCTGCTGTTGAGGAGAGTTGAACCCATGTCTTGGGCTCAGGTCACATGACCATGAGGCCACCACATCCTACTAACGAATGGCATCCAGAGAGTTTTTTTTAAAACTCGAGACTCCAATTGGTTTTTAGGATGGCATTTTTCCATCTTTCTTTGACCCAATCTACGAGAATCTTAGAATGCATGTTGTGGAAAAGCAGGAGGTGTTTATCATGAAATCACAGTAGCTATCAAACATTAATGCAAACACCTAATGCTCAATTTCAAATAAAGCATCATCTATCCAGTTGCACTTTTCAGAAAGCAAAAATGGGTTAATCACACTTAAATTATCTTAATTGGGTTAAATTTTGACTTTGCAACTGTTACATTTTGACCAAATTTACAAAATGCATTCAAAGCTGACTGACAGGGATTAAAAGCTTAGGACTTGACCATCTGTGACGGAGGAAAAAAAAATAATTTCATCAACTTGCCAAAAACTGTGAAGTTAGGGTTGAATGTAACTGTGGATTTACTTAAAGTTTTTTTAACCAGGATTATTAAAGATGTAACTGACTCCAAATAGTAACTTGACCTGTAAAACCCTTCTAATTTTCAGTAGAATACTCCAAATTTGATTCAGGTGGAAGAAAAATTCTAACCTTTTAATTAGATAATCTGCAATTAGTTATATGAAATTTGGTATCCATTAAAGCGCTCATTATATAGAGCAGTTACAAATATGTTTTGAAAAAGATGCTTGTTAATTTTATGAAACAAAAATGAACTGGTCAAAGATGTCCAGACAGATTTGATCAGCTTCTGCAAACAAAATGATCCATGTATCAACATGGATGCAAGATATTCTGAAAGAAATTCTTCAGAAACTGTTATTGTAGTTCCATTATTCATTTATTTCATCTTTTCATGAGCTGTTCCTTAGTTAGTTCTTTCTGCTATTATGTGTGTTTCGTCAATGAGAATTGACTGTAACATGATTGATAAATAGGAGAACGCTGTTTGTAAAATGCAAACTTTGCATACATGCATTGGTTACTAAGAGATTCCATTCCCAACACGAAGTGTTGCAGAGTACATAAGAACAAAACGTTTATACCAAGATAGTCTGAGTTAACATCATTATTCAGTTGACTCACGTGCTTTGTTGCAAAGTGCTTTTTGTCATCAAGAATGCTATTGAGAATATTGTGGAGGCCTGGGGTGATATCAGTAAGGATTGCTTGCATGGAGTTTGGCAGAAGCTTCTTCCAGATTGTATTCATGATTTTAAAGGCTTTGAGCTATTAAAAGAGTTCCCAAAAATCAAAGACCATTGTGTTGCTCTTGCAAAGCAAGTTGGATTTGAAGGAATAAGGATGTAGAGGAGCTGCTTGAGTCCCATTATGAAGCTGATCTACAAGAACTTGTTGCTGAGGGGGAAATGGAAGCTGGAGATGGAGATGAAGATGATGAAATCCTGGATGCAGCATCACAAGAGCTTTCCATTTCTCTCGTCTTCTGTCCTGAGGAAAGTTTAGAAGCAGCTGCAGCTCTTAGGAGACAATGCTTACAATGCAAAACGCAGCAGGATAGCAACTCGTGGAATAAAGTCTTATTTGGCACCCTATGAACAGCTTCTTTATGAAAGAAGAAAAATGACAAAGCATCAAAAATGAGATTTTTTTTAAGCCAACCCGCAAAAAACAGTCAGAAGACAATGAACCACAGCCGTCTACTTCTGGATTAACTATTTTTTTGTGCTAATCCTGCAATCACAACTGTATCTGAAGATGATGACGATCCTCAGCCCCGTCTTAATAATTCAGCAACCTCAAAACAGCTGTTCCCTGCCCCTCAATCAAGTTATCCTCAAATGTTTCAAGATAAAGTGTTACATTTACTGCATTGTTGCATTATTAGATATAAATTTAACATTTAAACTGTGCTATCCTTTGTGTTAGGCTAACTACTATATTTGGTTGAATATTTGAGCAATATTTCTGGTGGTCTGCCCTAACCCTATTTTTTCCCATTAGCCTGGTATTTTTATTGCATGATTTTCTGTAGCACGAGGGAAAACAAGAAAGCAACTATCACATTATAGCAGAAAGTACCGTACTTCCTTTCTTCCTTCTAGTCAGTTCTGTGAAACATCCATAACAAAGTTCAGGATACTGCTTTATGACACAAAACATTTCACTCTATTATTTATTTAATTAAATGACCTTTTAAAAACAGTTTAGTTTGTAAAATGTTGACCTATTTGGATCATCTAAATATCCACATGCCTAATATACAAAGAAAACATAACTCTTTACCCAATTAGAATTTCCAATTGGTTATACAACTTCCTTATTTTCAACTGACTTGAAACAGCTGAGTTGAATTCAGCAGAATTCTGGGAAAAAAAAGTTGGTAAGTTTATTACTGTCATTATATCCTGACTATAATTTCAAATAATGAGTCATCATTAATATTTAGTAAAGGTTAAAGGAAACATCAAGTTATTTTATGTAGCTCAGCTTCCTCAAATTTCATGAAACAGTATTAATATTTTTCTAATCCACTCTAAAAAGTGGTTAATTCCCTAATGCATTGTTACAGAATGATTACAAATGGTGCATGATTCACCACAGTGACCTACAGATTTCATCACAACACTACTTGCATTTTTCACCCAGCTCTTTGGTACCTCCTAGCATAGAGGCAAAGAAAAGCAATGCTAAAGGTCACATCTGGCCATCTTCTATCATGAAACAGAAGGGGGAAGGAAAGGCAAAAACAGAAGACAAAAAATTGTCAAAATAAACAAGAGTCCTCCATGAGCAATAACTATTGCTCATAAATGTATGAAGTAACTAATGGGCCTGTAGTTTCACAACAAGTTTGCCTTGGAAACCAATATTTCACTGAGTGGTTGGTTTGTTGTTCAGTTAAACTCTACATCCTCCATTAGTCTAATATATTCGTGACCAACGTGAAGCATTACAAACTGCAGCATTGTGGAAAACATATCTGTGGTTTCACCACCATATTGGTTGCTTCTGTTTTTATTTATTATTGCACAATGCAAAAGAAATTCACAATGATGAATTCAAGAGTTACAACTTTCTTTCAGATGTGCAAGGATGGTGGCACTGTATTTGAAATTGTGGAAGGTTTTGGTAGACTAAATACAGGAGAACATTTCCATTTGTAGGCCTTTAAATATAGGATAGCCACCACAAAATATCCAAGGGAATGCGAAAGAACCTACTTCACCAAAGGAATAATGAAAATGTGTGGATATCGCTAACACATGGAGTGTTTGAAGCCTGTCGAATCGATACTGTCTAACTCCCTCTTAACAGCAAAAAAAGGGAATAACAAGTTACACACACTCGAGGAAAGATGGGAAGAGACTCAAGTAGAGAATAATCAAAGATATGCGCAGATTGGACCAAATGGCCCATTTCTCTTCCAGTTAATCCTTTGTAAGCATCTCAGACATATGTACTAATCGAGAACTGTTGGACAAGTGACAATTGAAGCTCAATGCAGAGAAATGAGATGATTAATTTTGGTTTAAAACAATGGATGTACAGTATAAAGGGCGCAACTCTAAAAATATTACAGGAGCAGAGACACCTGGGTGCATATGTGAATAGGAGAAAATGAGGACTGCAGATTCTGGGAGATCAGAGCCAAAAAGCATGGCATTGGAAAAGCACAGCAGGTCAGGTAGCATCCAAGGAGCAGGAGAATAGACGTTTCAGGTATAAGCCCTTCATCAGGAATGTTCATGAAGAGCTTATGCCCAAAATGTCGATTCTCCTGTTCCTCAGATGCTGCCTGATGTGCTTTTCCAGCACCATACTTTTGACTGTGTTTATGTGAATAAGCAAGTAAAGGTGGTAGGATAGGTTGAGACACCAGTTAATAAAGCATACAATATTATATCGACAAGAGTGTTGAGTACAATAGCAAGCTACATTGAACATGCTTGAGACACTAGTTCAGCCACACTTTAGAAAGAATATGAATACACTGGAAACAGTGCAGAACAAGTGTACAAAATGGATCCAAGGATGAGGAACTTCACCTGTGAAGATAGACTGGAGAAGTTACGAATACTTTCCTTGAAGAGAAAGAGTGGGTAGCACTTTTCGAAATCATGGGAGCACATGATAGGGTAGTTAGGGAGAAACTGTTTCCACTCATTAAAAAGATCAAGAGAAGGGCACAGATTTAAAATAAGTGGCAAAGAAACAAAAAAAAAAGTGGTGAGTAAAATAATCTTGTTGTCTAGTGATTAGAGACTGGAATGTACTGCCCAAGAGTGTGGTAAAAGCAGGTTCAATTAAGGAATTTCAAAAAGAAACTTCAGACTTTATTGACAAGGGACAGTGTGAAAGGATCCTGAGTGCATTCAGTAGAAAAGCACTATTTAAAATGGTCTTTTGGAGAGCTAGCATGGAGTCAGTGGACCAAGTGGCCACTTTCTGTAATAATTTTGAGATTTTGATCATGGTTATAGGTGTTTTAGGGGCAGCAGTGAAGGCATCTGTAGCAAGAAGAGGGAAGATTATGCAAATCATGAGTTGTGGGTAAAGTGACAGTAGTAATAAGAAACTATCACCCTCATTTTCACTTGTTGTTGTGACTCATATATACATTAGGTGGGACATTGACCATCTCAATTTCAAACTCAACACCGACCAATAATGCTACTGTGGTTTCAATTTAATCCTTGCCTTTAGTTTCCCACTTACTACTTTCCATTAAATTTCTCACGCTACTTTACCTATTCAACTGCCCTGATCATGTCTCAAAGCTGTACACTTGACTTATATACAGTATTTAATAGCGAAGAGCTGTGGAGACTACGACCTCATTTGTAAAGAGGGTATTTTCCTTTTTGATTAAAGGAGATTCAAAATAACATCTAATACTATTTCTAAATCCTACCATCAGTCTACATCCTCACTCCAAACAGACTGAGAAACCTAAAAGGGATGCTAGGCAATTTAGCAGATATTAGCCAGGAGATGAATACCTACCTGACATGCTTTGCAGACAAGGGTAATATTTACAGTTTGCAATTGACATGCATAATACATACACAGCTCAGTACCTTGAAAACAAGCATTTGTTCTGACAAAAGAAACCCCATACAGGCAACAACTTTACTTTTTGGTGAGCTTGTTTGTAGGGTTTACTGGTGTACAGAAAATCATTCGAGATTAAATGACTCTTGCCTATAACTCCAAGATGAGCATCTAATGTATTACACTGGGCATGCTGATTTTGTATGTTTAAGCTAGAGATTAACTCAATATTTGTCCTTTTGAAGTTATGAATACTTTCCTGAAGAAGGGCTCATGCCCGAAATGTCGATTCTCCTGCTCCTTGGATGCTGCCTGACCTGCTGCGCTTTTCCAGCAACACATTTTCAGCCCTGATCTCCAGCATCTGCAGTCCTCACTTTCTTCCTTTTGAAGTTAAACCTGATGATTGATGCAGCCTGATCACTGCAGAAAAGTAAAATCAGGAATCCAAACAAATAAAGTACTGTAGATGCAGGAAATCAGAAACAAGAACAGAAATTGCTGGGAAAACTTGAAATCTGGCAGCATCTGTGGACAGAAAGCAGAGTTAACATTTCAGGACCAGTGATCCTTCTTCAGAACTAAAGTCAAGAACTTTGCTTAACCTTCTAGAACTTCAATGGTTCAACATATTGTCTCTAATAATACTGGTCATTGAAAAACACAGTCTGAAAGTGACGGCCACATGTGCCATATGAATGAATTACAGGATCTGCACATAGCCAAGCTGCATAGTTGAATAAAGTTATATTTGAAGACTAAACTTAAATACTCTTAATGACTTATCTTTTTACAAGCATCGTAGTTGATTTGAATTATCCAATTATGTTAATTGATATTAAGCCTTCCACCAAAGAATTAGAAAATTATTTCTTCAAACTACTAGTTTCTTTAACTTAAGGTGATTTGACTTGAACTTACCTGAATCTGTTAAAGCCAATCAGAGCCCAACAACCAGCTGTAGATTGTGTATTCACATGAGAAATGTTTCTCATTCTCCTCAGTCGTCATGCTCTGTTACTCTAGCTCAGTTTTTCCTCTTTGCATGTGGCATACATCCAGAGTCACAACCCCCTGGGTAACTGTGCTGGAAATCAAGCTTCACTATTCCCAGAGTCTTCAAAAACGTCCAAAGTTAAAAATCACAACACCAGGTTATAGTCCAACAGGTTTAATTGGAAGCACGCTAGCTTTCGGAGCGACGCTCCTTCATCAGGTGATTGTGGAGGGCTCTATCGTAACACAGAATTTATAGCAAAAATTTGCAGTGTGATGTAACTGAAATTATACATTGAAAAATTGATTTCAATGTATAATTTCAGTTACATCACACTGCAAATGTTTGCTATAAATTCTGTGTTACAATCGAGCCCTCCACAATCACCTGATGAAGGAGCGTCGCTCCGAAAGCTAGTGTGCTTCCAATTAAACCTGTTGGACTATAACCTGCTGTTGTGTGATTTTTTAAACTTTGTACACCCCAGTCCAACACCAGCATCTCCAAATTCAAAAATGTCAGAAGTTATAGTCAAACTATCCAAACTATCTGACTGATGAAGTCTAGTTAAGAGAAAACATTCACCAGATTTCAGTACATTAGGAAATAACTGTTTACATTCTCTCCTTGCTATTAACAGATTTACTGCCCTCAAATCTGAATATTTAGACCCCATCTTGTTTCTTGTCTCCCCTGCAATGATTCATCCAGACTGTGCAATTCTTCTCTGCAGACAAGAGTTATATGGCATTGGTATCTGTTTTCTGTTGCCTGTATGAAGTTTGTGCCCCTATACCCCATGGATGAGGATTTAGTGTACTACAAACAAATTTACTTTTAATCAAATCGCTAAAAGAAACATTTTGAATTTAAACTCTATCACTTAAATTTTTCCCTTGACAAATAAAGAGACAAGAAATACACCTGAAGAGTGAAAAAAAGTGAACAGAAGTACTTGGGAAGCAGTTTGATATTACCAATCTCAACCACACAATTTGATGAATTGCTTAGTTTTACTTCCTTTTGATCCTTTGATGGTGACAAAAGGCTGTTTACACATTGATATTTGTCTTTCATTTACTGTTTGAGAGTTCATGCTTTCAATGCCTTTTTTTACTCCTCCTCCTACAGAAGTTTGAATAGAAAGGGGAGTGGAAGCTATCTATTACACAGAGCCAGAGAGCATGCATGCTACAGAAAGGGAGCGAGCCAGAGAGACCGAGTGAGACATACAGCAAGACACAGAGCAAGAGGGAGACATGGAGACAGACAGACACGGAAATCGTTGATGCTTTCTTTTTGCAGGCTGGACGTTTATGTTGCACTGGCCCCACACAAGCTATGGTCATTTTGGTTCTGTTCTGTTCTGCTTCACTATTCCACAAAAAGGCAACATAGAGTCATAGAGATGTACAGCATGGAAATAGACCCTACGGTCCAACCCGTCCACGCTGACCAGATATCCCAACCCAATCTAGTCCCACCTGCCAGCACCCGGCCCATATCCCTCCAAACCCTTCCTATTCATATACGCATCCAAATGCCTCTTAAATGTTGCAATTGTACCAGCCTCCACCACATCCTCTGGCAGCTCATTCCATACACGTACCACCCTCTGCGTGAAAAGGTTGCCCCTTAGGTCTCTCTTATATCTTTCCCCCCTCACCCTAAACCAATGTCCTCTAGTTCTGGATTCCCCGACCCCAGGGAAAAGACTTTGCCTATTTATCCTATCCATGCCCTTCATAATTTTGTAAACCTCTAAGGTCACCCCTCAGCCTCCGACGCTCCAGAGAAAACAGCCCCAGCCTGTTCAGCCTCTCCCTGTAGCTCAGATCCTCCAACCCTGGCAACATCCTTGTAAATCTTTTCTGAACCCTTTCAAGTTTCACAACACCTTTCCGATAGGAAGGAGACCAGAATTGCACGCGATATTCCAACAGTGGCCTAACCAATGTCCTGTACAGCCGCAACATGACCTCCCAACTCCTGTACTCAATACTCTGACCAATAAAGGAAAGCATACCAAACACCTTCTTCACTATCCTATCTACCTGTGACTCCACTTTCAAGGAGTTATGAACCTGCACACCAAGGTCTCTTCGTTCAGCAACACTCCCTAGGACCTTACCATTAAGTCTATAAGTCCTGCTAAGATTTGCTTTCCCAAAATGCAGCACCTCTCATTTATCTGAATTAAACTCCATCTGCCACTTCTCAGCCCATTGGCCCGTCTGGTCCAGATCCTGTTGTAATCTGAGGTAACCCTCTTCACTGTGCACTACACCTCCAATTTTGCTGTCATCGGCAAACTTACTAACTGTACCTCTTATGCTCGCATCCAAATCATTTATGTAAATGACAAAAAGTAGAGGGCCTAGCACCTCACAACACACAATGTGCTCCAGTAAACATGATTTTTTAAAATCTCAGCTCTCTTTCCACAGGCTCCTTGATTTAAAACTTTTTTTAAAATTAAGACCACAGTCCAAAAGTAAAGGAAACTAAACAAAACGTGTGATCTTTACACCATTTAGTTGGAAATGCAATTGTCTGAATGAGCCCAAAAGTTCATTTATACCCAATTGCTGCTCTGCATTTAAACAAGTAACCTGTGCCAATGAAAACTAAAGATGTTGCTAAGTTAAGGTTTCAAAGCTTGACTAATTGCGGTTTTGACTAGCTGACTAGAATCACTGCCCTCAAATAATTTTAGGTGCTCATAATGGTCAATGGTTTAAAATGGCTCTTCAAAAAAAAACTTAAGAAATGAACTACATATCAATCATGCTTTTTTTGCATACATTTGAAGTCATTATTCTTGGAATGAACTTGACCAAAGAATGTCTAAAAAAATAAACACACAAGTCCAGTATATGGATTTTTTGACATTTACAAGGGTTTTATTCTAAATTTACAGTTTAGCACAAATGCCAGTTTCAACCTTTTCCTACTTGACTCTTGCCCTGTCCAGAAGCCAACTCACCACTGTGGAGAAACTCACCTCTTTTGTTTTTAAACTAATATTAGATGCATTATGACACACGCTGCAGCAGTTAGGACTTGAACCCTCTGGTTTCACTATGTCATTAGCTCCCCCTAAGCAACCACCAGTTTATCAAAACAATGAACTACCAATTAAAGAACGCAGCTCTTGTTTTTGATTCATTTTCTAATCAACTGTTCAGACTTTGAATAACACCCCTCTGGAGCAGATGGGGCTTGAAACTTGGCCTTCTGCTCGAGGGACACCACCACTGTCACAACAGCCCTTAACAACACAGCTTTTTTAAAAAAGATGTTTTGAATTAATCAGTTCAGACATGATATGATATACCTCAAGAGTACGGGGACTTCAATCCTGGCCTCCTGGCTCAGAGGTAGGGACATTATCACTGTACCTCAAGAACTCCAAATACCTGGAAAATCACTTCTTCCATCAACAAGAGCTCGGGTGTAAACAGTTGCACACCCTAAGATTTGATGCAATGACCAAATTCGATACTCCAGTGCAAGCACAGAAGGACATGCCTAAATTCAAGAGGCACTGGCTTTTAGATAAGGTGTTAAACAAAGGTCACATCTGTCTGTTTGGGTCCATACAAGTGTGAACATGACAATTTGAAAGTGCAAATTTTACCTGCTGCCCAGGCCAACCTTCATTCCTCAGTGAAAATCGAGTTGTTATCACATTGTTGTTTATGGAAACTGACTATATGCACATTAGCTGCCATATGCCCTACATTACACCAGTAACTACACTTCAAATTTAGCTCTGTCTGAAAGTGCGCTGCAGTCCAAGTGCTGTAAGTATTTGGTAGGTCTAACAGAATCTATTGAGGGAGAAATGTGTGTGTTAATATTGATTTGAATATCATTAATTTTTAAAACTGGACTGAAGCTAAAAATGTGGTGGGTTTTATGCTGCTGAAAGTAGGGTGAGGAAGGAATAATAGAATGGAAGGACTGGGTAAGGTAGTGGGCAAGACAGAAAAAGAAAAATCAGGCAACAAAAGCAAAGTGAACAGCAACAGTTATAATAAAGAAATAAGTTTTCACCCAGAGTCTGCATAAATGGCAGAATAATGATCAGAAACTAAAATAAATCTTGTTGCAAACTCTCAGCAGAACTGGCAGCATCTAGGGAGAGAAAGCAGAGTTAACATTTCAGGTCCAGTAGCCCTTCAGTTTCTCTCCACATGTTGCCATACCTGCTAAGTTTTTCCAGCAATTTCTGCTTTTTCTTTTCGATATCTATTATCCATAGTTCTGTGTATTTTAAAAAATAATAATCAATTCTGACAAAAGATCACTGGACATTAAACTTTTTCTCTCGAAAAATGCTGCCAGACCTGTGAGCTTCTCCAGTAGATTGCTTTCAGACAGTTATTCATTACAAAAACAATCAAGTGTGAACCAAGATACAAATTCTCGCCTTCTTAAAATCTGCAGTTTCAGAAGCCAGTGTCCCACTGCACCTAAGCACCAAGAAACTAACATAACCTTACCATTATGAGGCACCAATTTTGTAAAATGCAATATTTTAGAAGTATTTGAGGTAATGTCCATATGCTAATTAGAGATATAAAGGCTTTTCAGAGTCATGATGGCATTTAATTATGCACATTTCATGGCTATTAATGATTATAACATTATACTCAATTCGACTTAGTGATTATCTGAAGATTAGTGAAAATTATCAAGAAAATAAATGCATGATGAAGAGATTTTAAACTTTATTATTGGCCAATTGCCAAAGCAAAGATCATCCAGTGTCAAATATGAATTGTTTGGAACTGAAATTTGCAAACCTCATTGCATATGACGATCGAAGGTTCCCCAATTCATTCCAATTCTAGATAGAAAAAACAAAACTTTGTTGAGCTAATCCATGGCCATTATGTTGGGTAATACCAGTGGCATTGACAATTGAGCAGTCAATTTCATGGTTCTTGGTTTTGCAGGTTAGCTGTAATTCTTTGGAACCGTTTCCTTTAGATGGTGTCTGATCTTCAGTATTTAAATGAACATAATTTTAAGAAAGGAACATTTTAGCTGTAGTGCAGCATTTTTAATGACTGCCATCAAGTTATGGCCTTCAGTGTACTAGTTCGCCAACACACATATCATAGGTTGCAGCTGGTTTTTAAACCATGTGTTGTACATTTCTGGAAGGGTAACAAACAAATATGCCTTCCAATTTATTTCCATATTCTGGAATATAACTCACAGGTGACATTTCCCTTCTGAGAACAGATATTTGATTGCTTTGCATTTCTGATATTTGAAGACTCACTCCTTTAAGCTTCCTTAGCGTCCTAAAAAGTGTGACATTCCAACCGGAACAAATTTGTGGTTTTAGATGATTCACAAAGTGCAAACACTGAAACAGCTTTGCAGATATATGGGTGGTTTTCAGTAAATAATATCAATAACTCGTCTCCTTCAAACGTCCTGCTGAACAGTCAGTGCTTAACTCTGGCCATACACTCAATAGGTTTTATCAAGTTGAGATGTCATTGACTGCAAGCTGATCTGTGGAAGATTTTATCTCCCTTTGACAGGGGTAAAGGGACAATGGATGAGGGCAGAGCGGTAGACATCGATTACATGGACTTTGTAAAGCCTTTGACACAGTTCCACATGGTTGACTAATTAGTAAAGTTAGGTTACATAGGATTCATTGCCAGCTGGATTCAAAATTGACTCAACAGCAGGAGACACAGTGCGATGGTGGAGGGCTGTTTTTCGGACTGCAGCCCTCTGACCAGGGATGTTCCACGGGATCAGTGCTAGGGCCACTGTTGTTTGTCATTTATATAAGATGAGAATATCGGAAGTATGTTTAGTAAGCTTGCGGATGCACCAAAATTGGTGGTACAGTGTACAGTGCAGAAGGTTATCTAAAGATTACAAAGAGATTACAAAGAGATTTTGATCAATTGAGTCAATAGGCTGATAAGTGGCAGATGGAGTTTAATGTGATAAATGTGAGGCACTGTTCAAACAAACATGTGCAAGACTTATACAGTTAATGGTCAGGCATTGGATGGTATTGTAGAACAGAGACACTGAAGGGTTTATGTACATAATTCTTTGAAATTTGTATCCCAGGTAGGCAAGGTGGTTAAGGAGGCTTCTGGCTTGCTTGCCTTTACCTCTCAGACAGGGGTCAGGACCATCATGTTGAGGCTGTACACATGTTGAAGCCATAGTTCTGGTCACCCTGCTGGGAAGGATATTATTAAACTGAAGGGGGTTCAGAAAACATTTGCCAGGATGTTGCTGGGATTGGAAGGCTTGAGTTATAAAAATAGACTGGACAGGCTGGGATAGTTACATTGGAGCGTAGGAGGTTGAGGGGTGACCTTACTGATGGTTATAATAGATGGTTATAATCGATAAGCTGAATAGCAAGGATCTTTGTCACTAGGGTGTGGAGGTTCAAAAAGTGAGAGGAGAAAGATGTAAAAAGGGACAGGAGGGCCAACTTTTATTTTTTTAACTCACAAAGTGGTTAGTGTGTGGAACGAATTGCCAGAGGAAGAGGTGGATGCAGGTACAGTTACAACATTTAAAAGGCATTTGGATAAGTACATGAATAGGAAAAGTTTGAAGGGATATGAGCCAAATGCAGGCAAATGGGACTAGTCGACATTTTATTTTATGCCAGTACAAAGACAGACTGCTTAATGTTTGAATGAAAAATACCCCCTGTTTATTTAAAATACTCCATGACAAGGGGTTCACACAGAATCATTTGACAACCATTCCATTCCATGCTTAAAAGTCATATCATCTAGACTCAGCTTACACCGTCTTTGTTTGAAAAAGAAATTTCTTGCCCAAAAAAAGGTCAATACATCCATAGGCGATCTGGACATATGATCCATGGTCATGGCAGCACAGGACATCTAAATGATATTTTAGAGATACGAACAGCATGCATAATTGTTATTTCAGGGTTTATAAATAATACAGTAAAACCCATGACTGTTACTACGTAATACATGCACTGTTCTACATTGTAATCTTCTTTCAATTCCACCAGAACTTTTAGTACTTCAAGCTTCCACGAAAGAGAAGAGGATGAGAAAAACAAATCTTTACTCACCTGTCACCCAAGTACCCTACCTCTAATCTAAAGACAGAGTCTGATCATTGCAGATTCTGCAAGGTGACAACTAGTCAACAGTAACCCTTACACAACCAAACATCAATACCCATTTCTCAATCATGCACGCACACGTCACAGCAACACCCAAATACTGCAAAATTTGGTACTGCTAATAAAAAATGTCTAAGCATTTTATCTCTTACTTCAGTTCAGAAGAAATGCAAAAATAAGGGAAAACAACATTTATACGGTGAGGGGAATATGGATTGGTTAGCATGTGGACTCTGATTGATAGAAGCATTGCCTCAGGGGATGTACTAGTTAAGTGATGACTGACAGTTAACCTAGAAGAAAGCAGCATCCAAGGAGCAGGAGAATTGACGTTTCGAGCAAACGTCAAACCTTCATCAGGAATAAGGTTTGTGGCACAAAGGAGCTGAGAGATAAATGGGAGGGGGGTGGGACTGGGAGGAAGGTAGCTGGGAACGCATTGGGTGAATGAAGGTGGGGGTGAGGATGATAGGTCGGAAGGGAAGATGGAGTGGATCGGTGGGAAGGAAGATAGACAATTAAGACTACTCGAGGGCGGTGCTGAGTTGGAAAGTTGGATCTGGGATAAGGTAGGGGGAGAGGAAATGAGAAAACTGGTGAAAATCCACATTGATCCCATGTGGTTGGGACAACCCTCCTGAGCGGTCCTACCTGTCCATCGTCCTTCCCACCTATCCGTTCCACCCTCCTCTCTGACCTATCACTTCACCCGCACCTTCACTTACCTATCACATTCCCAGCTACCTTCCCCCTCAGCCCCATCCCATTTATCTCTCAGCCCCCTTGGACCAAAAGCCTCATTCCTGATGAAGGTCTTATGCTCAAAACGTTGATTCTGACAGTTAACTGCCAAGATGTGCTAAAATTTTAAATGAGGCAAGTTGACTCTGATTAGTTAAGTTATTGTCATGCGAAATGAACCAGAGAATGGTTGCCATCTATTAGATGAAATGAATATACACATCTATCTACGAATCTTGTATGTACGCAAGTTAAATATATTATAACACAGGGCCCCAAGTACACCATATTACATGCCCAACTCTCAATCTCAAATAGAATTAGTCAGCTGGGGTGAACTGCTCCCTTAAAAATAAAGGAAATGCAACAACACAAGGTATCGCTGTTGTAAATGTTAATGAAGAAATAAAAATCATTAGAGGGTCACATTTTTGTGTGACTCTTGTTTTTGTTGCGGGGGGTGGCGGAATGCTCACTTGCATGAAACATAATAAAGGTTAAAAAGAGAAAGCTGGATTGTATGTTAAATGATATTTTCTTTAAACTGGAAAATAATGGAAAAAGTTTGTGAATGTCATATTTTGTCAAGAAACAGTAAAAATGTAGTGAAATTTAATAATAGAACAAAGGCTTTGTATCTTAATACACGAAGCGTTCACTATAAAAGGTGGACGAACCAACAGCACAGTTTAAGGGTAATTGATGTGATCTCATAGCCAGTATGGAAACATGACTACAAGGAGTTCAAAACTCAGAACTTAACACTCAAGAACTTAACATATTTAACCTTTCAGACAGACAGGGAGGTTAGAAAAGCAGATGAAGTAGCACTGTTAATAAGAAATGAAATGAGGACAGTTGAGAGAAATAATCCAGTCTCTGTTTGGTGGAGTTAAAAAAAAACAACCAAGGAAAGATATTGGTAGGAGTAATTTACAGATGACTAAATAGTAGCTACTCTGTGGGAAAGGTTATAAATCAACAAATAATAGGAGGCTGAAAAAAAAAGTGGAGCAATAATTACAGGTGACTTTAATCTTCATGTTGATTGGGTTAATCAAACTGGAACAGGCAACTATGCCAACAAATTCATCAAATGCATTAGGATAGCTTCCTGGAGCAATATTTTATGGCGCCAATCAGGGAGCAGCCTATCTTGGATCTGCTGATGTTTAAGTTAAAGGGCATTACAATAAAATGAGGATAGAGTTAGGTAACGTGAATTGGGCAGATATATTAACAGGAATGTTAGTAAGGGAGTAGTGGCAGTAGTATTAAGGGGTAATTCGTGACTCTCAGCAAAAAGTGCATCATACGAAGGAGGAAAGATTCTAAGAGGGATAAACCAACCACGTTTAACCAATGAAATTAAGGAGTGCATTGAGTTGAAAGAAAAAGCATCTAAAGGAGGTCAAAGTCAGTGATAGTTCTGAAGACTGGGGTAAATTCAGCATCCAAAAGGAGGACTAAAAAGTTAACAAGGACAGAAATCAAATTACAAGGGCAAACTAGCAAAGAATATAAAAACTGACAATGAGACCTTCTTGAAATGTGTGAAAATGAATAGAGGATTCAAAATGAACAAGGGCCCCTTAGAAAAATGAATCTGGGGAGACAGCTTTGGGGAACAAGGAAATGGCAGGGGAATTAAATAAATATCCTGCATCATTCTTTATGGTGGAAGATACTTTGAAAATTCTATTGATACTAAAAAATACGGGAACGAAATTAAGTGCTATCACCAACACTAACGTAGTAATACTGGGCAAACTAATGGGGCTAAAGGCAGACAAATCCTCTGGCCTTGGTGGCTTGTATCAAAAGATCCGAAAAAAGGTAACAAAAGTGATGCATTGCTTATAAAAGAGGACTGGAAAACTGCTAAGGTGACATTTCTGTTCAAAAAAGGAGGGCTACAAAATACAGGTAACTCTATATCGATTAGCCCAAAAACCACTGGCTGGAAAAAAAAGTGATGGAATCAATTAAGTAACAGCAAAATTTTTGGAAAGTTGTACTCTAATCAAGCAGAGTCAGCATGGCTTTATGAAAGGGAAATCATATCTGACTAACTTACTTGGGGCTGTTGAGGAAGTCTCAACCAAAGTGGATAGAGAGGAACCAGTAGATGCGTTGTAGTTGGACTTCCAGAGGTGTTTAACAAGCTACAACACAAAAGGTAACTCTCAAACGATATGGATAGAGAACTAGCTGATGAGAAAACAGCTAGTGAGGATAAGGGGCTCTTTTTCAGTTTGGCAACCTTTGATGAGTGGGATTCCACAGGGATCAGTGTTGGGACTGTTTACAATATATATTCATCACTTGGAGTAAAAGAGGCGGCGAGTCTTCCTGCACCTGTACAAGGTACTGGTAAGACCACTTCTGGAGTACTATAAGCAGCTTCAGCCCCCTTATTTCAAAAAGGGCATCATTTCATTCGAGACAGTTCAGTGAAGATTCACTCAGATGTCCCCTGGCATGAGGGTGGATTGTGAGCAAAGGCTTAAACAGGCTGGGACTCTACTCATTGGAGCTTAGATGAATGAGGGGTAAATGCTCAGAGGATATTCCCCCTTATGGCAGAGTGTAGGACTAGAGGGCACAATCTCAGAATAAAGAGATATCAATAGGAGGAATTTCTGCTCTCAGAGGATTAAGTGTCTTTGGAACTCTGCCACGGAGAGCTTTGGGGCAGACTCCTTGTTTATGTTTAAGGCAGAGTTAGATAGATTCTTGATCAGGAGGGAAATCAACGGTTACAGGGAAAGGCATGAGTGTGGACATGAGGAATGTCTGATCAGCTGTGTTCCTATTGAATGGTAGAGCAGGCCTGAGGGGGTGAATAGCATACTCCTGTTTCTATTTCTTATAGACTTATAGTAAAATCAAAGGCTTTACTGTTAAGTAATTAGAGGTAGTAGACCATTAAAAAGTACAAGTTTTACTGAATCTTTGCTTTTTAAACTAGAAAATTTACACCAATAAAAAAGGAGGATATTAACAAAATCACAGAAGACCAACAAAAGCAAGTATCAACCATAACAGTCTCTATGAATAGACTTTTGCAGTACTACAAGGGAATATCTGATTTAAAAAAAAGAACATTTGTGTTTTTGCTGATTAGGAAAATTCCTTTCCACTCCACAAAATAACTAAATTTCTTTTAATATTCCTTTAGAACACCAAGAGGTTCCATTCATTTTTTTCTCCTTTATGTTTGCTGCCAAAGATTTTTGGGAAACAGTAACATTACTGTCACGTGTACCAAGGTACAGTGAAAAGTGTTGTCTTACGTGATTTACAGCCAGCTTGTACTATACAGTGCAGAGGTAATAGAACAGAGTCTACAGTGTTAGAGCTGCTGAAAAGGTGGATAGAGATCAAAATTAACATTAAGGTCCATTCTAAAGTCTGATAACAGATGGAAGCAGCTGTTCTTGACTCTATTCGTACGTGTATTCAAACTTTTATATATTCTTCTCTACCAAAGAAATGGAATAGAATATGACTGGGGTGGGAGGGGTCTTGATCGTGTGTTCACTGCTTTCCTGATTCAGCGCTAAGTATAGATGAAGTCAATGGATTGGAGGTTGGTTTGTGTGATGGACTGGGCTATGTTCAGAACTCTGCAGTTTCTTTTGGTCTTTTGCCATTCCTCACCGTGATGCCTCCAAATAAGATGTTTTCTAAGGTGCATCTGTAAAAATTTGTAAGTGTCTTTATGGACATTGAATTTCCTGAGCCTGAGGAGGTAGAGGCATTGTTGAGCTTTCTTAACATAGTGTCAGCATGGAGGGAGCAGGACAGATTGTTGGTTATCGTCACTCCCAGAAACTTGATGCGTGACCATCTTCACCTCAGCACCATTGATGCTTACACTCCGCTCCACTCTGCTTACTGAAGTTAATGACCAACTCCTTCATTTTGGAGATAGAATTCTTTAATGAAATAGTGTAAAGAAGACTATCTCCTTTGAGATCCAACCGAAAATAGTATCGCCGTCAGCAAACTTAAAAATGGAGCTGATGTGGAATTTGGCCTCTCAGTCACACTGGTGGACATGAAACACAGTCGGTGGCTGAGTATTCAGCCTTGCAAGGCACTTGTGTTGTGGATTATCATGGAGGAGGTGTTGCCGCCTATCCTTACTGACTGCAGTCTGTATGTCAGGAAGTTGAGAATCCAGTTACGGGCCAGTGGGGGTGGGGGGGGGTCGGGGGGAGCATACACATATGAATTTATATATTTTTGTACATAATAAAACATTCATTTCAGTTGCTGATTTGAGAACCTCTAAACTGCTGTGCAGTACCTCAATGGCAAAAACAGCCTCTTAAAAAAGGTATTTCAGTTCAGGCACACATCATCCAGATCAATAGCACCATTCTAAGTCCAAAATATTATGCACAAATCCAAGGTGCAACCATTAAACCTGCATTTACATTAAGATTCAGCACAACTTAAAAGACAAACATTTCTTCAACCTTAGACGACACAATTATATGAGATGACCATTCACAACTGCAATATTAATGTCTTCAATTGCAATCTTCCATGCTCTACAAGCTCAAACGTATCAGACCTAAGTTAGGTAGTTAGTTCTAAGATGCCTGTTATATTTTACCTCAATCATTTACAACATCCAAGCTCTCTGCCCTCCTTCTATAATCAAATACAACCTCCAATGCACATTACCGTTGTTGCCTGCAATAAAAATAACAGTATTGAATATTAAATTACCAATGTGAATTGCCATGATGGCTCAACTAAAGTTGTCCTCATCTCCACTGAATCTTACAATGCCAAACTTCTAAACGTTCCATCGCTGTTTCAAGAACATACGCTTCATGCACAATTGAGTGTCAAAAGTAACTCTTAATCAAAGAGCACAAATTGTGTGTTGAATGGAAAAGTACAATTTTAGTCTTGTATACAACTTCCGCAGCAAATCACATTCCATAAATGTCTAGAGATATGAGCAATTTATCATGTGTGCATTCTTTTTCTGCAATTTTAAACAGCTAACAATCTGACACCTATTGATGTGAAATCTGTTTGGACAGTTTGTTCTCTGCATTTTCAAAGATTTCAGCCAGTTTATATGAATGAATAGTAAACTAATCTGAAAGTGACCTGGTAAAATTGATTTTAATTCATTTTCAAAGGTCTACATTAAACTCATTTTAGAAAATCATTATCGAGTCAAATGAGATCAAAAGGATAATGCCTTCTTTCCAGTTGTGAACAGTTTGCTTTGAGACAATGCTGAATCTGGAGGATCAATAACAAGGAATAGCCATCCATCTCAGAGTGTGCTGCAAAGTGAGTAACAAGGGATTGGTGTGCCATTATTTACAGTATCTGATTTTCTATTTAACAGAATGGATTGGAATATCAAGCACTTTGCATAATGGGTGGCCAATCTGATAACACATTTTCCCCACACTCAAGATGGATTTTTACCTTCAAGTCTTTCTAATTTTGACAGCTGTGCTGAAATCAAATTTAAGATGAATTACAAAGAGAGCCTCATAGAGATCAAAAGATACGTATAAACAAATTTTGTACTGTTTTAACAAATACATTTTACTTTCAACTTCTCGGATGTGTAGCATTACAACATTGATTGACCACCCACTTGTTGTGTTTGTGAAACAATCAATCATTCAGTTTCTAAAGACTTAATGAATGCTGAAATGTACCTAAACATCTCCTCCACTCTGGCTTGGTTAATCACTGCACCATGCTAATAAGATCTAATCTAAAAGCATAGGTCTGTGATTCAGCTCAAGTGTCTCTTTAGGATAAATAAGCAATTCAGCACAAGAACACAAATTGGATCCATTTGCAATGATTTACGTCTAACCATCTTTGGAAGCAGGACAAATCATTTGAGTCACACTGTGATATTTTCTTCCTTATAGGCTTGGATCCTAATTCTTTCTTTTATTTTCTGTAATGCCTGAAATTCAATGATGACTTCACAAGCAAGACAATTTTCCAGTAACAATCCCCTCATATTCTGCCATTAAAAAAAATGTTATTCTTCTCTCCCTGCCAACGTACATTCAACAGCAGGAACAAAAGGAAATTGCTGTCTGGCGCATTTGCCAAAGAATGAAACAGCAGGCAGAAGTTGTGGAAATCCAGCTCAAATTAACTCTCAGATTTCCTTTTGTTTTCCCCACTCAGTGAGCCAAATACATACATGTTCAGAATATCTTCATTGAAATTGCATTCAAGTTTTTAAACTCAGCATTTAAATATATATTAAATCATTGCTTATGCACGAGGGAATATCCATGTGTCGTTTATAGTGGTTGTGTCAGTCATGGACACTTTATACCACCACCAACAGGACAATATTGCAAAGCTGCTCCAATATTCAGTATTGTCGCAAAGTTGACAGGTGGTACACAGATTGCATCATTCTGTGCATTAGTTTGATTGGAAACTCAACCAGATATTGTGAACCAAGGGTTAACAGAAGGATGATCTTCCATAAACATTGGGCCCGACTTTCCAGGAAGTGGCGTTTTAAAACAGATTGCCACACATGCCTTCTTAAAGAAAGCAAGCAGAGACCTCTGCATTTCTGAAAGGAGAATCTGCTCGGGTGGCACGTAGATTGCGTGGGAAACCTGGAGGCAGCAGTGAAAAATGGGGTAGGGAGAACAGAGTCACAGATTGACAAAAACATAGAGGCTTTCTGACAAAGGAAGAAATCAAGTCCAATAGAGGAGAGCTGTATCAGGTTTGGAGGACTGCGTGTTCGCGTGTGTCAATTCAGGATGCCAGATATGTAAGCAATTACAGTGGAAGGGCTATTATTTCACTGAATTTCATTGGAACCATCTAAAATCTCTAGTTTTTACGTACACATTCAGTGTGTTCCAAGGACACTGAATTGCCCTCTGGGCAAAGCCTATTTCCTGGACAATTCCTTTGGAGTCTGCTATGATATCAATTCCACAAGGTGGAACTCCCATTTACGCTCATCATGGCTGTCTGGCCAACAGAAAATCTGCCCCACTGTACATTTGCCAAGTTATATAGATCAGCATAATAGTCTGGGTCACGTGCAGCATAAAAGTCTGGGTCATATGCAGCATAAAAAGCATTAAGTGCAATTGACAGCTGGGCACCCTATAAATTAGTGGAACTGCTTTCAATTCCCAAAATGAATATTGCACTGTGCAACAATGTGTTTTACTCATGTCATGGTCATGAATAAAGATTGGCTCAAAAGTTAAATGGTTTTCCCATCTGTAAATTATACAGAGGTAAGAGTCCATCAATCTAGAAACTGCAGGATGTATCACATTCACATCTGCTGACTGTGCTTTTGCTGTGTCATCCTTATGTACCCATCTCACTCCTTTCTACATTCATTAAGGAGAGGACCATCTGTGCTGTGCGAACAAGTGCACTCAAAATAGCAGTCGGCTTAGTGAGTGCTGCAAGGCAGTTACATAATGATGAACTCTTTATTAAAGGGTAAATCTGAGAAAATTCAGTGAAGCTCACGCACACAGTAGCTTGGACATTAATTTCACAGTACAGTGGTTGTCATTTGCCTGACCTTGCATAGAATGGTTATAACACATGAGGTGGTCTACAAGCCTGCTGCACCTGCATTGGCCTTCTACTGAAGCAATTCATCCACTGCCTTGCAAATTTTCCCTTTGCAGATAATGATCCAATATCCTGTGAAAGCTTCAATGGTCTCTAGATCCACCATCCTCTCAGGCGGTGCTCAGATTTAAACTTCTTGCTGCAAGAAAAGGTTTGCCTCATGTCACACTGGGGAGGCAATGGCATAATGTAGTAATGTTAGACTATTAAGGTGGAGCCCCAGGTAATTCACTGGGGACCTGGACTCATATCCTGACATGGCAGATGGCAAAATTTGAATTCAATATATAAAAAAAACTAAGTTTATGATGACCATGAAACCAGGGCAATTGTCAGAGAAAAATATCATCTGGTTCACTAATGCCCTTCAGGGAAGGAAACTGCCAGCCTTACCTGGTCTGACTACACGTGACTCCAAACTCACAGCAAAGTAGGTGTCACTTAACTGCCCTTGGTGCAATTAGGGATGGGCAATAAATGCTGTTCATATTCTGCAAATGAATTAAAAACAAAACTCTACTTGCCAATTACCTTAATTCTGTATCTTCCAATTCTCAATACCCAGCAGCAGAGTTTCTCTCCATATACTGTCTGTACTTTAGATGATTTTAAGCATCATCAAACCTCCTATCCAAGGAAAATAGTACCAATTCCCTCTGTAACTGAAATTTCTCATCTCTAGCAACATACTTATGCACGTTTTGGCACCCTCTCTAATGCTTTCGTATCCCTTCTAAGAAATAGACTCAATAATCTAGTTCCAACCAATGTCTTATAAACGTTTTACAACTTCCTTGCTCTTGTACTCTATGCCTCTCAATGTGTCTTGGAACCTGTATGCTTTATTTACTGCACTCTCAACACGTCCTGCCACCATGAATAATTTATGCATAGGTCTTTTTGTTCCTTTACGTCGTGAAGAATTGTACTCTACTACATATTGCCCATCTGCTGTCGTCTTATCAAATTGAATCACTCTCACTTTTCTCTATTAAAAATCAATGTTTGTATCCTTCTCCTAGTTGATAATACAACTGCTAAAGACATAACTATTTCTGGCCACTCAGTCAGTCAATTTCATATCCGTGTTACAGCTCATTTAATTTGAGCATTTTGTCAGATGTGTACAAGAGAACCACATACACTACATCAACAGCTTACCCACATCAATTCTTTCAGTTATCTCAAAAAAAAACTCCAAACGTTCATCTTTGCTTTTTAATCCAAAGGTGACTTCCCTCCAAACTTTTTTCGTATTCCCAAAATAATTTTGGCAAAGTCTTCAAACACTTATGTGCAACTTCACAGGATCATTGTAAAATTATTACTTAGATTTATCTAATTACTTGGAATCATGAGCAAAACCTTCTGTTTCCTTTCAGGTTCAAATGCTGCTGCATTGGTCACCAAAAGAAATCTACATCCAGCAAGTGCTAGATCTGTTCCAGTATAAACTATAAACTTTCTTTTTACAATAGGCACCAGATACAACAATGATGAAAACACAGTCCCTCAAAATCTTCTATACTAACATCTGGGAGCTCGTGCCAAAACTGTGAGCTGCCCCAGTCTGACATAGTCATACTCTCAGAATCATACCTTACAGGTAATGTCCCACATGTCACCATCTCCATCCCTGGATATGTCCTGTCCACCTGGCAGCTCAGGCCCAGCGGTATACACATAGTCAGGAGGGAGTTGCCTTGGCAGTCATCAACATTAACTCGAGAGAGTGGTTTGACTTCTTGACCACTGCAATCCACGTGCAGCTGCTACTAATGACAAGGTTTGACAGGGTATGGCAATAGGTTTTCTAGGCAGGATAATGTGCAATACTGATAGTGACACCTGAGTTTTCTCATGAGTTTGTTGGTCATCCTCTGGGTTTAGGTGCTTAACTTAGAAGGAATTGTAAAATGACCTTTGATGACATGAAAGAGTGCAACCTTTGGATGATGCACATGCAGCAAGGGAACACAGCGAGGGAAAAAAATGTGGGAGCTGATTAAACTCATTGCTGTACTGGATGGTGTCAAAATTCTTTTAACGTCCATTCATATGATATTGAACACCCTGCCTAACATAACCCATAACCATAACTCAATCTGAAGGCTCAGACCAATGAAATTCACCCGATTCCTAATCTGGCAGCCTGCAAGAGGCAATAGGGAGGGATTTTCAGAGCTTGAAGCCATGACAATTGAAGGCCCAGCCATCAATTGAGGTGGAGTTATTGTTGGAAATACAGAAGAGGTCAGAATTTGAGCACCAACATCTGGAAGATTGAGGGGCTGGGATACCACAGTGTTAGGGTCAGTCAAGATCACAGATAGATTTGAAAATAAAGATAAGAATTTTTGAAGTTAAGACATTGCTTGACCAGGAGCTGATGTAGGGGTGATAAGTACAGAACTTGCTGAGAGATCCAACCTTCCAACTCAGCACCGCCTTCTTGACCTGCCCTACCTGTCCATCTTCCTTCTCATCTATCCACCCCACCCTCCTCTACGACCCATCACCTTCACCCTCACCCTATTGCATCCTCAGCTATCTTCCCCCGCAACCCCATCCCCTTCCATTTATCTCTCAGCCCCCTTTGGCAGCTCCTTCCTCATTCCAGATGAACAAAACGTCAGTTCTCCTGCTCCTCGGGTGCTGCCTGACCAGCTGTGCTTTTCCAGCACCACACTTTTCGACTCTGATCTCCAGCATCTGTAGTCCTCACTTTCTCCCTTGCTGAGAGTTAAGACTAGACTCTTCAGGAGGACCAAAAAAGTTATTCAAACCTAGGCTGTGTATAAACTACCAATAATTATTTGGAATCAAACATCAACTTCAGTAATGGACACTATAAAAGGCAAATGCAGATGGAACAGAAAGTATTTCATTCAATATAAATAATTTGTTGAAAATCACAACTATTCATCCTTCTCCCAACATGCATTTTTTAAAATCTACGTAACGAACTTATATAAAATTAAAGTTACAGAGAATAAGAAGTCAATTCAAAAGAATGCAACAGCCTGGTAATATCATATGTATGCAGCTGATAATGTTTTCTTCATTGCTGTTCCACGAAGTAATTTCCATCGGTTCTGGCTCATTGTTCTTCTGTCCATTTAAATTGCTATATAAGTTTTGCCATCGGGAAAATTTTAAAAGCGGCATTATTCAGGCTTTTCAGGTGTCCTGCTTTGCCTTTGCAGTAACAGCAGGATCTCTGGCCTTGAAGCGATAATTAAGATGCTCATTACAAAGCACAGCATTGTTAAATCTTCCTGATGAAACCTCCTACGGCTAATCACTTTCTGGCAGGTATCACCAAATGGCAGTCTATTACTGAGAAACAAATTCCAGCCAGAGCTTGTTTTTTTTTTAATATATATTTCTCAAGAGACCAAATCTTGATGGCACCTTCAATGCTTCACCACCCTAAAGAAGTGCCAATTCTCTGGATGTTTGACAAGTGAAAGGTTATTCAATTACAGAAGCTAACACAGTTGATCCTGATGCCATACCATCAGACATGCATATTTTCTAGCAGGGGTCACTGGGCAATGAGCTGGATTTGAAATAGGATAATTTTCCTTTCCTCGTCAGGAAGTCAGAAGCCATTACAGCTCCCCAGAAGTCCAACCCTGCTGAGCTCAACTCTTGCAGCACTAACTTGTGATGAATCATGCAACCTTTGAGTTTGCTACACTTTGCAAACTCTCAGGAAAATTTAACACATTTGAAATGTTTAATCGTTTGGAAGTCATTATTATCAGAAAGCATAATTCTAACAATATGCCTATGCACAGGAAACAATTTTACAGTACGTATTACTTTAGTTACTTTGAGAATATTTGACATATGAAGGAGATCTTTATTTAGTTCTGAATTGCTCTACTTCTTCAGCCAAATATTCTACCTCCCGCCACAAATATGAAAATACTGGAATTAGCTGCTGTGGATTTACATAAAAGCAAAACAAGTATGGTAGGGCCTACACTTATTCCGAGGAGAAAGTGAGGACTGCAGATGCTGGAGATCAGAACTGAAAATGTGTTTCTGAAGAAGGGCTTATGCCTGAAACGTCGATTCTCCTGTTCCTTGGATGCTGCCTGACCTGCTGCGCTTTTCCCGCAAAACATTTTCAGCTCTACATTTATTCCATTAGTTATCTAGAGTCCACAAACCATGGGTCAGAGCAGTCAAGAAAGAGCCAACAAGACTCAGAACGGAGTACAATTTAGCGTAGATGACCTCATTATATCAAACGAGACCATGGAATAAATCAGATTGAGGTCAATTAAAATCAACTTACATCCATTTAAAAATCTACATGAACATTCAAGCTTTGTTTGAATAATTACTCAACAAATCAACTCACCTATCTAGAATCATCAGAGCACTTGCATTCACCAATACAAAACTATCTATAGGTTACCAAGAATACATACTGATTGCCAGCTAGATGAAAGTTATTATTCGTTATGCAATGAAAGAAAGTCCGTAAACTATTCAGCTTCATTCATGCTCAACATAAACTTGACTACATTTGAGAGTTCTGACCTACGACTTTAAAACTTGTTTCAAATTGTCACAATCAGTTTAATTATAGAAACAAAACTTTGCAGTTACTGGAAGGGGAATTAGGTGCCTGAAATTTGTTTTACTGAAAAAAACGTGGGAGTGGGGAAGGACATTAGTAAGGATGCAAGAGTGTGGCAGTGGAGAGATTTCAGAGGAGAATAGAACTGGATGCAAAAGGACAAGGTACCAAGGTTATGGTTACATAGGATGCAACTTTGACAAGAACCACTATGATACAGTGGCCAGTCAGAAACTTGATTGGAGTGTTTCATTTGTATAGCTCAGAAAAAAGTGGCACAGATTTGGCAGCCAATGAAATAAAGGACTGTGGAAAGGAAAGGGAGGTTGGAGATGGGCCAATAGTCCGACAAATCTAGCGGTACAGTGAAACAAATTGCTCATCTTATCCTATGGATGCTTGGAGGAGAATGTATCAAGTGAGGGGAGAGCAGAGACACAAAAATAGAGGAGCTGGTAGATCAGAGGGGAATTTGAATGAATGACATTCTGGGGCAAATTTCCCAAAATCTGTGTTCTCCATAAATGTTTAACCTTCAAGATGGTTAAGACAGTTGAGACAAGTGGGACTTAAACCTAACCTGGTGAGTTAGAGGCAAGGATACTCCCACTGCACCACAAGAACCCTTCTGCGTTCTTTCTCAATTTTAAGCAATTCATTTCAGTTAAACAAGTGATAATAACATCTCTATTGTAAGATTTAGAGATCAAAAATATGGAAGAATACATCAAAGATGTTTCCACAATTGATTAAAAACAAAAATCAAGATATAGAAATTTCCTTGCAGATTCATCTAATGGTCTTGAACCCTGTGTATCTATTGTCATCCAAAAATGTTGCTAGCACTGTAAATTCAGTATTGCACAGAATTTGATGCTCAGCGCCTTTTGAGTGATTATTCAATATGGAGTGTAATGTGCAGTATAGTTCAACATTACCAAGCACTTACTCCCTCCACCATTAATGCACAGTAGCAGCAGTGTGCACTATCTACATGAAGCAATGCACAAATTCATCAATACCTTCAGACAGCACCCTCCAAACCCACGACCACATCCATCAAGAAAGTCAAGGGCAGAAGATTATGGAAACACCATCGCAAATTCCCCTCCAAGCCACTCACCATCCTGCTTTAGAAATGTATTTCTGTTCCTTCATTGTCACTGGGTCAAAATCCTGGAATTCCTTCCCTAATGGCATTGTGGGTCAGCGCAAAGCAGGTGGGCTGCAATGGTTCAACAAGGCAGCTCACCACCACCTTCTCAAGAGCAAAGGACAGGCAATAAATGATGGCCAGCCAGCAATACCTATGTTTCATAAATGAATTAAGAAAAAACTGCAATACATTAATATTTTCAGAATTCTTTTCAAGTTAGAGATCACAACTGTAATAACTAGGATTGCTTTGAACATTATGCCAAGGTTTGAAAAGATTAAAAGCCATATGGAAATTCATTGAAATAGTTACATTACACCATTGATGAAACTATTAAAGAAGATTACTTATTTGAAACACTTTGGACCAGTACTCATCCAACATCAACAACTGTACTGCTGACACCCAGTTTAATGTACACATTAGTCAAATGTTTTCTACAACAAAACCCTTGCTATATTATACCAAACTATTAGGTATACAAATCATTAGGAATCGAGAGTTCTGCTGAGAAAGCACAGTAGGTCAGGCAGCATCCGAGGAGCAGGAGAGTCGACGTTTCGGGCAAAAGCCCTTCATCAGAAATGAGACTGTGAGGTGAGGGGGTGGTGAGATAAATGGGAGGGATTGGGGCTGGGGGAAATGTAACTGAGTGTGCAATAGGTAGATGGAGAGGAGTTAATGTGATAGGTCAGAGGGGAGGGTGGAGAGGAAGGTGGACAGGTTGGACAGGTCATGAGGGCGGTGCCTTTAGGGCCTTGGATGGAGGTGGGGGGGGGGGGTTGTGGGTGCAAGATTTGCAATTCTTGTGATGGCAGGGGCAGGAGGCAGGAGGGGAGGGTGGGTTGGTGAGGGCAGGGGGAAACGTGGAGGAATTGCAAAACCTGTGACCACACCTCCCCCCTCATTTCTGTCCAAGGCACCAAAGGAGCCTTCCACATCCATCAGAATTTCACCTGCACATCCATACATCATTTAATGTATCCATTGCTCCCGGTGCAGTTTTGTTTACATTGGGGAGACAGGACGCCTACTGGCAGAGCGCTTCAGCGAACATCTGCGGGACACCCGCACCAACCAACCCCATTGCCCCGTGACCGAACATTTCAACTCCCTGTCCCACTCCGCCAAGGGCTTGCAGGTCCTGGGCCTCCTCCATCGCCACTCCCTAACCACCTGACGCCTAGAGGAAGAACGTATCATCTTCCGCCTCGGGACCCTCTAACCCCATGGCACCAATGTGGATTTCATCAGTTTCCTCATTTTCCCCTCCCCCCACCTTATCCCAGATCCAACCTTCCAGCTCAGCACCGCCCTCATGACATGTCCTATCTGCCTATCTTCCTTTCCACATCCCCACTCGATCCTCCCGTCTGACCGATCACCATTACCCCACGTCCATCTACCCTATTGCACTCTCAGCTACATTCCCCCCCAGCCCCACCCATTTATCTCACCACCCCCTTGGCTCTCAGCCTCATTTCTGATGAAAGGCTTTTGCCTGAAGCATCAATTTTCCTGGTCTTCAGATGCTGCCTGACCTGCTGTGCTTTTCCAGCATCTGCACTCCTTACTTTCGCCTAAATCATTAGGAATATCTATGCAACAATGTTTTGTGATATCTGTCCCACACAAAACACTGATTAGCTGTACATGATCCCCACCTCCACTTACCATGTGACAACTTGCATGCAGCAACTGTAACAAGTTATGAAATTGGCATTTACTACTGTAAATATTTTAACCCTTTTGCTTTAGGTACTTTTTATAGTATGTAGCTTCAGTCTTACTTTGCACTCTTTTGACTTACACCTCTCTTGTAAAGGAATTTGCAAATATTAGCCTGTACCTAACAGGAGAAAACAATGCAAACATAGCATGTTAAGATTATGATCATTTTTCTCTATTCTTACCATTGATACTGATTAGCTTATCTCAATAATTTTCCAAGACTTGCCAATATAAAACTGTACTTCAAGCACAAAACTTTGCAATACAAAGAAACTGACAAGACACTAGACTCAAAATTCTCATCTCTCTCTAATTTCTATCTCTTGTTCTAGAGCCATCTCTAGCCAGTCTCAGATCTGAACAACAGTTGCAACTATTCCCAATATTTCACCAGCCAATGAAAGATTTTGACAAAAAAAATGCGGGAGTTCTCCTAACCAAGTTTTTTCAAATATCACCACCACCATTTACCAGGTCTGATTTCTTTATGTAACTTAATTATAAAGTTGTTCACTCAATAAAGCGAACAGCACAACGCCAATTTACTCTCTAAGTTTAGTGGAAGTGGAACATTTTCTTATACCTCTGACACTAGATTATGGTTTCAATGGCCATTACAAGAATTAAAGAACATTATGTAAACTTAGACACACACTGCTCATAAGGGTATAACTGTCACGAAGGGTAAGTATAAAACAAAAAGGTCTTGACTGCCAGTTAAATTTTAGTGGACAATAAATATTCTGGATTTTTTTAAAAAATCCTCCAGCTGTCTTGCCCATCACTTCATTCAAAAAGATGTTGAACCACAGGGACATTGCTGTGCATCATTTGAATGTTAACATCACTACATTTCATTTTTGGGCGTTTTCTAATATTTTGAAGCACTAAATAAAAATTGCCTAGCTCTTTCAACTCTCCCTTCAAGTTATAAGATTCCTCCCATCCACCCCACCCCCAACTTGATGCCAACACTCCCCTCACTCTAGTTACGATCACTTGTGTCTGCTAATGCAGGATTGATGCCTGATGAAGGGCTTTTGCCCGAAACATTGATTTTCCTGCTCCATGGATGCTACCTGACCTGCTGTGCTTTTCCAGCACCACTCTAACCTTGACTCTAATCTGCAGCATCTGCGGTACCCACTTTCGCTTATATGCAGAATTGGCTGAATGTTTAAGGAATTTGGAACAGCAAGGGAATGAGTATGATGGAGTGGGAAGAGAACTGGTGAAGTACTGATTTTGTAAAAGAATTTTTGCTGAAAATGGTAAGTATGTTTCAAATACAACTGGCTACTACATGTGGCTCATCCAATTCAACTAGTCACAAAAGATTCACTAATTACAATTTAGAATGAATAAGAGCTCAAGTCAGCATGCAAGCAAGCAATGGAGATGAAAACAAATCTGCTGACAGTGTTTAAAGAAGCATTGCATGGATAACCAGTACACTGAAGCAAAATTAATTGAAGTTCCCCTAATTTGAATTCATAATTTGGCTGAAAGCCAGGGTGTCTGCTGTGCTCTGATTTCCTCAATTCTGCTGGATCCTTTTCATCTTCCTAATCTTTGATGGTCCATGCCAACTCTACTATCCTATCTCCAAAAGACTCTCGTAAGCATAACTTCTGATGGTTTACTCTGTACCATCCAAATATTTTTCCCTGATGTCCACATACTATTCTCTGTTAGGCAATAAGATTGTTTTAGGAAAAGGACAGTTATATCCCTGTTGTTACATTATTGACAACGTAGACCTTTTGGTCAGTATAAAACAGCAAACTAAAAAGGAATCTCAAAAGAAGGAATGCATGCAAATAAATCCTTAGCAAATACATTAAATATCTTACCACTTCTCACATTTAATGATTTCTATATTGATAAGTTGCCAATATAAGCAACCAAATTATAAATGCAAGTAACAACTTACATCTGATATCCTAAAATTGCCAAAATACATGACTGTGTGACATTAAAATACAAATACAATGGATATCTGAAACCATAATTCTAGCGAGGTAATAAGACTTCCCTTGTGAATTCTGAATGTTGAGTTTACAAAATTAAGGGTAATGTACTGTGTGCACTTTTTGACTAATAGTAAATACCATTAAGGAAAGCCTCTCCTAATTATCGATCATTCTGTTTGGCATACAATCCAGTCAGATACAAGTGCCAAAGATAAAAGGCAGCTTATGGTCAAATCTGTAATAACTCTAGTAGATACAACTAATTTATGCCTACATGACCACCACAAAATAAACTGTAGTTACACAGTGAGCAGCTTTAATTTATTCATGCAATTTAAAAGGAGATATGCTAATCTTGATACCTTCAATATGAAGATGCCAGTGTTAGACTGGGGTGGACAAAGTCAGAAGTCACACAAAGTTATAGTCCAACAGGTTTAGGTTGTAAGTTTGCTCGCTGAGCTGGTACATTTGTTCTCAGATGTTTCGTCACCATGCTGGGTAACATCATCAGGGAGCCTCCAATGAAGCACTGCCCTGCTTGCTATTTATCTGTCTTGGTCTGTTGTGGTGGCACGATCACTTCCAGTTCTTTTTCTCAGAGGTTGGGGTCCAAGTCAATGTGTTTGTTGATGGAGTTCTGGTTTGAATGCCAGGGCTCTAGGATTTCCTGTGCTTGTCTTTGTTTAGCCTGTCCCAGTCGAACTGGTGTCCCTCTTCATTTGTGTGTATGGACACTAGTGATAGTTGGTCACGTCTTTTGGTGACTAGTTGGTGCTCATGTATCCTGGTGGCTAGTTTCCTGCCTGTCTGTCCAATGTAATGTTTGTTGCAGTCCTTGCAGGGTATTTTCTATATAAAGTTCATTCTGCTGGTTGTTGGTACAGGGCCCTTTAAGTACATCATGAGATGTTTCATTATGGTGGTAGGTTTTTGGGCTGCCATGATGCCTAGTGCATTGTTTTTTGCGAGAACATGACCTTTTTTTTCATAGAAACAGAAAAATTACAGTATGAGAAAGGACATTTGACCCTCTACATGAAAACTGGAAGACAGTAATCCAGCCAGCCTAATCCTTTTTGTGGCTCTTTATCTAGAGTCTTGTGAATTAATATAGTTCAAAGACATATCTTTTTAAAATGTCAGGGTTTGCTGTTTCTACCATCCTTAATGGCAGTGAGCTTCAGATGCTCATCACCTTTTGGGTGAAAAGGCTTCCCATTCAATCTCCATAAGATACTTTCTAATTAACCTAATCAGAAGTTATTACACAATTCTGGAGAAGGCACGACTTGAACAAGGGCCTCAGCTACAAATCATTATTTTCATATTGTTGCAATTTAACTTAAGTTTTACCTTGAAACACCAAAATTGTGTTCGCAACTTCGATATCTCCCGAAATGTAGATGAAATGGGTAATCAGCAGCACATGAAAGTACCTCTGAAAATCAAGTGTTGGTGCTAAATCGTTCCTAAATTTTCCTTCAAAATTTTAAAAGAAATTCCCAACCTAACTCAAGAAGACGGTGTCAACAAAGAAAAACTCAGTTTTTTGTGTGTTTTTACAACCGTGTTGAGAAGTCGTTGACAACCCATTCATAAATGGGTTCTTTGCTAACCGTCAGCCTTACTGCAGTTATGAAAACAGCTAAATTGGTCTGCACCAAGATTTCATAACTCAACAGGATAACAAATTGCAGCAGTATAAACAATTTTACATAAACCACAATTTGCTTTGGATCTGTCAGTCAATTAAGGTAGTTTACATTGCTCCAATTCAATTTAGAAATGAAAACTTACCACTTTAAATTGAAATTAGCTGAAAATTGAGCTAAATCTATCCCCCAGCTTGTATTTGGATTAAAAAAAGATATTTTTGCATAATTTGGCTTTCAGGGATGAAAAATGATCTTAGTATTTCAAGCACAATCAAAATAGCAAAACATCATTTCAAGTTTAAATGATTTATTTTCCCTTCATAAATGAATTGTTTTCCTTAAATCCTCTTGGCTTGATCTGGACAAAGTTTTTAAATATATAGGAACATCATTATCAAATTCATACAGGGAATAATAGCCAACTTGCAGGATAGTGAAGTCCCACTGATGCATCCCCATTAATTGTGCATGTTGCAAATGTTCAAACTAGTTGTCCTGCTAAAATAGTAATCTTTATGTGCAAAGTCATCCCTTTATAAGCTTACGTAAAGTTGACACCTCAAGAGAAAAAGCACTGGGCCAACATTTATGGTCAAGAAGCTGAAGGAAAGAGGACCCAATGTTAATTATATAAGAAATAGACAATTTCAAACTAACACACATGTGCAGATAAGCATGAAAAGAAATATGTCCATTCTGATATCATGTGTAATCTTAATGACTTTCTAAATAACAGACACTGTGAATTACATAGGCATGGAGTCACATTGCTTCAGTTTTCAATTGTATATTTTAAAAACTTATTAAATTATTTGCTTTTTTAAAAAGCTCTAAATCCAGTCTATTCCTTCTTTCACTTCATGGCATTAACATGACATTTGACATGAATTGTGATGAGTACAATCCAGTTGCCTGAATGAATGCAGCTCCAACAATATTCAAGAAACTCAACACCATCCAGTTCAAATCAACCAATGTAGTAAGCACCCAGTCCCCATGCTTGAACATTACACATGATAATGAATAGAATAGAAATTTATTCTTTCCACCACCAAGGAAATGTATTGCAATAATTCATCAAGGTTTCTTTGACAGCACTTTCCAAACTTATGACCTCTACCATCTTGAAGTACAAAGGTGGAATAGATGGGAACAACACTGTCTACCATTTCCCTTTGAATTACACACCATTCTGAAATTCATTGCCCCTTCAAGAGTTAAAAATTCACCAAATCCCCCTCTAACTGCACTATGGGTCATTATAGACTGCTCAGATTCAAGGCGGCAGCTCATTACCAACTTCGCCAAGACAATTAAAGAGATGGGCAATAAGCAATACTCTTGTCAGCAGCACTAACATCAACTGAACAAAAACATAGAAAGTACAGATTTAGCATTCATATCCCAATAAATATTGCACTTAACATAATAATGTTACACAAATTGGTAATAACATCTCTTCACATTAGAAAAACACATTTTCTGACAAACAGTAAGCATTATAAAGAAAACTACTAGAAATACAACCCAAGTTTTGTATAAAGTGCATGCTTTTATTATGAACGGGGAGAGGTGCTAGGATGGTTCCCCTTTTTTCTGCCTCAACTGACTGGAGACAAATGTGTTTCAGAGTATATTAACCCCTTAATCCTACAACTTAAACAAAAGACAGATTTTCTTGTTAGTTTAAAAGACTTTTATGCCTTAACACCTGAATTTATTTGTTGTAGTACCCACTCACAGCTACACAGTCAGTCAGTCAAAAAAAAAGTGATTGCAAAACTGCAATACACATCAGGGTCTTAAAAGTCCAAACAAAAAAAAAATCACTGTTGTTATACTTGACTGTCAAAACAAAAGCTTGAATCATTACAGACTTGATGATTCCCTTTTGAATCACTGAAGAAACAAACAGAGAAGTTTCTGACAACAGATTGAAGAAAGGCTTACTGCTTGCAGCAGCATATTCCTGGCTTCACTCCAGTTGAAGTGTAATTGTTGCAAAGAACTGGTTTGGCTTTTCAAATCAGTAGGTGAAGGATAGCCTCAATTCGCAGGCCTGGATCTGTTTCCGCAATCGCATCTCCCAGCGCAAGGTTGCTTGCGAAATATATTAATAATGAGTACTTATTACAAGCGGTTTTCTTTCATCTGACCAGAGCACCTGTTTTGGTTTGTCTGCATAAATAGTCTCCAAAAACATACACTGGCAATCAATTGCATTTCAGTTTCATACACTTACACTCTCCTACCTACACGTGGAGTTCGGCAGCCAAGGGGGCAAGAAATCTTTTGCAAAATCTCTTCCACAGTCGTTTGGAAAATGGAAGTAATTAAAATGACAGGAAAAACTTAGTATTTTAGTATCTGTTCAATTAAATGTCCTCAAGAGTCATTTGCATTTTAATGGCACAGCTTGAAGTGTTTTGTGGAGTTGAGGTATAAAACCCATTTAATTCAAATACCTAGTTTCAAAATTCTCAATTTATTACAACAGGATTCTCAGTTGTGAATGATCTAAGGTATGAACAAACAGCATTTATAAATCAAGTATAAGTTATTAAGCATGTTATACATACACCTAACAAAAGCAGTTAAAGACAGCAACAGAAGTTTGTTAGACTTCAAATTCCTAGAGTTCCTTGTATACTGCCAGCTTAGACAATGCCTTTCTTCTTCCACCTCCAGTGCAACTTTTGAACAGTTCCACTGAAATATTTTCCAGCTTTTACAGTCAAGATTAATCCATTTCATTGATTACTGGTGAGGGTCACCTAGTCTAAACCCACCTCTGCAACTTCGTCACATAGTCTGGAGACAAAGGCCATTCTCTTACTTCCTTCAGGCCCCTAGAATTACATTTCCTTCTAACAGATGAAGTAACCTTGGGTCGATACAGAGCTGTTGTACAAACTACATTACATCTTCATACAAATAATACAACTTGCTGCAAACAATTCATGTAAAACACATTAACCTATTTTTCCCCATAGGTACTAAGTAAATTTTTAAAAATCATTGGAATATTTCAAGATACAGGGGTTATGTCTTACAAAAAGGTTTGATAACAGTCTGTTATTAAATAATCTAATTTAAAAGAGATGGGGCTGAATCTTATATTTTTAGATGAAGAGTCAATTTCATTGAGTTTCATAGAGGCTCCCTCTCTAAAGGCTTGTGATTCGTCACTGCATCTTGCAAACCTAATAACAACCTATCCCACTCCAAAGCACCCTTTTTGCCTGATTCTAGCTCCATTCTACTACCTGCCATTCCTGGAAGAACTTACCATTCACTGGATAGCCCTGAAAGAGCTGTAACCCTCATACCCACAGAATCTTCCACTGTGCTCTCGGGCAAGTATTGGCAATTTGGCATTGCCCTTCACTGGCAATGTAATGGCACAGCAGCCAAAATGCCATGCTGCTCAAGGCAGATTGGGCATGATTGACAGCCCCTCACACACACACAACTCCAAATTCTCAATCTAGTTATTGTTTAAAAACTAGACCACAGTTTACCCGTCCTTAGCTATGCTGTATCGAACAACCCTTTCAAAATCACCATTACTGTCCCCAAAGTACATTGTAGACCCACACCTAGTTATTGCCCAGTAGAGGTACAACACAAAACAATTGGTGTACACACTGACCAGACAATAATGGGACTTCTACTTCCTGGTCCTCCAAGCAGGAGAACTGTATTCTTCAGCTATCCTATCATCTGCTCCATCATAATTCTCAATGTCAGAGCAACATCATATCTATGCTCCACATACTGCAAAGTTGCCGATAGGTGTTATGAACCATGGCAGCAGTGGATAGCCTTTGCCCTCCAGTAACCAGCCTTGTAAAAATCCTGAACCCTTAAATATATTAAGGGGATATGCACACATTGTATTCTGCACTTGTGTACAACCAGTTGTGCTTCCAATTCAGACTGCCCAGCTACAGCACTGACAGAGTCATAGGGAAATTAACTGATGTGATCTTACACAGATGGAATTGACCACTGTGTAATTGATGCATTTATAGATGTACGACAGAGATCCCACACAGTCCATCTGTCACACTAAATTCTTTCCATCCCAGAACCACAGCCATTAAACTTACCATTGTATCCAATAGAGTCCATTTTAATACTTAAGCACCAGATGATTAAATGATTTTGAAATGTGCAGAAATTCTTTGGGAAGTGGAGACAAAGTATTTTTTTTAGATTAGATTACTTAGTGTGGAAACAGGCCCTTCGGCCCAACAAGTCCACACCGCCCCGCTGAAGCGCAACCCACCCATACCCCTACATTTACCCCTTACCTAACACTACGGGCAATTTAGCATGGCCAATTCACCTGACCTGCACATCTTTGGACTGTGGGAGGAAACCGGAGCACCCGGAGGAAACCCACCCAGACACGGGGAGAACGTGCAAACTCCACACAGTCAGTCAGTCGCCTGAGGCAGGAATTGAACCCGGGTCTCTGGCGCTGTGAGGCAGCAGTGCTAACCACTGTGCCACCGTGCCGCCGTATGGTTCACGTTTGGCAAACATTCACCTCCAAGTCATTGCAACTAACTCCTGCATCATAGAGAAGGACTAATAGCATGACACTAGTCTCTGTTGATTAGCATTTGAACCCCAAACACATTCACTGTGCGTAAGTTGCATATGGATGATGAAATTACATGTAGCAATTAAATATTTGCAAGCAAATGTTTCATACATTTTCCTCTTTGACAGCCTAATGTCAGCTGACATGGTGCCTATGCTTTTGCCAAACAAATTGGCTTGCCTCCGCCCAATCTGAGCAACGTGCCAGTTTTTTTCCAGTTGGAATTAGAATCCAGAGACAAGTGATGGCAGGGAACACAACTTATAATGGACACCATCAGCACTGGACAATTCTCCCATCTTTACCTTGCACTACCCAAAAGCATGTCCACATCATAGCTACCCAAAGGGGGCAACTCAGTACCACTTTCACAAAAGACAACTAAAGGTGGCCGATAAATGCTGGCTCAGTCAAGTGAAGCCCACATTCCATAATTGAATACAGGAAAAATATTTTTAAAGTTAACTAAAAAACATTACAGCAAACTAAGGGGGATTAAAAATAAAATAGGGGAGCCAATTCACCCCACGTCAACTGGTCATAAAGCACATGTCCATTTTCCACGGTTACAAATCCAAGACCACAAAAAGGTCTTGGTGTGACATTTCCTTTAAGGGGAAATATTTTAGCTATGATTTATTAGACTATATTAAAATACTTTGTTCAATGCCTTGAGGCTCCAGTACAGAACAAATTACTATGGTGAATAAAGTTTTACATGTTGACTAAAAATGAAGCTGCCTGGAAGCTGGCAACTGCTTTCAAGAATACTTGAAAGAAGAGAGGACACCAGCAGTTATGGTTGACCAGGATTTTCTCCCTCCCAATCAAGCTAAATAAATAGGAACGGTTTAGAAGGATATAGGCCAAGTGCTGGCAAAGGGAAGAGATTAGATTGGAATATCTGGTCGGCATGGAGTTGGACCAAAGGGTCTGTCTGTGTTGTACATCTTTATGACCATATCCTAAATTGCTTTTACTGACATAGGTCTGTAGCCTCCTCAGTTTAAAAGACTTTTAAGCCCCCATATTCAAGATCACTTCAATTACCACTGCGCCTGCAATCAGAGAAGTCCCTACCTAAACATCCGCACTCCTTGATTCTGTAAAAACAAAAATCAAGCTCCTATGATACATTTTTCACTCCTTTGAAACTCGCCCTTCAGGCCATTTTTGACAACTCAAGCCCAGTGCCTTCAGCCTCAAACTCTTGAATGCCTGCAAATCCCCTATTGCCAAAATCTGTTAATTATATGGGTTTTTTCTCCTATCAGTAATCCTCTGGCCAGTTTGAATTCTAGATTTCCTCCCTCCCACACCTCTGTTCAGAGTGCAGAACCAATGCTCATTGCTGGTTTAACATTTCAAGCAAATGGCTCTTCTAAATAATAGTGCTACTTATGGGAAAAGGAACAATAATGTGTATTGCATGCTTTCAAGTCAAGCAACCTATGGAGATGTTGATGGACAGAAAAGCAGTTGTGGTTGTTATGCATTTTGCATACAAAAGGTGTCGAGACAGAGGAAGATAGAAAGAAATTGCACTTGGCGTTTGTCTAAAATGATGATCAGCACTACCCAATGGATCATTCAGGAAATATAGAACACTTCGCTGCCCCACCCCCATTCTCTAAACATAATTCGAGTAGAGAAGAAACAGCAAAGGTCCACGTTTCTTATGAAACCTCAGTCTTGGAAGAAAAATATCAATGAATTGATGTCGGAAACCTAATGAAAAATAAAGTTGAGAAGTAAAGTTTGGAAATCTTAAATCTTATGTAAACTTAAACTTTATATGAGCATCGTTATCCAAGGATGGCAGTAATCAAACAAATTGTTTTTCAAATGTGATTAATTTATTCTCTTGTAGATTTAGACAATAAATGAGTCAGTAAATTTGTGGAACAGAGGAAGAAATGCTATATAAAGAAATGAAATGCAGGAAAATTTGATACATCTTGACTGTGTTCTAGTGAAACTATTGCTGTGGATGGAGTTAGAGTAGACTCTTTGCACTGGTAATAGAAGGCTAACTGATTCAAGCAGGAACCTAGGGTACCAATTCAATCTGCCCATGAAAAGGAATAATCTCTCGTAACTTTTACATTCCATCGACCTGATCCACCTTCACGTGATGGCCTCTACCGGATCAAAAATCACGTTGGTGTTTTACCTCAAAAAAAAAATTTACAAACAAAATGCTTGCACTTCACAAACATACTGTTAAAAAGACATCCTTTCTGTGAACCAGACTGACTTTATGGATAGCAGCACACTGTTATAACTGGAGTTGAATAGTTTGCTATGACCCATCAGATAGACTTGCAAAAACAAAGTAACAGCACAGCACCACCTTCAGGGAAGCAAAGTAAAACATTCAATTTAAGTCATGAGGCATGGAATGCAAATTCCCATCAGCAATTTCTTTCTTTCCAAATCCTTTCCTCTTCTTTCAAAAAGGCTCATTTTACCATAATTATTATATCTTATTGATCACACATTCCCAGCTGAATTGCAGTTCCTAGTATCGGAGCTGAAACATAATATAGCACAAGACTGAGGTGCTTCAGACAGATTTAATAAAGAATGTCAATTAAGATTGGAAACACAGCAATTGAGTAAATAAAACATGGAGACAGGAAGACAGCTTCAAGATGGAGAAAACCATTTTGCTCTGATGTAGCAAAAATGGTGTACAGATGGTCATGGAGATGAGGACAAGTGAGCTTTGTGTAAGACTTGTACATCTTCATGGCAAAAGTGAGGACTGCAGATGCTGGAGATCAGAGTCTAGATTAGAGTGGTGCTGAAAAAGAACAGCAGGTCAGGCAACATCAGAGGAGCAGGAAAATCAATGTTTTGGGCAAAAGCTCTTCAACAGGAATGGCCTCAAGAAGGGTTTTTGCCTGAAACGTCGATTTTCCTACTCTTCGGATGCTGCCTGTTCTGTTGTGCTTTTCCAGCACCACTCTAATCTTGTATATTTTCATGTTCAGTTATAAAAATATTTGGACATAGAAGACAAATGTTGACTTATTTAAGCAACGAGATTTGTATACCTAAAATGCAGGAGAATGATGATGATTCAAGACTACATGGATAGTGAAGGGGATGGGTAGGCCATCAACACATTGTTAGGATAGTCTGGAGTCAAAATATGTTGCATGGAACTGGAATCACAGCCCAGTTTAAGTATAGACGGACTTCCTTCCCTAAAGGGTATTGGTGAACAGTTGGATTCAATGAAATCCAACAGCTTCATGGTAACTTTGATCAATAACAGCTCATTTAAAAATTCTCAAAGTGCCATTGTGAAATTTGAGCTCATGTTTACTGGATCAAGTTAAATACCCTTGCTTTTAGTGCATTAACAATTATGATACTTTGTTACTCGATTTCTTAGTATACTGTCCTCAAATTAAATGACAAAAAAAATTGGCCAAAATGTTTTCAAAACCGTTTTTATTTTAATCCAAATTCCTTTTCATCCTTGTTATTGCTAACATATATTGTTACTACAGCATATTAATTTTTGATTGGCAGTTTTTATTCCTGCTTCTACGAGATGAAAATATGACATATACTTAAGTTCACACTCTCCCGAATGCTAGGTACAACCCAGATAGAATATTGCAAATCAACAAGTTAGAGTAGTATTTTTCTCCCATTTTCAATTAGTTAAACTAAATCGACATTTTGTAACATTTCCATACAATTCCAACTTACATCAGGTTGCATATTGAAGCATAATGAAAGCTAACATCCATCCCATCAATAGTTGCTGACCAAAACTGAACGTTTTACCATCAGATAAATGGTAATGGATAAATGTTCTCATACATCAAATAAATAAGTCCTTGGAACTTGAACATCATGATTAAATACAGGTATGAAACAAAAAAAAACTTCAGCTTTAAAGAGCACAGTGAACTCAGATAAGCAGAGTTATTCACATTGCTGCTTTGGAATGTTGTAAAGAAAATGGAACTTTACTCATTTCCTCAAACTAATTTCAACAGAAAGTGCACGGTTAAGTCATTGACACGCTTTTCACATGTACCCTCCTCCAGGCCCATAAACCTTCAAGATAAAAGTGCTCCTCTAATTCTGGATTTAAAACCCCAAGAACTGTGGATGCTAGAAATCAGAATCAAAAACAGAAATTGGTGGAAAAACTCAGGTCTTGCAGCATCTGTGGAGAGAAAACAGTTAACATTTTAGGTCCGGTGACCCTTCTTTGAAAAGGATTGTAGCTAGGAAAATGTCAATATATATGAAGATGGGGTGAGGGGAGGGAGAAAGAGTGAATGATCGATGGAGCCTAGAGAGAGACACTGAACCAACTGGGCAGACAAAGGAATTGGTGAAGGTCTGCCAAGGTGAATGAATAGCTGCTAATGGGGACTGTTGGTAGCCGATAATACGTTATTTGTGATAGCAGCCGATATGATGACATGACCGGTGTGTGGGGTTTGGGGAAATGACATGGGAAGAGGTGCTCAGGGCCTAATTATTGAACTTTGACATTCAAAATGATTGAAGTCCTGAAGTTACAAGGTCCCCAAGCGGTAATCAAGATGTTGTTCTTGCACTATAACAAGCCTAGACAAAGACCACATTGTGGCCTCCTCTAGATTAGTGTGGAAACAGGCCCTTTGGCCCAACAAGTCCACACCGACCCTCCGAAAAGTAACCCACCCAGACCCATTTCCCTCTGACTAATGCACCTAACAACACTATGGGCAATTTAGCATGACCAATTCACCTGACCTGCACATCTTTGGACTGTGGGAGGAAACCGGAGCACCTGAAAGAACTCCATGCAAACACGGGGAGAAGGTGCAAATGACACACAGACAGTCGCCCAACGCTGGAATTGAACCTGGGACCCTGGTGCTGTGAGGCAGCAGTGCTAACCATTGAGCCGTGCTGCCCTATTAAAAAAAAATCAAAATTGGTTCCATTGGTTTTCTACATTAGATAGACAAACTGTAGATTGGTTGACCGCTTCGCAGAACACCTACATTCTGTCCACAAAATTGGCCCTGACATTCTTGAGTTGACTGCCATTTCAACATACCACCATGTTCCCTGGACAATATCTCCACCTCGGGTGTGTTAGTGTCCCAAGGGAGCTCAGCGTAAACTGGAACATCACCACTACATTTTCCACTTGCATTAGATTGCTGTAAAATGGGGAAGGAAATGTTTCTTAGCGAATCCAGGACTTGCATTAAGCTTTAGCTTTGACTTAAGGAGACAAGCACAAGAGATTTCCATAGTTACTGGCCAGGGGTGACCATGTAGCAATGATCAGTATCTGATGAAGAACAAGCTTGAAAGAAATCCAATTGCCCACCAGTTAGTTACATCTGCAAAAGCAAGCGTCAATGCATACAGCACCTTCTTAAAATTGATATCAAATATAAGGAAAGAAATAAAGACAGAAGGGACTTAATGAGTAGAATAGTATCCTTCTGTTTCATAAGTGACTATAATATTTTAAACACTGTGCAAACAAGAGCAATGTTTATTTAAGCAGCAAAACAAACTTTTGATGGGTATACAATTAATCCCATTTTATTAGCCCAACAAGAAGAGATTTTAATGAAGGGTAATTAGAGTAATAAGTGCGGCTCTACAAGGACAAAAGCAGATACTTGGGAACACCACCACATGCAACGTCCATTCCAAGCCACTCACCATCCTGACTTGGAAATATAACAACATTTTTTCAGCATCAGTGGGCCAAAGATGCTTGAGCTCCCTCCCTAAGAGCATTGCTGTTCTACCTACACCAAATGGACTGCAGCAGTTCAAGGTAGCAGCTCACCAACAATATCTCCAAAGCAACCACAGATGGGCAACAAATGCTGGCCCAGCCAGCGACAGCGACATTCCTTGAACGAAAAAAGGAGAGGTCAGTTAAATTCTCATGTTTTGTTTTAACTTTATTATAATCATATAATGGAGAATTGGGGCATTGTCAGGAGAAAGAAATGTTAAAACGGTCTGCTTGTAATTAAATTTTAGCTTAATAAAAGTTTGAAAGTACAACATTAGGAACACTGGATGTGTGCTTTTAGGCATATACTTAAGGACTATTGCTTAAATATATGCTTCAAGTAATCTTTATTTTGTACTCAAGAACCTTTTTAATGCACATAACACTGTGTATTAACATTCAAATTAAGAGATAAATTTTCGTACCTTTAGAAAAGGTTTATTCAGCATCCTTCCTTTTTTATAATACACAAGCTCACAGTCTATTCACTTTGTTTACATTTTTAGCTTTTAGAAAAAAATAAAAACCTTTTATCACAAGTCATGTATAGTACTGACATTCAAAATTGAAACACATATCTTTCACTATGTACTATTCTTAATTTAACTCAATGATGAATAACATCATTACTCTAAAGATCAAGATGCTTCTCTTCACATTTATTAAATATATCTGCAATTGCATAACTACATTGCATCAACCACCAGGAAAATGCAAATGAAAAGAAATTTAATCAAATCTGCAATTAAATTTGGCCCACAATAGAAGATCAACAATACTATCAATTTCTGTGTATACATCAAGCCAAGTGCTCAAATTGAGGTGTTGAATACATGAAGATTGAAGTTGGCAAATTTTACTCATCCATTGCACTCAAGGCCAAGCATATGTATTGAAAGCAGGCCAGTGTTAGATTGAACACACATAATCCAGTCGCCATTATGCCCACATTCAAATCAGGCAAGACTATTGATAAACACTGTCAAAAACAGTACTTCTTATATTCCCTATCCAATCTGGCCAATTACAACATTGCCACTTACAAGTATTAAGCACCAAGTCAATTTTGGGCATTAAGTGTTTGCTCAATAGTCAAGCGTTTCAATGTCTGCAATAGATATATCAGTTCAGTTCCTCCTAAATTTCTTTGCTTTTCCCTCATTCTGAATAGTCAGCGATTGTGCTGCCAATGTCGACTTTTCCAGAATAGACAGCTTTCTGCACTCAAGAATATTTCTGATTTCAGTGTCCATGTATTTCACTGCCTATACCAAGCCCCAGATTTCTTTCACCTCCCCCCCAACCTGTTATTGAACTCAGATCTCAGCTACCATATACCAAGAGGTCATTGGGGTAGCTGCACGATACAGCGGATGTGCCTGGAGTGAAATAGTTTGGAAATTCATACACTCGATTACATACAATAACAGGCATCAGCTGCTCATTAAGAGCCATAATATTCCACTTTAAATACATAAGTAGGCAAATCAAGTCAGCAACCTACCTTCAATTAGTGATGAACACATTCAAGGCAAAGTTAAGGGCTTTCATTGTATTGTGAATCACTATCTAATTATCGTCACTACTTTATTTAGCTACTATTCTGAAATCAGCACCATATATATATATATATATATATATATATATATAAAACCTGCAATTATTTTTTTCTCTTCAAATTAAGAATGGTACAATATGTATCTGGTTTAGATCACTTTACTTATAAGTTCATTGAAAACCATTCTAATATTTTAAAAATTTGAAATTTTCAGAGGAGAAAATGGCTTTGCTTTAATCTCTCAAGGCCACATGTCATGATCAGATTCCAGCTTGATCAAGATACAGAAAAATTGCATAGCCCATTGGACAAAGTGGATTTTGAATCACCCATATCAAAGACTAGGATTTCCACAAACCTTGGGTGACATGGTGGCACAGAGGTTAACACTGCTGCCTCACTGCATCAGGGATGCAGGTTCAATTCCAGCTTCAGGTAACTGTGTGGAATTTGCACATTCTCCCCATGACTGTTTCTCTCCTCTGGATGCTCTGGTTTCCTCCCAGTCTAAAGATGTACAGGTTAGGTGGATTGGCCATGCTAAATCGTCCAGTGTCCAGATAGATTGCAGGATTACAGGAATAGAGGGATGGATCCAGGTGGGATGCTTTTTGGAGGATTGGTGTGAACTTGATGGGTCCAATAGCCTGTTTCCACACAATAGGGATTCTATACCCTAGTCCCATGTTTCACAACTTTATTGAACTCAGATGTCCTTAAACCCACTAAGTAACCTATTTTGCAGAAGGACAAGTGGGCAAGAAATGGGTCACACTATATTGTAACTTTAGTGCTTACATTATCAGAACAATTGAATGATGATTGTACCAGTACAAAGTAGGGAAGTAAATAATGAAGAGAAAAACAGGAGGGATGAAAGAGGAAGAGGTAAAATGTCTTACAGTAAAACACTACTATACTTTTCTGCAATAAGTACAAAGGAATTGATGTTAAAGTTAAAGTAATTTAAAAATGGCTTAACATGAAACAGAGAATTATGGAATACAGAAGGAGACCATTTATGTCTTATAATTTTATCCAATCATCTAACTCAGTACCCTGTTCCCACTTTTTCCTCTTTTAATCCTTTAGTCCTTAGAACGATATCTACACTTCTTTAAAAAAAGTATTCAATGTTTGGCCCAGTCAATAATCCACCCCCCCCCAACTGGATTGTCGACTTCCTGACCAACAGACTGCAGTCAGTAAGGACAGGCGACAAGCCTTAACACCCATGCCTGCAAGGCTGCATACTCAGCCCCCTATTATACTCCTTATGCACATACTGCTATGGCTAAATTCCACACCAACTCCATTTCTACATTTGCTGACAACATCACCGTTGTAGATCGGATCTCAAAAAAAAACGATGAGACGGAATACAGGAATCAGATCAAGTGTTTAGCAGCATGGTGTAAAGACAACAATATCTCCATCAATGTCAGCAAAACGAAGGAGGTAGTCATTGATTTCATGAAGTGGAGTGAGGGCACACCCCTGTCTGCATCATTGATCTTGAGATGGAGTTGGTCAAGAGCATCAAGTTCCTGGGAGTGACCAATCTGTCCTGGTCCACCCAATTTGACATTGCAGTCAAGAACACTAGACCTTAACTTCCTCAGGAGGCTAAAGAAATTTGGCATGTCCACAATGACTCTTAGTAATTTTTATAGATGCACCACAGAAAGCATGCTATGTGGATGGCAAATGATCTTCCCAAGACCACAAGGAACTACAGATACTCGTGAACACAGCCCTGTCCAACACGCAAACCAGCCTTCCATCCACTGACTTCATCTATACTTCCTTGTAAGGATAGAGCTTGTAAGAAGGCCTATGGTGTATTAGCGTTCATTAGCAGAGGGATTGAATTCAAGAGTCGTGAAGTGATGTTGCAACTGTACAGGACCTTGGTTAGGCCACATTTGGAGTACTGTGTGCAGTTCTGGTCACCTCACTTTAGGAAAGATGTGGAAGCTTTGGAGAGGGTGCAGAGAAGATTTACCAGGATTTGGTCTGGAATGGAGAATAGGTCGTACGAGGATAGGTTGAGAGTGCTAGGCCTTTTCTCATTGGAACGGAGAAGGATGAGGGGTGACTTGATAGAGGTTTATAAGATGATCAGAGGAATAGATAGAGTAGACAGTCAGAAACTTTTTCCCCGGGTACAACAGAGTGTTACAAGGGGACATAAATTTAAGGTGAAGTGTGGAAGGTATAGGGGGGGATGTCAGGGGTAGGTTCTTTACCCAGAGAGTGGTGGGGGCATGGAATGCGCTACCTGTGGGAGTGGTAGAGTCAGAATCTTTGGTGGCCTTTAAGTGGCAATTGGATAGGTACATGGATGGGTGCTTAAGCTAGGACAAATGTTTGGCACAACATCGTGGGCCGAAGGGCCTGTTCTGTGCTGTATTGTTCTATGTTCTATGTTCCTGTTGAATTGGGAAAACAACTTACATAATCAAAGATCCCTGCCACCCCAGTTATGCACTTTCCCAGATGGGAGAGGATATTTTAAAAAATGTGAGTACACATACGGACAGATTCAAGAACAGCTTCTTCCATGCTGTTATTAGACTTGTGAATGGACCACTTTAATGTTAATGTCGATCCCTCTCTGCATCTTCTCAGCAGCTGTAACATTGTATCCTGCACTCTGTGGTTTAGTACAATCTGCCTGTTAAGCATACAAGACACCTTTTCATTATGTCTCAGTACACATGCCAGGATAAAATTAAATCAATAGTTTCCTGTGGCAGAGAATTACACTGGCTTATCATCTGGGTGAAGAAATGTCCTTCATCTTTGTCAGAAATGGCCTGCCCAATATCCTTAGACTATCTTGCTAATTTGGGACTCTCCAGTCATCAAGAGTATTCCAAGCACCACAGAAAGCACAAAGCGTAGCACCAGAGACTGCATGGTAGCTCAGATAGGAGTGGGAGAAGTTAGCATATGAAAGCAAAATAGTGTGAAAGAAGAATCCTAATGTAATCATTACAGGACTGCTTGCTGGGCCCCATGGATCATCAGAGCACTCCAGACTGGTGTTCTTTGCTGACATCATTCAGCAGCCAAATGTCCAAGCCAACTCAGCTGACAAAATGTCAAAATGACAGGAATTAGACAAAATCTCAAGTACATGGCACTTGTTTTTTCAATTCCTCCAAGCAATATGAATTCCCTCTGGTTAACTTTAAGCAAATATCCTTCCACTGCATCCCCACAGCATATATTCAAAATTAATTTTACCCTTTTTTAATATCGAAATGGACCTTTGGGAATGCCTTTTCAGCAAAGGCCATCAGACCATCATTTTACAGCAATAAGCAGAGTTCAATGTCAAGTTGAACTTTATTAATTGAATGCCTCAGAACTAGTCCACATCACAAATTAATTTTGTTTACAGAATTAGACTAATGGTTTTATTCCGAAGTTGTTTCCCCTCTAAACCCAACAGGTTGTATGAATTTGTTTCAATAAGGGCAAGATTAAAAGGAAACAAGCAGTTGGGTGTGTATTCACGCTCATGGTGCCTCACATACAGGAAGTTTCTAATCTCAACTGTACTAACACAGAAACAGAATAGGAGGCCTATGATTTTCCACCGGAAAGGTGGAGGGACACTGGAAACAGAATTTAACTCCAGCCCACTCAAGTTTGGAGTTGGTCAGAGCACACAGTGTTGTTGATATCATTAAATAGTTTGGCTATTCCTGGTCTAATAAAAGACTAATTTATCAGAATTAAAACAAAAGGTGCAATGAGCCTATATTCATGCTTTTTACTAGGATGTTTAAGTGGAAGAATTTCAATCTTCTTTGGTTCTTCGAGGACACATGACACGAATTGGTTATTGAGAATAAATACTCTCCTTGCATGTATTTACAATTAAGTTAAAAATGTAAGTTCATCATGCTTCTTGAATATTTTCCCTAAATTATGACTGTAATAGATGTACAAAAGAACAGTGTGTTACTTAGAGCTGTTGCAATATGTATGAATGTTTACCATTTACAGAAAAAGTAGTAAGAACTCACTCATGATCACATCACATTTGCAATGAATATACCCTCAGCAAATTACAAAGTTATAAACATTTAATAAATGCTCAACAAACATAGGTAATAAATAACTCATAATTGCTATTATAAAATTTATCTTATTGCATAGTTATTCTGTTCTACGCCATATTACTTCTAACTTTATGCTACCCAGCAGCTTCCTTTGGATGCATAAGCTGCACACCTTTGGCTTTACAGATGAAGCTTGCTGGCGACTTGCTGGTTTTGTCGGACTAAACTGGAAAGAACACTCAGATTCATCACCAAGTTTAAAGTACTTTCACCCCTTTGCTCTCATGACCATTTTTCTATTCAGCGAAGTACAGGGAAATGAAGAGCCCGCCAAGAAAAAATACAGTTTTGAGCTTTTCTTGCAGAATCAAGACTCTGACTCAACTAGCTGTTACTTCAAGTGTGGAGAATTTCAGTTTTATTAATGTGTGCTACCAATCCAGCTTGCAGAAAACATCACATCATAAATGACTTCAAAACAGATGAGTTAGACTTCAACACAAACAAAGCAAAACAAGCTACATCACTTAAGAAAAACAGATTTATCCTTTTAATGAAACTGTCTTTCATACAGATTGAGCTCATATTTCTACCTCTACTGAATTGCCCAACTCCTGAAGACTGATGGGAAATGCAAAGATTTCAACCCCTAGAAAAATGCTGACAAAAAAATATGAAACAATCATTTTTGTCCTCCACTGCTACCTTGTTTTATTACTGTGCATCACTTTCCTGATCAAACATTAGTATAACTGGGTAAAAATGTTGTTGTGCAATCTGTTCTACTATCCAAGCAGACTTGTAGATACATGATACATGCAACTGAAAATTGCGAGATCTTTTAACAGAGCATAGAAAATACAGTATTCATTTTAACTAAAAGCTTATCATAGTACCGAAAATGCTCATAGCACCACATTTAACTTGCTTCCCTCATCAGAAAAAACTGCAACTGGCGAGCAAGAATTGGATATTCAATTTGTTAAATATCAGATATCAGTAACATTTACAAATAAATGACTTGTGTACAGTTTCAAACATTGGATCTGAGCTACAATCTGCCGCAAATCAACGAATATTTACAGAGAGGATAAACAAATCCAGAACATCTCAGAGACAGAGTAAGATGCTGTGTGCTTAAGGTATCATGCAGCTAATAGAATTCAAACAAGACTGAATATAAAAGACTCATATGTGAATTGGAAAAGCAAAGAGTGGGTAAAGAGAGAGATCGACAGCCACCCTATAAGGGAATGTAAAAAATCTACTCCAGGCATGTAAACAGTAAAAAAAAAGATGTGGTAAAAATGAAGCAGATACTGATTAGGGACCAAAACGTTATTTCCACATGGAGGCAAGGTTCATAGCTGAGGTATTAAGTTAATTTTCATGGGATGTGGTCTTCACTGGGCAAGGCCAGCATTGTTGCCCAACATGACCTCCCAACTCCTGTACTCAATACTCTGACCAATAAAGGAAAGCGTGAGATCTAACCTTGCTAATCAATCTCCCATGGGGAACCTTGTTGAACGAGGAGAAAGTGAGGGCTGCAGATGCTGGAGATCAGAGCTGAAAATGTGTTGCTGGAAAAGCGCAGGTCAGGTAGCATCCAAGGAACAGGAGAATCGACGTTTCGGGCATAAGCCCTTCTTCAACGCCTTACTGAAATCCATATAGATCACATCTACCGCTCTGCCCTCATCAAACCTCTTTGTTACTTCATCAAAAAACTCAATTTTGAGAGACATGATTTCCCCCACACAAAGCTATGTTGAATATCCCTAATCATGTACATCCTGTCTCTCAGGATTCCCTCCAACAACTTGCCCACCACCGACGTCAGGCTCACTGGTCTATAGTGCCCTGGCGTGTCCTTACCATCTTTCTTAAACAGTGGCACCACGTTAGCCAACCTCCAGTGTTCCAGCACCTCACCTGTGACTATCGATGATACAAATATCTCAGCAAGAGGCCTAGCAATCACTTCTCTAGCTTCCCACAGAGTTCTAGGGTATACCTGATCGGGTCCTAGGGATTTATCCACCTTTATGTGTTTCAAGCCATCCAACACTTCCTCCTCTGTAATATGGACATTTTGCAAGATGTTACCATCTATTTCCCTGCAGTCTATATCTTCCATATCCTTTTCCACAGTAAATACTGATGCAAAATTTTCATTTAATATCTCCCCCATTTTCTGTGGCTCCACACAAAGGCCGCCTTGCTGATCTTTGAGGGGCCCTATTCTCTCCCTAGTTACCCTTTTGTCCTTAATATATTTGTAAAAACCCTTTGGATTCTCCTTAATTCTATTTGCCAAAGCTATCTCGTCCCCTTTTTGCCCTCCTGATTTCCCTCTTAAGTATACTCCGACTGCCTTTATACTCTTCTAAAGATTCACAGGAATCTATCCTGTCTTTACTTTACATATGCTTTCTTCTTTTTCTTAACCAAACCCTCAATTTTTTTAGTCATCCAGCATTCCCTATACCTACCAGCCTTTCTACTAGGCGAAGGGTGGACTGCAGATACTGGAGATTAGAGTCGAGAGTGTGGTGCATCTGAAGAGCAGGAGAATTGACGTTTTGGGCAAAACCCCCTATTCAGGAATGAGTTTTCTTGTAGAGAGAGGAGAGATTCTTCAAGATAGGCATCCTTGGAATAGGCTTTGCAGTGAGGTTAAAATCAACGAGGCCTCTTTCTTTAAAGGCTGCAATTTCCTCTCCCACATAGTTGATGATGCCCTCCAACACATCTTATCCACTTCCTACACCTCCACCCTCAAACCCCACCCTTTCAACAGCAAGAAGGACAGGAGCCCCTGGTCCTCACCTTCCACCCCACCAACCTCCACGTACATTGCATCATCCTAGTCATTTCAGCCAGCTACAAACGGACACCACCACAGATATCTTTGCCTCCCCACCCATATTCACTTTCCATAAGGTCATTCCCTCCGTGACTCCCTCGTCAGATCCACGCCCTCCCACCAACCCACCCTCCCCTCCCAGCACCTTCCCCTGCCAAGGGAGGAATTAAAACCTGCGCCCACACCTCCTTCCTCACCTCCATCCAATGCTCCAAAAGGAGCCTTCGACATCCAAAGTTTGACCTGCACTTGCACACGTCACTTATGTATCCGTTGCTCCCAATGCAGTCTCCTCTACATTGGGGAGACAAAATGCCTACTTGCAGAGCGCTTCAGAGAACATCATCACCTGCACCAACCAACCTCACTGCCGCGTGGCCGACCACTTGAACTCCCCCTCCCACTCCGCCAAGGACATGCAGGTCCAGAGCCGCCTCCTTCACTCCCTAACCACCTGAAGCCTAGAGGAAGAGCACCTCATCTTCCACCTTGGGACCCTCCAACTCCACAGTATAAAATGTGGATTTCACCAGTTTCCTCATTTTCCTTCCCCCACACCTTATCCTAGTTCCAACCTTCCAACGCGGCACTGCCCTCATGACCTGACCATCTTCCCACCTATCCACTCCACCCTCCTCTCTGACCATTACCCCCACCTCCATCTACCTGTTGCACTCTCAGCTACCTTTCCCCAGTCCCTCCCCACTTCCCCTTCTCTTCCCCCCCTCTCCTCCCCCCCCCCCTACCATTTATCTCACCACCTCCTTGGCTCACAGCCTCATTCCTGATGAAGGGCTTTTGCCTCAAACGTTGATTCTCCTACTCCTCAGATGCTGCCTGACCTGCTGTGTTTTTCCAGCATCACACTCTCCACATGCTGGCCAGCAGATTAGTTAATTAGATGGTTTATGTTTAAAGTAACAATCAATAGTGATTTTTATGATCATCATAGCTGAGACTAACTTTTAATTCCAGATTCATCAACTGAATTCAAGCTCCTCCAGGGCTGTAATTCACGTCCTCAGAGCATTAAGTTGGACCTCTGAATTTCTAGTCCAATGATACTACCGTTATGCCATCATATCCCCCAGAACACATCATACCTGTGTGTTTGAAGGGAGAAGCTGTAAGGCCATGGTAGGAGAGGAGAGTAAACAGGAGGACTGTAAATGTTCAAAAAAAAAAAAGTGAAAATCCAGCAACTGCAAGCCAACTGACTTGATCTCAGTGATGGGGAAGTTTCTAGAAACTGCAGTTTATGCCAAATCTGGACAGATACAGATTAATTAAAAGGAAGACCAGTGTGGATTTGTTCAGTGCAAATCATGTTGAACTAATTCGCAGAACCATGCAGAAATAGTAGTTGGAAACAGATCTTTCAGAGAAGAGTAAGGTTTATAAAAGAGTTTCTAAGAAACCAAAGCTAGGATTCCTGCTTTTTATAAAATGGCCTCAGCCTTGGTATAAGAGGTCACAGTTTCAAAATTTGATGATGATACAAAATTAGAAGTACTACGAACAGCAAGAATGATCTATAGAAGTTTCAAATGACTGGTAGGTTGCTAGGAAGATCAAACAAATGGAATATGAAAGTTAAAGCACAAAAAGTATGAAGTGTTTTTTTTTCTTAAAAACAGTGACATAACTAAATAAAGACTTCAATTCCAAGAACAGTGCAGGAGCAGAGCAACGTGGGTGCAAATGAGCACGAGAAACAGCAGGACAGGTAGAAAGGACACTTAGCAAAGCATAGAGCAACCTGGAGTACACAGAGCACAAAAACAAGTTAAACCGGCCGAAGGGCCTGTTTCCACACTGCAGGGAATCTAATCTAATCTAATCTAATCAAAACACTGGCTCAGCTTCAGCTGGAGTACTATCCTCTGTTCGAGGTGCTACACATTTTGGCAAGATAGGAAGGCATTACAGCATGCACCAAAATATGGTTCCAAGGACGTGGAATGTCAGACATGAGGATAGACTGGATAAGGGGGAATTGTTCTCCTTGGAGAATAGAGAAGGTTGAAAGGACGTTTTATTGAGGTATTCAAAATCGCCAAGGGTTTGTACAGAATTAGATAGTGGGAAATTGTTCTATGGTTGGAGGATAGAGAACCAAGAGGACACAGATTTACAGTAACTGGCTAAACAAGCACCAGCAACAAGAAAAAAAATTCATGCAGCAAGTTGTTAAGAAGCAGGTTAATTAAGGTATTCAATAGGGAAGTGCAACATTATTTCAAAAGGAGGACTAAAAGGCAGAAGGTGGGCAAAAGGCACGAGGTGATTGCTCCATCAGAGAGACAGCATAAACAGGATGGACCTAATGGCTTCCTTCTGTGCTATAAACATATTACGATTCTGTGAACAAACTATATGCATACAATTATCCTCTGAAATATATCAACATGCAAGTCAGGTATCAAGACATCCAAATAGTGGAATTTCCTTCCTCAAAAGTATAATCTTGTCACGACAAGTATTGACAATAGATGTATACCACCCCACATGGCCATTTTTAATTATCTATATATTTAATTTATTTTGCAAATAATTTCAAAGCAATTTCAAATCCATAAACCAGTCAGTGTCTGAAGCTCAACCATGTAACAACTCACTGCATTCTAATAAAGACTTAACTCATTTACCAAAAAAGAAAAAAAAAATTATTGCATTTTTGCGCAATACGGATTAATTAAGCTTCATTGCAAACTGTACTGAGGCACAAAAAAGGTAACCACTAATGATTCCCATTCTCTTACATTCAAATCTGGATGCGTAATAATTCAACAGAAATTAAACAAAAAAGAAATCAAATGGCACAACTTCATTTAAATACCACATTCAAATGAGAATACCATAATATGAATATTGGTGCTTGAACACAAACCTGACACTTCCAGAACTCTCTCCTTCATATCTGTGAAATAAAGAAAAGGTAAATTATTAGCACAAAAGTAAAACATGAAGAAAAACACAGCTTTTCATTCAATTAGATTTGCAAAATTCAACTAATGAAGAATTTTCAAATATGTTTGCTCAGAATTCATTTAAAATCCAAATCCTAAATGAACTTATGAAATATTTTATGAGGCATAACTACACCCACAGAAATTTAATGGAAGAGATTAGAGATTACTGAACATCAAACTCAAATCAAACCCGAGAGTAGGAAATGTTCAAGACTTTTTTTCTAAAAAATAGGAACTGATTTTTGGTTTAAAATTTTCCCACCTGAAATTTGATCAATAAGCTCAATGTAAAAACATGATTGATGAGCAAATGACTTGGTAAGGAATTTGGGGTGCTAATAATAAAGGCATGCACCTATTGAAGCATGACGCTGAAAAGGAGTTTACATGCATATATATTGTATCCTCAGCATCATCTCCTCCATGGAAATTTATGACATGTGAAATTTTACAGCACATGAGAACAACAGGTAAGTGTCAGCTTGTCACGACAGGCCATTCGTAAAGAACACTGTCGGTGATCTGTGCACGAGAGGGGTTTTCTGCATCATTCCAGTATGTCAATATCCATACCCATATCAAGATCAAACTCCATTTTGAATTTGCAATTCAGAGCTAGTGCTAGCAGGGGGCTGCAAAGACTTGCCTAATCTAATAGCAAAATTGCATGTTTAAATTTCAACATTATAGAAAGATTGAAAAATTAAGTAATATGTCCTTATGTACCTGGAGCAGGATTTTCCAAGGAATGTAAATCTGCATGAGCCTGCCAATCTGGCCCTCTCTGTTCCCCAACATTTGAGATGGGATTCTGATCACGGCTCCTTCAGAAACGTGGAGGTACAATTCCATTCTGATAGTTCTTTTGTAGAACAGAATTGTCAGAGAAAGGCATCCATTCTCCCTTTTCAAAGCTGTCAGCCACCATATTCTGAAATTTACACAGTCCCACAGCTCCTTCACCTGTTGCTGTATCATGGCAAACACATAAAAGGCAAGTGTGATATTAGGATGCCAGGGGGCAAGGTAGGTGATGTCGTTATTAGGTTAGGTGGATGTTCAGGCCCAGTGGCAAGGGGCAGGGAAGAGAGAAACTGGTGAAGGTTGGGTCCAATGGGAACAAGATGGCTGGGAGAGAGGTCATTAGAAGTGAGAGTGTTAAGTATGAAGTCAGTTGAATAGTTACTTGGGCATTAAAATACATAGTTATCAGTCTAGCTTTTTCTAACCATCTTATCTTCATTGGAACCTTCCAAATTCTCTGATTTGAGTGGAATTGCTAGCAGAATCTTCAAATGTCATGGTATGATAGGAACTTCGATGCACACTGAAATATGACTGACTGTCCGGCCAGTGGAATATCGGGGCTCTAGTTGTGCTTTAGGTTTGAACTTATTAGTAGGCCAAACATTGTTATTTGAGGATTTGACATGACATATTCCTTACTGACCTCTTGAGGAGCTTTGATAATTGCTTATTCACAATACACTACACTGAACTGCACTACTGGATTACTTCTATCAGCTTAGTTACCTCCTGAAAAGAGAATCCTGTACGCTTGTAAATAATTAATTGAAAAAGTAGAAGAACCGTGTATAACTTCAAGCTTGATTTGCATTTTTATGTTGTGCACATTAATAAGTGGAGGCATACTTTGTTTCATTTCAGATTTGTTCTACAGTGGTACGTGCATGTCATTTGTTGAGAATGCATTTATAATACATGAGCTCTATCCAAAGCAGTAACCGTGGTGAATGGTTGGTACATTATGAAAAAGGGTAGAATAGGGAAAACTATTACTTCACAATAGTTTAATATCACAAAGACAAACTCATACACAAGGTCAGCCAGTGTGCAGGTTCAGTCAGAATAAAAATATGTTGCTAGTTTAGCACTCTAAAATTCAAGACTGGGCAAAAAGTCCTGAAAGAGTTAATAGAAAACATGCAGAAACAGAAAACTACTGCAAGCAGAATGCATGAGGAAAAAAGTCATCTATTAGCTCTGAAAATTACTTTGAAGTCATTAGGAGAAAAAAAACTTTAGAAATCAAAACAGCCATGCCAACTGAAGAAGGAATTTCAAGTGGAGACAGGATGACCTTCACTGAGCTTTCAGTATGTCAGATTATTGAAGATAAAAATGATGAAATCCTTTCTGATATTTCTAATAAAACCATTTCAAAGAATTGTTGTAACGTGCAATATGGTTGGTGCTTTGTCCCTCATGTCAACTCATGTCCTTTTGTTAAAGGTACACTTTAAGCTTCTTAAGTTTATTCAGTGACTGCTATTCAATTGCTACAATGGTCAAGAATACAACTAATAATGAATCAAGCCAGGCTTCACTGAGATTTAACTTGCCCAGTATTATCAAGATCAGTTTGGATAATGACAAAGTGAGGGCTTGTTGATTTTTTAAACAGATTTACACTTGCATTAAATTTTAGTACATGGGAGGTACGGAACTTAAAAGGAGGATTAGTGAGAAGTATATTACTTGGTATGATTTGCAGTTGAATAGCTACTCAGGCATTAAAGTACATAGAGTCATAGAGGTGTACAGCATGGAAACAGACCCTTTGGTCCAACCCGTCCATGCTGACTAGATATGCCAACCCAATCTAGTCCCACCTGCCAGCACCCGGCATATTTAATAGTCTAACTTTTTCTGGCTTTGATTGATGCCAAAATTTTTCTAGTGTAGGAAATGTAACTAAGGCTAAAGAAAGTGTCAGTGGATAAATGTAAAATAGAAACAAAAGCAGCACATCATAAAAATGAGATGCTTGAAACAGCTACTGAGCTTTTAAAAGCAAAAAGGAGGGAAAATTGAAGTAGATGCATCACCACTAGAATTAATCAAGATTCAGTTACAGATGAAAATCTTTGAACTTGAAGGAAAAGTGAGATAGAAAGGGTGGAGAATGAAAAAAAAAAGGGAGAGCAGGAGGAAAAAAAGATAAACTGCTGGAAACAAGATAGATTATATTGGGGGGTAAGAAAAAGAAAAAAAGTGGAGCACGATGGAAAAGATAATGAATACAAAAAGTCTGAATTCCCAAAGACAGAGAGAAACCAGACCTGACCAGCAAGAGAAACACAAAGGAAGAAAGATGCTCAAATTGCCTAGAGGAGGATTTAGATTCAGATTCCCACGTGGGTTTTGATTTAACTGGAAATTGGCATAGAGTACCTAAAATTAGAAGGAAGAGTGGTAAGATACATCACTTACTTTGACAAGATTGCTGTGATAGTAAAGGGGTCAAAAGATACTTGGTAATTAATGTTATAGAGTATCCTGATAATATCGCTGTGTGTGCGCGTATATCAGTTTATCAGAACACCCTGCAGACAACAAAGCTGCTAAAGCGAACTCATCAGAGCTTGTCCACGAAGTTCATCAATGAAAGGCAAGAAAATGAATCAGACACCTGCAGAATGTGCAAGGGAAAAAAGAAATGCTGTGGGATCAATGACTAAAATTACCAAAATTAAAAAATTGAGAATGCCAGGGAAATCATAATTACGCAGGAATTCCCAAATAGTATACCAGCAACCCCTGAAGGATTGTTTCCATAAGTGTCAACAACCAAACATCCAAGCAGCTGTAGCTCTGGCAGAGAAGTTAGTCCAAGTAAGGGAAGATATCAAGTTCATGATGGACAATGCCACTATTGAACTGAGTAATTGTAGCTGAAGTTCACTTATTGTAATGGCTTCAAAGCAGATGGATCACAACGATTGTAGTTTGATGATGAGAAAATCAGTGCCATAACAAAGTTTGATTCAAATCAAACTGGGGGATTGTATTAAGAGAATTAGGTAAACAAGCAGGATTTATACAAAAATTAAACTCCTAATAGGCATACTGTCATGTTCCAGGGACTGAATGCCAGAGAAGTGAGTTTTTGCAACCCTGATGAACTTTACCAATGCAAAGACACGTTATTCAAAATGTTAAAACGCACCAGCAATTTGTTTTCAAGAGTTAACCAACAGGCACAGATGATTATGTAACTATGTTTTGGATGACTTGGTTGTGCAAACATAGGAGGACCACATAACAATAAATGATTAGTCTTTTCAAAAAAGCCAATTTAGTAATAAATTTGGCCAAAAATGAATTTGTGAAAGTCCAAGACGCTAGAGAGAAGGTCAATTGGCATCTCGAGCACTTGATAGCTTGAATTTTCCCACGCCCAAGACAAAACTCAAAATCCTGCAATATGTTAGCACAAACTGATTTTTTATCAGAGGTTGGTTCCACGTTTCAGCACTGCAGTGGCTCCTTTGGCAGGTTTGTTAAAAGAAAGCCAAATTTCAACTGACAAGGGAATGTCAGAATGTCTTTGACAGTTTGAAAGCTGCACTGGTTTAACAGCACTGAATTATGTTAAGCTATTTAAACTGGCTGTTAATGACAGTATTGATGTTGTTGCAGCATTCTTACAGGAGGGTAAGAACTAAACAGAAATATTCAAAAAGTACAGAGACAGGAACATTGTGTATAACCAATACCATACTAAAGTGTACACTTTTAACAATTCCACAGAGACTATTATTTATATGGATCACAATCCTCACTTCTAACAACCTTCACATTACGAATGAGACAGTTTTATTGGAATTTTATGTTTAAACTACTCAAACAATCCTTCGTGCAGCTGGGAGACATCAAAAGGGATGCTTTATGAAGGGCAAATCTGAAGGAAAATGAATTGTGATCAAGCTATGCTGGTGTAGTGATTGTTATGGAAAGTCCTAATTATTTAATATGAATGTTACCATCAAAATGAAAATGATGTCAAAGAATACATATCATAAGAATTGCAATGCCTATGAAGATATTTTCTTTGTCCCCTATGGGGATGTGATGAAGGTTCATGATATTATATTGAAACATGGGTTAGAACATAGAACATAGAAGAATACAGCGCAGTACAGGCCCTTGGGCCCTCGATGTTGCACCGATCCAAGCCCACCTAAACTACACTAACCCACTATCCTCCATATACCTATCCAATGCCCTCTTAAATGCCCATAAAGAGGGAGAGTCCACCACTGTTACTGGCAGGGCATTCCATGAACTAACGACTCGCTGAGTGAAGAACCTACCCCTAACATCAGTCCTATATCTACCCCCCCTTAATTTAAAGCTATGCCCCCTTGTAATACCCGACTCAATACGCGGGAAAAGGTTCATACTGTCGACCCTATCTAACCCCCTAATCATCTTGTACACCTCAATCAAGTCACCCCTAAACCTTCTTTTCTCTAGTGAAAACAGCCCCAAGTGCCTCAGTCTTTCCTCATACGATTTTCCTTCCATACCAGGCAACATCCTGGTAAACCTCCTCTGCACCCGTTCCAATGCCTCCACATCCTTCCTATAGTATGGCGACCAAAACTGCACACAATATTCCAGATGCGGCCGTACCAGAGTCTTATACAACTGCATCATGACCTCAGGACTCCGGAACTCAATTCCTCTACCAATAAAAGCCAGTACGCCATATGCCTTCCTCACCGCACTATTTACCTGGGTGGCAACTTTCAGAGATCTGTGTACATGGACACCAAGATCCCTCTGCTCATCCACACTACCAAGTATCCGACCATTAGCCCAGTACCCCATCTTTTTGTTATTCTTCCCAAAGTGAATCACCTCGCACTTAGCTACATTGAATTCCATCTGCCACCTTTCTGCCCAGCTCTGCAGCTTCTCTATATCCTGCTGTAACCTGCCACATGCTTCCTCACTGTCAACAACTCCTCCGACTTTCGTGTCATCCGCAAACTTGCTCACCCAACCTTCTAACCCCTCTTCCAGGTCATTTATAAAAATGACAAACAGCAATGGTCCCAAAACAGATCCTTGCGGAACACCGCTAGTGACGGCACTCCATGAAGAAACTTTGCCATCAACTACTACCCTCTGTCTTCTTCCATCCAGCCAATTCCTAATCCAAACCTCCAACTCACCCTCAATGCCATATCTCCGTATTTTCTGCAGTAGCCTACCATGGGGAACCTTATCAAACGCCTTACTAAAATCCATATATACCACATCTACCGCTTTCCCCTCATCAACCTCCTTCGTCACCTTTTCAAAGAATTCAATAAGGTTTGTGAGGCACGACTTGCCCTTCACAAAACCATGCTGACTATCCTTGATCACATTATTCCTATCTAGATGTGCATAAATCCTATCCCTTACAATTCTCTCTAAGACTTTGCCCACAACAGAAGTGAGACTCACCGGCCTATAGTTACTAGGGCTATCCCTACTCCCCTTTTTGAACAAGGGAACCACATTTGCTATCCTCCAGTCTTCTGGGACTACTCCTGTAGACAAAGAGGACATAAAAATCAAGGCCAATGGCTCTGCAATCTCCTCCCTTGCTTCCCAGAGAATCCTAGGATAAATGCCATCAGGCCCAGGGGACTTATCTATTTTCACCTTTTCCAGGATTTCCAACACCTCTTCTCTACATACCTCAAAGCCATCCATTCTACTTATTTGTGCCTCAGTATTCTCATCGACAACAATGCCCTGTTCCTGAGTGAATACTGAAGAAAAGTATTCATTCAGTGTCTCCCCAATCTCTTCCGCCTCCACACGCAACTTCCCCCTACTATCCTTGACTGGACCTATTCCTACCCTAGTCATTCTTTTATTCCTAACATACCTATAGAAAGCCTTAGGGTTTTCCCTAATCCTATCTACTAAGGACCTTTCATGTCCCCTCCTTGCTGCTTTTAGCTCTCTCTTCAGGTCCTTCCTGGCTACCCTATAACTCTCAATCGCCCCAATTGAACCTTCACGTCTCATCTTGAGATAGGCCGCCCTCTTCCATTTAACAAGGGATTCCAATTCCTTATTAAACCACGGCTCCCTCGCACGACCCTTTCCTACCTGCCTGACAGGTACATAATTATCAAGGGCACTCAATAGTTGCCCCTTGAACAAGTTCCACATATCATTTACACTCTTGCCTTGGAGTCTACTTTTCCAAGCCACACATCCTAAGTCATGCCTCACCGCATCATAATTTCCCTTACCCCAGCTATAATTCTTGCCCTGTAGTACACACTTATCCCTCTCCATCACGAGTGTAAAAATCACCGAATTATGGTCACTATCCCCAATTGTGTCATAGAGATGTACAGCATGGAAACAGACCCTTCGGGTCCAACCCGTCCATGCCGACCAGATATCCCAGCCCAATCTAGTCCCACCTGCCAGCACCCGGCCCATTTCCCTCCAAACCCATCCTATTCATATACCCATCCAAATGCTTCTTAAATGTTGCAATTGTATCAGCCTCCACCACACCCTCTGGCAGCTCATTCCATACACGCACCACTCTCTGCGTGAAAGAGTTGCTTTTATATCTTTCCCCTCTCACCCTAAACCTATGCCCTCTAGTTCTGGACTCCCTGACCCCAGGGAAAAGACTTGCCTATTTACCCTATCCATGCCCCACATAATTTTGTAAATCTCTATAAGGTCACCCCTCAGCCACCAACGGTCAAGGAAAAACAGCCCCAGCCTGTTCAGCCTCTCCCAATAGCTCAATTCCCCCAACCCTGGCAACATCCTTGTAAATCTTTTCTGAACCCTTTCAAGTTTCACAACATCTTTCTGAAAGGAAGGAGACCAGAATTGCACGCAATATTCCAACAGTGGCCTCACTAATGTCCTGTACAGCTGCAACATGAACTCCCAACTCCTGTACTCAATACATTGACCAATAAAGGAAAGCATACCAAACGCCTTCTTCACTATCCTATCTACCTGTGACTCCACTTTCAAGGAGCTATGAACCTGCACTCCAAGATCTCTTTGTTCAGCAACACTCCCTAGGACCTGACCATTAAGTGTATAAGTCCTGCTAAGATTTGCTTTCCTAAAATGCAGCATCTCACATTTATCTGAATTAAACTTCAACTGCCACTTCTCAGCCCATTGGCCCACCTGGTCCAGATCCTGTTGTCAGAGGTAACCACTTTTGCTGTCCACTACACCTCCAATTTTGGTGTCATCTGCAAACTTACTAACTCTACCTCTTATGCTCGCATCCAAATCATTAATGTTAATGACAAAAAGTAGAGGACACAGCACCAATTCTTGTGGCACTCCACTGGTCACAGATCTCCAGTCTGAAAAACAACCGCCACCCTCTGTCTTCTACCTTTGAGCCAGTTCTGTATCCAAATGGCTCGTTGCATTGTTTCAAGTTTGATTGGCAATTCTATATTGCACTTGTTAATAAGGGGAGGCACGTTTTAGTTTCATTTTCAATTTATTCTGACAGGTACCAGGGGATGTGAAGTTTATTGCTGAAAGCATTTTAATGAGGATATACAACCTTGGATGAGATTGTTAGGTGAACAGTTCAGTGTATTTGGGGAAAGAAGGCAAAACAAAAAGAGAAAAAAAAATTTCGAGTAACAGATCAGTATCACAAAGACAGAACCATTTAGAAGGTCAGGTAGTGGGCAGGTTCAGTCAGAGCTGTGGGTTTATCAGACCCCAAAAATATCAGTAATGGGTTTAAAAAGAAGTCTTGAGATGCTCAATAGAAAACCATCCAAAAACAGCAAGTTGCTCGAAGCGGAGTGTATGTTTGTGCTTGCTCTGAAATACTTAGACAAGAAAGCTTCAGGAACCAAATGGAGTCATGCCAACTGAATAAGGAGTTCTGAAGACGAGGCAGGATGACATTTTTTCTGAGATATGGAGTATTCATCTTATTGTTGAGACTAAACTGGCTGAATCTCTATTTCTGATATTTGTACTACGTCCATTGAAAAAAGTTCTCACGTCATTTTTCCTTGCATGCAATAAACATGTACTTGTCTTAAAAGCAGTTTGACAGCCTCTTCTAAATATGTTCACTGATTAACCACCACAATACATAAATAGCAAATGTACAAATAAATGGTCCAATCAGGTGAAGTCTCATTCTTGGGCCTAACTTGTTCAGTATCGTCACCTGGAATGATAACATTATCCATAGCTGAACACCATACCAGGTATTTCTGTTTCTTTAAAAAATGCAAACGTACAGGGTGCTGTGCCCTTAGGCAATTTTTCAAGCAAGTGTAATTAGTTTACTAACTTAGAATTGCTAGATTTGGGCACTGCTCTTTTACTGAATACTGTAACTATTTGTAACCTTCAGAACATTCATATCTGACATACTATAATGCATTGTAGTATCAACCAGAGCTTCACTAATTTTCTCATTTTGCTGTCATTTAGTTCCTCAAGAATGCTATGATGCTTTGTAAAGGTAAGAACCATCATTCCATGTAAAGCTGAACATCTTTTGCTGGTATGATACAGATACACTGAAATCAAGCACATCTAATTAAGGTTAAAGTGAAGTCCCATGAATAGAGAAATCACAAGGCGAATTAATAGCAGATAGATTTAGCAAGTGACATTTCTGAATTCCCTGTTTCATTTCTGAAGAACTCTACGTGAAAATGCCTTTTGTTCCTAAAACATTTTGCTCATAAAAATGTGACAAATGTGAACACCCTTTTTCTAAAAATGGACTACTTCCCATGTAGGAAGTAGTCTGTCAGATCAAACTGGCACACAAGTACATCAAAAGCAAAAAAGGCATCCTGCAACAGATAGTTCAACTTCAACTCTTGTTTGAGCTAATACTTGCAAGGAACCAGAGACAAAAACACTTGAATTTACATATTAGTATGTCAAAATGTTTAATTACAATTTTTGAAAATATAAGCACAATTATAATTATAATGTTTGTCTGCCTTCAAAATATCTTTACCATTCAGGTAAATGTTAAATTCAACACCAGCACAAAATCCATGAAACTGCAATGTTGGAGGAGGGGGTGAGGATGGAATTTAATGCCCTTCTTGATAACAAAATGCATTGGGAATACTCAAAGTCTTCTTTTCTCTGTCCTAATCAAGATTATGGCAGACAACCTGTGAACTGCTTCTTTATCACACTGCCATGGAAGGCCTTTAACACATGTAAGTGCTTCACTTACTGCAGCCGATTGGGGACTCACTATACTAAGCCTGAAAGGCAAAACCCATTAAAAATAGCAGATTTAAAAGGGGCCTCTTGCATTCAGTGGTGGTTGGTGTACCTAATAAAGGCCTCACTTTCTCCCAGTGTCTAAGAGAGGGGCCTGGCAATGAGCAAGGTGGTATACGCCTGTCCTTGCTGTCAACCTTAATCCCTATATCACCCTTTTGTCTTTACTCAGCCTGGTTACTGGTCTTGCAGTCAGGTAGGGTCAGGACTGCCACTCCAATGGTTCCATGATTCTGGGAAGGCCTGCTACTGCACAATAAGCTTCCAAAAAAATGGGATGACACAGGACTCTGACCATCTCTCCAGCTGGCAAGCAGAACTGTTGGCACTTGCATTAAATTCCAGCCCAATTTGTGACATCTGAAACAATCCTGATCATAGAGGTACATTGCTAGATTGTGCTGCATAAAAGCACAGGGATCTTAAGTATAAGGTTAACATTAGGCAGTGCCTTAAACATCACCCAATGATGCTGATTATGTCCATGTGGACTTCAGATATCTTAATTACACACCTCTGATCTTTTGTTTCTCCTTTTGTTAGTAAAAAAATTCACCAGGCTGCCATTAACTGTGTAGTTCATGACAAATGAGAGTCCTACATGATAATGAGAGTTACATAATCCAGAATTAAGCAATCAGTGGGCAAGTAGAAGTGACTGGCTAGTTCTGTGCTTTTATACAAAGTACACAAATTTTATAGAAAAGCTAAGCAAATTTATACTTGTAATTATGATCATTAGTTATAGTGACAATGTTATGAACAGTGTGAATAGGTCAGCAGGGATTGGAATCACAACATAGGTAAATTTTCAAATAAGACATTATCATCAGATGTCCCTTTCACAATAAGACCGGGAGGGGAATATCTGCTACATAAATTAGTTTTGAACCTTTGAGCCAACCTGCCCATTTGCCAAGGTTGGATACTTGAATCAATTTCTGATCTTGCCTTAATTCAGTTTTATGGGAGCAGTTGAAGTTGTACAGATTCTTAGCATCTCTTTTATCATGAAATCTTATTGCTGCATGTTTTTTCAAGACTTGATGTATTTCAATACTATTATGACCAAGATAAATGAGCAATGACGTACAGACTGAGCTGCTTTTTGATTGCTTTCTCTTGGTGTCTCTTCCCTTAGAAAGGAATCAGTTCATTTCAAAGTCTAAGCTTGTTTAGACCAACAATCCGAGACGATACCCATGTCTTAATGAATACTACCAAGAAAGATTTTAAAAACTGACTCAGTTCCCATAGGAATTTAGTGGAATTTAGTACTACTGAACTAACATGAATAAGCTTTTTGACCCTGGAGTATCAAAGGCCAAGGGGAGACCTTATAAAGGTTTATAAAATCACAAGGGGCATGGATAGGGTAAATAGCCAAAGGTGTTTTTCCTAAGGTGGGAAAGTCCAAAACTAGAGGGCATGGCTTAAGATGAGAGAGGAATATTTTAAAGGAGGACCGGAGGGGTAACGTTTTCATGCAAAAGGTGGTGCGTGTAGGGAGGAAGTGGAGGCCAGTACAATTGTAACATGTAAAAGGCACCTGGATGGGTACATGAATAGGAAAGGTTTAGAAAGCCAAACGCTGACAAACAGGACTAGGTCAGATTGGGATGCCTGGTCAGTGCGTAGGAGTTGAACTGGAGGGTCTATTTCCATGCTGTATGGCTCAAGATATTAGAACCTGGCAGGTTTTTATGATAATCAACAGTAGTTACATGTTCACCATTAGTCTAAGCTTTTATTCCAGGTTTTTATTTAAATATTTACCATCTGCCATCATGATATTTGAACCCATGTATTCTGAACATTAGCCTAGCATTCTGGATTACTCATTCAGTGACATTACTACTACGTCATCACTTCCTCTAAGTCCCAGGCACAAGTTGTAAGCCATGATATATGGCAACTGGATTAATAAAAGAAAGAGTGATGGACAGTATCAGTCTGTCAAATACTTTCTAACTTAAGTACTTTATTTCCCCCTTCATGTTGAACAAACATGGACAAAAACAGTGTTAGAAATGTAACGACCTTTATAGTGCCAACCAGAACAGAGTCGATCGAGATTTGGTGATAACTCTTTGGACCTCATATTTGCTACAGCATGACCACATGAACTGTTGTGGTGCAGTAGTAGTGTCCCTACCTCTGGACGAAGAGGCCTGGGTTTAAGTCTGACCTGCTCCAGAATCATATTTGATCCAGCTGATTAAACATACTACACAGTGTGACCAAGATGGCTCTTTTGTGGTGCAGGGTTAAATCTTCCTACCTCCAAGCCAATGGGTCTTCAAAGTCTCTATAACAACTTCTACCATATTAATGGAACTTGCACCTGGCTGTATTCAGCCAAAAAGACCATATTACACTTGAGGCAAGAGTCTCTCCTCATTGCACAAGAACATGGTTTTATTCTACTACATTTGACCAAAGAACTTGATGGATGCCTATGGTGAAAATAGATGGTAGCATCAAAACTACCTTATACAGACAGTACTTTCTTAATCCAAACACTTCTGTCTGCACTCAGAGTGCTTCCAGATCCTACAGTGCTTCTGCCCAACTGCACCCCCATGAAACAGAAGGATTACAGGCAACAGAAAGACAAAAAATTTGATAGCAATCGGAGTTGAACTGACAAGAGATATCTACATTCTCTGCAATAACCACCTTTCAACTCATTTCACATTGCAGTACTTTTTAAAATGCATTTTAAAAAACTTCCACACTCAGATACATAGCCTCCAGACTGACAGAAGGCCTAGCCCTAAGATTGTTGGATTATAGAGGTCCAAGTGTTGTGACCACCTTCAGAGAGCATACACAACATGAGAAGCAGCAGCAGCAGCAGATTGCCACACATGGCGGCAAGTCATGTGGGTTTCATTTAACAGCCTCCCACAATGCTGGCAATCTTGGAGGTCTAAAGATTTCTTCAGATACAGTTTTAAGAAAGTTTGGGAGAAGATTTGTAGCTCGGGTGCTCGTTGTTGTGGTTCTGTTCGCCGAGCTGGGAATTTGTGTTGCAGACGTTTCGTCCCCTGTCTAGGTGACATCCTCAGTGCTTGGGAGCCTCCTGTAGAGCGCTTCTGTGATGTTTCATCTGGCATTTATAATGATTTGTACCTGCCGCTTCCGGTTGTCAGTTCCAGCTGTCCGCTGCAGTGGCCGGTATATTGGGTCCAGGTCGATGTGCTTGTTGATTGAATCTGTGGATGAGTGCCATGCCTCTAGGAATGACCAGCTATCCTTAGTATCCACACACTCAGATGACAAGCAACAGGAGTTCAACTGGGACAACACTACTATTATAGGACAAGCCAAACAGAGAACAGCCGGGGAATTCCTAGAGGCATGGCACTCATCCACAGATTCAATCAATAAGCACATCGACCTGGACCCAATATACCGGCCACTGCAGCAGACAGCTGGAACTGACAACCGGAAGCTGCAGGTACAAATCACTATAAATGCCAGAGGAAACATCACAGAAGCGCTTCACAAGAGGCTCCCAAGCACTGAGGATGTCACCTAGACGGGACGAAATGTCTGCAACACAAATTTCCAGCTTGGCGAACAGAACCACAACAGTTTTAAGAAGCCTGTTCAATGCAGAAAGTCAGTGGGCATTAATTAAAAAGTTAGGAAAGCAGCAACAAGAAAACATATCGGCAGGTAAAAGAAAGCAAAATTCACCAGTACATTATGGGCAAGAGGATAATCAGGGAAAGAGAGACCTAAGTGGCAAACTCAGAGTGGAGTTGGAAGACAATGAGGATTTAAATGAATACTTTGCATCTGTAATCAATCACTTTAGAGAAGGATGACATTAGGTATATAAAATCAATAAGGATAACTTTAAGGATATCCTTGAGCAAATTACAAGCAAGAAGGAGGCGGCACTACTAGCCTCAACATTGGATAAGTTCCTAAGCTACTGTGAGAGGCAAGGAAGGAATTTTCAGAGGCCTTCACATTAATTTTCAATCCTGCCAGAGAACTGGAGGACAGGCCAGATAATATGGTACTAATATTAAAGAATGTTGGTAGGAATAAACCAGGCACTATAGACCAGTGAGTCCAATGTTAGTGGTATGGAAACTATCAGAAACAATTCAGAGACAGAATTAATCTCCATTTGAAGAGGCAAGGATTAATTAAGAATAGCCAATGCAATTTTTTTTTCTTGGGGAGAGCAGGACATCATGTTTAACAAATTTGATTCAATTTATTGAATTGGTGACGACATGCACAGATGAAGGTAGAACAATGGATAGTGTAGGTGGACCTCACAAAGGCTTTTGACAAGATCTCATATGGAAAGTGGTCATCAAGAACCTATAGCACCTAGGACATGGATCCAAAATGGACTTACCGACACAAGACAGAGGGTGACTTTTGTGAGTGAAAATCAGTGTCGGTGATGATCACTTGAAGTGCCACAGCATTCAAAGCTACAGGCCAAGGGCTGGGAAATGCAAGAGTAGATCACCAAAGATCATTAGATAGCACCTTTCAAACCCACAGCCACTTCAATCTACAAGGATATGAGCAACAGATAGATGGGAACACTACCTGCAATTTCTTTTCTCAAACCAAACCATTCACCATCCTGACTTGGAAATATACAGCAGTCCTTCAATGTCATCAAGTCAATACCCTGAAATTCGTTCTCCAAAATCATTGTGGGTCTACCTACACCAAATCAACTACAGTTGTTCAAGGCAGCACCACACCACCATCTCAAGGGCAATGAGCAGTGGGCAATAAATGCTGGCCAAAATTTGATGCCCATATCCAATGAGTGGATTTTCTTTTTAAAAAGGTGCTTGATAACCAGAATCAGCCTGATGGTCTGAAATGTCTTTCTATGCTGTACAGGTTTTTTTCAATAGCTGGAAGAACTGAACATTCAGGAATCCTAAAGAGAAGAACCTTATGGCAAGTTTATGAACATACAATCAGGAAGAAAGCCATCTGGCATCTCAGGCCTGCTTTACATTTTTATAAGATTACGGCTGACTTGACTGTAACCTCAAAACCACAGTTCCAATTACCCCGATGGCCTTTCATTCCCTTTCTTATCGAGAATCTACCAGTCTCTGCCTTTAAAAACATTCAAATATTTTTTCACCATTTTTTCAGGGATGTTCCAAAGACTCAAACCTTAAAAAAAAGTTTGCCTCATCTGCTTGAAATGGATAATTCCCTATTTCTTAATGACCCAGACTTTCAGATTCTTGGTTTAATGCAAACATCTTCATAAAGCCCATGAAATAAAAGAAAAGGCAATGAGGCCAATCCAAAATTAGATCAGTGACAGGAAACAAGAGAGAATGCAATGGTTGATGGATGTATGTCCATATGTAGTAACAAGAGTGTTTGACAACAAAACATGCTTCGATTGGATGCCTGGTCAGTACAGATGAGTTAGACTGAAGGGTCTGCTTCTGTGCACTGTGACTATGATGCTATGGAAGCATCAGATCAAAATCTGAGCAAGCAGGGATAGAATGTGCATTCCCTCTCCATTATGGATCAATGGCACGATAGGCCTCTTACAGGATACCTTTACCTCATTCGGCAAATTATGATGTTATTCCTCATAATAAAACAGTTAGACATGGGTAACTTGGTATTGAAGAATCTAGCAATATTTATTACACCTCAGGTCAGATACAAACATTAGATTCACAGACAGGAGTATCTGGGGTAGTACTAAGAGTGGAAAGGCAGGCCATATCTTCTAATCTTCCTTAGTTATGGTGAAGTTCCCTAGTAACCACAGGCCAGTCAGTTTAAGAGCAGAATGTAGAAACAATAATCGAGGGGGAGACAAGACAACAGAAACTTGGAGTATGAAATGACTCTCTACAGGCCAGTATCCTGTCACTTAGTCACCCTTTATTTATACATTAACAATCCTTGACTATAATACTGCCTCATACAGAGCCCTTCCTGATGAATGGCTTTTGCCTGAAACGTCGATTTTCCTGCTCCTCAGATGCTGGCTGACCTGCTGTGCTTTTCCTGCACCACTCTAATCTAGCCTCTGATTTCCAGCATCTACAGTCCTCACTTTTGCCTCATACAGAGTCAGGCAGAGTGTCAGTATCCTTAACAGCTCAACCCTTTTATGTCAGCCAGGGCTCCCAGATTGTACTAGATTAACAATCCCAATCAGAGAACTCATTCTGAAAACCAGCTGGCTGACTTTGTTACAATTACAGAGCAGGTTCAGTTAATTCAGGAGAATCAGCACAATTCATTCAAGGGTAAATTGTTAATCAATCGTATTTATTAAATGCAGAGGAAGTTGTAAAAGGGAATGCAATAGATGTTGACAGTCACTTTCTTCAAATCAATACAGACAAAGTACCACATCAAACACTGATTGAGGCTCATGGCACAAGGGTTAAGGGGGGGGGGGGGGGGGGGGAAATGGGGTTTCAGTGTCAACTTGAATGAAAACAAATTATCCAAGGGCAGAAAATAGATTCATTTTTAGAATAGACAGCACGGACTCAAATGGGTCAAATAAGTCTTATGAACCATAATGACACCACAACTCTCAAGATGGGGTACTGGGCTAATGGTCGGATACTTGGTAGTGTGGATGAGCAGAGGGATCTTGGTGTCCATGTACACAGATCTCTGAAAGTTGCCACCCAGGTAAATAGTGCGGTGAGGAAGGCATATGGCGTACTGGCTTTTATTGGTAGAGGAATTGAGTTCCGGAGTCCTGAGGTCATGATGCAGTTGTATAAGACTCTGGTACGGCCGCATCTGGAATATTGTGTGCAGTTTTGGTCGCCATACTATAGGAAGGATGTGGAGGCATTGGAACGGGTGCAGAGGAGGTTTACCAGGATGTTGCCTGGTATGGAAGGAAAATCGTATGAGGAAAGACTGAGGCACTTGGGGCTGTTTTCACTAGAGAAAAGAAGGTTTAGGGGTGACTTGATTGAGGTGTACAAGATGATTAGGGGGTTAGATAGGGTCGACAGTATGAACCTTTTCCCGCGTATTGAGTCGGGTATTACAAGGGGGCATAGCTTTAAATTAAGGGGGGGTAGATATAGGACTGAAGTTAGGGGTAGGTTCTTCACTCAGCGAGTCGTTAGTTCATGGAATGCCCTGCCAGTAACAGTGGTGGACTCTCCCTCTTTATGGGCATTTAAGAGGGCATTGGATAGGTATATGGAGGATAGTGGGTTAGTGTAGTTTAGGTGGGCTTGGATCGGCGCAACATCGAGGGCCCAAGGGCCTGTACTGCGCTGTATTCTTCTATGTTCTATGTTCTATGTTCTATAAGTTGATCACTGTGACCGATTTGGATGAAAGTCAAATCATTTTAAATTAGCATCTGTAAAAAAGGGCTTTACCAGCACCACTGACCCAGAGGGAAAACAAATGGCTGACCTTAAAATTTGCACTACTTACAGAAATAAGTTACACACCTGCATAAGTATTCTCTTCATCAGCAGATTCACCAATCTATACAAACATTCATTAGCTCAAGAAGCTTCTTGCGGCACAGCTGCAGAGTCCTTACCTTTGGGTCAGAAAATCCAGATTAAAGTCCTACCTGCTGCAGAAGTGCGTCAGAACACATCTGAACAAATTTAAAATATCAATTACAGCTCTAGAATTCACTTCATACCAAGAAAGATTCTCCACAATTTCTACTACAATCCCAGTCAACTATTTAACTAGTGACAGAACCAGTTATCCATAAATTGATGCAGTTAATTTAACTGGAATATTCTGGTAAAAATGCCATTTACTTAACACTTATAATCAACACCTTAAAGTATCCACCATGCTCAATTATAATTGGAATCAGAATAAAACTTCCATATTTTGATTTATTTTGAAATCTGAACAAAAAATTCTCAAACATTAATGGAATATACGTAGGAAATACATTTTCCTGCGTAACACTAAACAGGGATTTGCATGCTGTTAGAGTTCATATTTCCTTTAGATATCTATTTCAAATAATCTAAAATCAAATTCATTCCCAGATGCTCTATAAATCTAAAAAATTCAAATTCCCTGTCCATTATTTTGAGTGTATAGGAACTTGACTTCTGCAGCATTCAAATTGTGACAAGTGATTCAGTGGAGTTATCATTTTCTCTTTCCAATACCACACCTATGCTTACTAATTGTCCATTTTTATCACAACTGTGTTTCATTTCTAAAGAATTTACACTTCAGGAACTCACGAATTTGACAATATTATTGAGTCATCAGACCATCATCACAAAAGTATGTTTGGATAGACGTTTTGCAGGATGCTTCACAAGGGAAGTAATACTCCTTCAAGTTGGCTAAAATCTCAATGAAGGAATGAAGATAACAGTTTAAAAATACCATATAGGCATAAATGGATATTTAAAAGAGACTGCTGATTTTTTATGATTCCCAATTGAATCAATATGTGCTGCAATGATTGGCAGAAAAACAACATCATGGCAATTTCTTATTTAACGTTCCAAACGTTCAGAAAGCCATACACCAGTCTACCTTCAGCTTACACAAGACCTGTGAATAATTACTTTTAATTGAGTGACCAAAGAAATCTTTAAAAAAATGCAAACACAACCAAAAACAGATCCAATGTTATTTCTAAGACTGAAAAATTGCTGACTCCTTCACAGAAAACAACTGCCTAAAGCAAGATAATGTTCTATCAAAAGCTGGTCAGTCAAAATACAAAATGTCTATTTCAGTTTGTGTCATGTCACAAACAGAACAGAATAAAAATGGTGCATTCCTTGATGGTAAACAGCAGGCAGAGTTCTAAATTGCCAAGAGACATGCTACTGCATCCACAAGAGATTTATACAGTGCATCCACATCCTGTAACTAGACACTAGAAAGAAAGCAGCATCTACTTCTAGACGTTGACGATAGTGATGAGCTGTCACATAAATCATGCTGGAATTCATAAATAGAATTAAATGACAAGAAATACCTGCTAATATTTTTATCTGAATGTGAATGGCCATTAATTTTGAACCACAAAACAACAAGAGACACATTTTTATTGTTCTTCTATTTCACTCCTTTTTCCACTGTGAATTTTTTGAAATAATTAAGGAACAAGAGCAAGCAACTTTCACCTTGGCCACATCGATAAATGATTCATATTTGGGAGCATAACAAATGCTAAATTTCACTAAAAAAAAATGTTTCTTCTGTGGAGGAGGTATTTGCCAAGTTGTCAGCTTGGCCTAATTGCAATTTTTGTACACACCCAACTTACTTGAAGGTCTAGGAAAAATCAGTTACAAGGGATTAATGTTGCTACTTGTGTAGAAGTACAACACATGCACTGGTTGAGCTATACAGCCTTTGGACACATTTTAATTTCTATGTAAATTTGTCTTCTTTTCAGTTAGATTTGATAACATGAAACACTACTCCCAAGAGGCAGCTTATTTATTAAGTGATCAGGAAAGTTGGTTGGGCAATCTCTTCTAAAAGGCCTGCATAAACACGAAGAAATGAAGAAAATGGCAGCAAAGTGACTGATATCTGGCTTCTAGAAGTTCTCTAGAGTGAAATCGAGATAGGAAAATAATCATCAGCAAAAAAGAGATCTTGTTTCAACACAAAGTTTAAGAATGCCAAGCCAAAATATTCGATGCATATTTTAAGAAATAGCACAAAACGTACTAGAAATTGGTGAGGCAGATAAAACAAATTTAAAACTGGTCTACCACTGCCAAGATCAGCCTCCATTTTACCTTCAAAGCCCAAGTGACTGCACTGTTCCCAGCAGGATGAATCAAAATCATTGCATTCATAGCATCCCTACAGTGCAGAAAGGGGTCATTTGGACCATCAAATCTGTACCAACCCTCCAAAGAACATCCCACCCACCCTATCCTCATAACCCCACATTTACCATGGCTAATCCATCTAGCCTGCACAGCCCTGGACAGTACAGGACAATTTAGCATGGCCAGTCCACCTAACCTGCACATTTTTGGACTGTGGGAGAAAACCGGAGCACCCTGAGGAAACCAATACAGACACGAGGAGAACATGCAAACTCCACATAGTCACCCAAGGCTGGAATCGAACATGGGTCCCTGGCGCTGTGAGGCAACAGTGCTAACCATTGAACTTTTACCAGGAAATACTTCACTACATCTCTTATTAAAAGGCATTCACTCAAAACCTATTACTGCCCACATACTTAGGTTTCACTATTGGTCACACTGGCTAGAGTTTAATTTCATCATGCAGATTGCAAGAGGAGCCTTTTAACTAGGGCACACATTAACCAAAGTCCATTATTCTTGCAAGAGAAACTTTGGCACAAATCAGGCAGGGGCAGAACTAGAACAGAGGCTACCCTTGTCAATCTACAGGAGAAAGACACGACAAAACTATGGGAAATGACCAGGTAAGCAGAGCTGGATGACTGCTGCAGCACATGAAATCTGTGTGTTTGGTAACCAGACCTATTCAGAAGTAGGTACCATTCAGTACTTCGATGCTTTATTGGCATACCAGCTGACTCAAACCATGGCACTCAGCAAATCGCAGGATTTAGCTACCTAATGCTCATGTTGCTATTAATTCAACAATATCTACAACTAAAATAAAATCAGACTATAACAGATTTCAGCCAATGAATGTCAATTCTCAATAAAAAAAAGAGTCACAAGCTAAGAGTGTAAGGTTTAAGGTGCACCAAAGCCATGGAAATGCTGCCACATAAACCAGTTGTGGCAGCAGTCAGGACAGCAGGTACAGAACTCCACATACTGCTGATCACACAGCACTGCTGACATGGAAGTGCTTGGAGTTCACAATTGCAGTTTGCAGGTCAACATTAGTGTAGTCAGTGACATCAGATTCAGCAGGGGAAGAGAAATGCTGTGCAAATAATAAAAATTCTATTGTGTTTCTGGACTTCCAAAAGGTGAAGAAACAATTTGTTCATACAAACAAAGCATTGGTCAGCTGCTCAATGCAAGGACAACTGCAGACTTGCTGATGTGAGAAAATTTCCCGATGGTATCCTAAAACAAATGGAAGAGTAGCAATTTTAGGATTAGGGAACTTGACTGACTGATGCACTGCTGTACAACTTACTGCAGCTCTTGCTGTCAAGAGATGGTATTGCACCGACAGCCTCCCTGTAAAAATAAAGCTTCCTTATACACTGGTAATTTGGTATTCTAAGGGGAAGTGTCTCAGACATTCAGCACCTTTTAGGGAGTTGAGGACACCAGTAATCTAGTTCATATCACTCCAGCTGCAATTCCATTTGCTTCATCCAAATTGTTGCTTGGGCTCCTGATCATCAGACTTACTGTAAGGGATTACAAGGGAACTAAAAGCCCCTCAGCAACACAGCACACATTATTTCAATTGGACATTAGTTTGAGCAGATGCAACATTAGAGTGAACTTACATGCAACATGTTTTGACAGTTACACGGAGCATCATGTTTGCACCAATTTATCATGAATTAACATTCAGAGGACACAAGAACAACAACTGTCAAGGCTCCTTAAGCTTTTCAATCAAATCCTACTGACAATAGTTAAAACAAAAACAGAAAATAATTTCTCAGGCAATTTCATGATTTCAGTGAGGTCAAAAACAGTGGAATCGAAGAATACTGGACAGCTGGCTGAAACTGATCACGTTTTTAGCAATCTAATTTTGCTCAACCAGAATCACAAGAAGAAATTAGAACGTGGGTTAAGTTTATCAGGGAATGTAACTTCTTGCTTAATTTGAATGGATGTGAGGTTGGGGGAGAGACAGAACAGTGAAATGCTAACCTGGAAGTCTGTGCTCCCCACACACTGGAGTCTGCAGCAGGTAACATAATAGATCCTTACTCAGCAGTCTGCCCAATTGACAGATTGGGCCTCCACTCAGGAAGCACTGGCAGGAAGCCTAAGGTCCAGGTAGTTCTGAGCTTTGGGGTATGGTACAGGAGAATACAGTGACCAGTGACATAAGAGATCAAGATGGAGGTGGGAGAAGTGATCAGAAAAGGTCCAGTACCTAGAGGAGTGGGATTGCAGGTCAGGGTGGCATTTGAGATCCAGCAGGTTAAGTAGAAACACATTTGCCTCCTACAGCCACTTGCTCATCTTCCTCTATTTGCCAGGTTTCCTAAAGCACAGGAAACCCAAGTGTCTAGAAAACAGAAGCTAATGAAGTAGAGTCTCATGATTTTTCAATTGCCAGCTTGCCACCCGAGTAGAGGTCAGTTGCCTCCCCCTGTTAAAACCAGGAGTTTGAAGGTTGAGGTAATTATTCAGATGTTTAACATACTTGTAACCCAGCCATGCCTTTTTGGGTGGTTAAAACATCCGTCTATGACACACATTTCAGAGTCTAAGGATGATGGTATTGAAAACTGTCCAACTAATTGGTCAAAGGAGCTAGAAGAAAAAAAGCCAGACGTGTAGATGACGACAGATGGTCAAAAAAGGACAATTAGTTCTGACTTGATACATTAACGCTTTCCCTCCACTGATGTTGTCAGACCGGAGTTTCTCCAGTAATTTCAGCTTTTGTTTCAAATTTCCAGCATCTGACATTTTATGTCATTAGAGGCTAATTTAATAGTTATGCTGTAGGATGGAAAGCCATTGGAAGTCAATAGAAAATAGATATACATAGGGGGAGCAGGAGAAAAACAGATCATAAAAATTGAATATTCATATCACTTAAGATTCTTCAGTCTTACAAGTTTTCTCAAATATTAAATGAGAAGATAGAAGATTACTTCAAACTCTGGGGACAGCTAATAGCTGACTTCTGAGTTATCAGATTCAAACTAGAAATATACTGCACACAGACTAAATATGTGCACAATTTTCCATATTTTGTCAGCTTAGTAAAATGAACTTTAACTAGTGATGAAAGTCTTTTTTGACAAATCAACAGGACACTTTGCTTTGAAATCAATGTTTGACAATGACTGATCCACAGCCTAATTACTGGTGTGTTCAACACCACAGGATGTTGCATGAGGAAGACAGAGGCTGATTTCAGCATAATTAGTAATCTTGAAGCCAATCACAATATAAAAGGATGGGCTTCACCTGTTATTAGGAAATAGTGTACTTCGCAAGTTGGACGGTGATGGTAGGCTTAAAAGTGAGCACACGCAAGACTCAATTAATCTATTCTATCACTTCCACACCTGTCACAACACAAGAAAATATGGCTAAATGGGTACTTTACCATCTTCAGGAAGAAAAACTGTTTCAGACATAGCCCTTACACCTCTAGCACTTCCTCCTCCTTTGAAAGTCCACCCCCTCACTCTCCACTGTCCACTCAAGTATGAGAAAAATTGCCACCAAGCTTTCTTTACCACTTTACTCACCAGCCCTTGTCGAGTACCTTCTCATTCTAAACGATTTCAACTCAGCCTACACACCTTCCTCTTATCCTCAAGTCTCTGCATCTAATCTCTCACCATATTCATGATTATCACCTTGTACTTTAACAAAACTTTACTGGTATATTACAGAAATCATCTTTGATCACTTCCTTGTATCGCATTCCACATGCTTACCCCTTCCACACTTCACCCCTACCTTCTGTATCCATTTGGAAAAAACTATTCCCCTATCCATTTCTCGCTGCATCATCTTGGCTGTCTAGATTTTAACCCTTTTTTCATGCAACATTCCTCCATGCCTTTATGTCCAAGGAATGTACACAATACCAAAACAGCTCAAAGTCACAAATGACATTCCATACAATTGTGACAATGGTAAACTATTGCTCTTTGTCCTTCCTAACTAGTTTACACCCTTTGTCCCAGCCATCCACAGTATCCTTGTCCAATGCATCTGCATTGTCATCCAGTTTAGCGTAAACACTCATGCTTCATCTGATTTCGAGCTAATTTAAAGCCATCATCCTCAGTTGTCATTCAAACAGATATTTGGCTATCAACAGAATCCCTCTATCTGGCAACAGTTTGAGACACCAGATTGTTTTTTTGATGTTGTATTTAACTGGGAAAATCTTCTAACCACATCTGTGCTGTCATCAAGACTTTAACATGGTTAACATTGGCCAACCTGGTTCTGCCTCAGCTGATTTGTTAAACTCTCATTTTGTGGACTCAGACTTTCCAGGGCTGGACTCCCATGTCCCACTCTTTTCAAAACTGAAGTTATCCAATGCTTTGCTGCTCATGTCTTCATTTGCACTAGATTACATTCATTTATCATCTCGTGGTCACTTACTCACATTGTCTGACTAATAGCAAATGTTTTGACTTCCAAATCCTCTATAGCCTCCCCACAAATTTCTAAACTTCTGATATCAGCACTCACCTAACAGTGGTCCCAAGCATCCCCAGTTTTTACTGGTCTACAACAGGTGGATGTACCTTTACACTACCTAAGCCCGAAGCTCTGGAATTTCTTTACAAAACATCTTTTCTCAGAGTCCCTTATTGTCTCTGAAAACTCTCAAGACCTCTTTATCAAGTTACTGAACATCTACCTTAAAAATGCTTTATAGGGTTCAGTGCCTAAATTGGCTTTATTATGGTCCAAGAATACTTTTTTTTAAATGATATTAAAAGGTGCAATGTAAATGGCTGCCTTTCTAAATGGGCAAGGTAAAAACAATGACTGCAGATGCTGGAAACCAGATTCTGGATTAGTGGTTCTGGAAGAGCACAGCAGTTCAGGCAGCATCCAAGGAGCTTCGAAATCGACGTTTCGGGCAAAAGCCCTTCATCAGGAATAAAGGCAGAGAGCCTGAAGCATGGAGAGATAAGCTATAGGAGCGTGGGGATGGGGAGAAAGTAGCATAGAGTACAATGAGAGAGTGGGGGAGGGGATGAAGGGGATAGATCAGGGAGGGGAGGATGGAGTGGATAGGTGGAAAAGGAGATAGGCAAGTAGGACAAGTCCAGACAAGTCATGGGGACAGTGCTGAGCTGGAAGTTAGGAACTAGGATGAGGTGAGGGAAGGGGAAATGAGGAAACTGTTGAAGTCCACATTGATGCCCTTGGGTTGAAGTGTTCTGAGGCGGAAGATGAGGCACTCTTCCTCCAGGCGTCTGGTGGTGAGGGAGCGGCGGTGAAGGAGGCCCAGGACCTCGGCAGAGTGGGAGGTGGAGTGGAAACGTAGGGCCACGGGGCAGTGTGGTTGATTGGTGCGGGTGTCCCAGAGATGTTCACTAAAGTGCTCTGTTAGGAGGCGCCCAGTCTCCCCAATGTAGAGGAGACCACATCGGGAGCAACGGATACAATAAATGATATTAGTGGATGTACAAGTAAAACTGATGGATGTGGAAGGCTCCTTCAGGGCCTTGGATAGAGGTGAGGGAGGAGGTGTGGGCACAGGTTTTACAGTTCCTGCGGTGGCAGGGGAAAGTGCCAGGATGGGAGGGTGGGTTGTAGGGAGGGCGTGGACCTGACCAGGTAGTCACGAAGGGAACAGTCTTTGCGGAAGGCGGAAAGGAGTGGGGAGGGAAATATATCCCTGGTGGTGGGGTCTGTTTGGAGGTGGCGGAAATGTCGGCGGATGATTTGGTTTATGCGAAGGATGGAAGGTGAGCACCAGGGGCGTTCTGTCCTTGTTACGGTTGGAGGGGTGGGGTCTGAGGGCGGAGGTGCAGGATGTAGACGAGATGTGTTGGAGGGCATCTTTAACCACATAGGAATGGAAATTGCGGTCTCTAAAGAAGGAGGCCATCTGGTGTGTTCTGTGGTGGAAATGGTCCTCCTGAGAGTAGATCTGGCAGAGGCGGAAGAATTGGGAATACGGGATGGCATTTTTGCAAGATGTAGGGTGGGAAGAGGTGTAATCCAGGTAGCTTTGGCAGTCGGTGGGTTTGTAAAAAATGTCAGTGTCAAGTCGGTCGTCATTAATGGAGATGGAGAGGTCCAGGAAGGGGAGGGAGGTGTCAGAGATGGTCCAGGTAAATTTAAGGTCAGGATGGAATGTGTTGGTGAAGTTGATGAATTGCTCAACCTCCTCGTGGGAGCACGAGGTGGCACCAATGCAGTCATCAATGTAGCGGAGGAAGAGGTGGGGAGTGGTGCCGGTGTAATTACGGAAGATCAACTGTTCTACGTAGCCAACAAAGAGACAGGCATAGCTGGGGCCCATACGTGTGCCCATGGCTACCCCTTTGGTCTGGAAGAAGTGGGAGGATTCAAAGGAGAAATTGTTAAGGGTGAGGACCAGTTTGGCCAAACGAATGAGTGTGTCGGTGGAAGGGTACTGTTGGGGACGTCTGGAGAGGATTGACATAGTGGTTGAATGTTGCCAAATTTGCTATATTACAGTCTAGTTTAACAATGCCATAAGTGTATAGCATATTAAAATTAGTGCTATCCGACTGGTTAGTTCCCTTTTGCAATTTGTTTGGATGCTCAGACCGCAGTTGCTGTCGCCTTCACACTCACCCAGAAAAGTATTTCAAAATGCTGCTTTTTCAACTTGACCTTGTAAATACTGTAGTAGCAATTGAATTTGAAATGAGTGGCAGCCAAATCTATTTCTGAAAGAAGACCAATTTAGCTGGTTCCCTTTTTATTTTACCTTCTGACTATTCACAAACTAATACTTTAATCAGTTTGGAACATATGTTTTTTGAAAATGATACTTTGTATGTAATTTTGATGTGTGGGGCATGGTCCTTGGCGCACAGCACAAGACAAAAATATTCAAGCCTCAAAACTTGTTACATTGCTAGTTTTGATATAGTCTTCTGCCAAATAAATGAAACCATAGTACTCTCTTGTTCTACTCCATGAAATTTATTCTTTGGTCATAGTTATACTTTTGACTGCCAACTTGATTGTTAATAGGTTGTAGACAAGTAATAACTTTCTCCCACCATGGAAGTGCACAGCTACAAAAGCACAATTGCTTTGAACATAGTCTCAGTGTCATACACTACCACCTTACCGTGCTGCCCACATATTCACGTCTATTTAAAGTTTCATTCCATCTTAAGCAGTGCAATCTATCACAGCTAAAAATATTTTCTTGAACAATGATTCTTTTTCCTCTATGATGCAGCATCAGGAGCAGACATGGGAGTCATGATAGCCCTATACTTCAGAATTAAAATTTTTCAAACTACAATCAACTATCATTTTCCAGCAAAAATCTTTATTTAGCCATGAACTCCGAAGTGCTTTTTTCACTTTCTCCCCCCCCCCTTCCTCCATCTTAGGTTTGGCATCCTTTGTTTCATTTGTAGAATATAAATCATTCTCCTACTGATGACTGCTGTCAAAAGAATGCCAAACATTCTTATTGGTGTCTAAGACACAGCAATTTTTGCTTCTAGTCAATGTTATACAACTAATTCTAAAAAAGGTTCTTTCAGTATCAAATTTCTAGTAAATTTTAAATACAAAATCTATTCAGTAACTGAGCTTCTATCTGATCCATAAATACCAGTGTAAAATTAACCAAAAGAAATCACACAATGGAATGAGAATACATAAGTGACATTAGGTGGTGAAATTTAAAAAAAAATTCGCAAATGTCTGATGCAGTTAGGTGTCATACAATATTTAAAAGGGACACCAAAGGTCATACACTGTGCCTGAAGACCACTTACTTCCTGAGGTGAACACTTCCTTCATGGGGGAGGTACTCCAGGTACTCAAGTCCATAAAGTGGTGACTTGTGCAGCCAAGGTTTAGGAATCACAGCCGCCACGCAGGTAAGATAACCAGCTAAACGTCACAGCAATTAACAAAGAATAAAAGCACAACATGTTGTGATATTTCAAATATGCTGAACATTTCCTATCGGAAGGATGTTGTGCAACTTGCAAGTTTCAGAAAAGATTGACAAGGATGTTGCCAGGGTTGGAGGGATTAAGCTATAGGGAGGGACTGAATAGGCTGAGGCTGTTCTCCCTGGAGCGTTGGAGGCTGAGGGGTGACCTTATAGAGGTTTATAAAATCATGAGGGGCATGATAGGATAAATAGACAAAGTCTCTTCCCTGTGGTTGGGAGGGGGAGGGAAGGGGGGCAGGGGCGGAGGGAGAGTCCAGAACTAGAGGGTGTAGGTTAGGATGAGAGCAGAAATAAATAAAAGGGAACGAAGGGGCAACTTTTTCACACAGAGGGTGGTAGGTGTGTGGAATCAGCTGCCAGAGTAAGTGGTGGAGGCTGGTACAATTACAACATTTAAAAAGGCATCTGGGTGGGTATGCGAATAGAAAGGGTTTTGAGGGATATGAGCCAAGTGCTGGCAAATGGGACTTGATTAGGTTAAGATATCTGGTCAGCATGGGTGACTTGGACCAAAGGATCTGTTTGTGTTGTACATCTCTATGACTGTATAGTCTGGCAGCACCTGTGAAAAGAGGAAAAAGTAACAGTCAAATAAGCCACTTTCACAGAATGAGTGATTTCTTTGCAGAACATCTCTGTTCAATCTGCAAGCAAGATCTTGAGTTTCTGGCTGCTTGCCATTTCAATTTCGCCATCTTGCTCTCTCACTCATATTTCTGTTGTCTGCCTGCTAGTGTTCCAGTGAAGCTAAACGGAAATGCAAGACACAGCTTTTCATCTTCCAATCAAGCATTTGCAGTCTTCTAGACTCAAAATGGAGTTCAAAGATTTAGAAAATGAACGTCTGTTTAACTTGAAAATTTCCACTGCGTTTCTCACACTCTAAATGTTGTCAGCCAAGGTGAACATTCCCATTAACGACGAACATTTGTACACTTCCCAAGGCTTCTGCAAATAGTTTTTCCTCATGTTACTTGGAGTGTTTGGGTCCTGGATAAATATTTCCCTTGGCAGGTTGTATTATTAAACCAGTTTTGCTAGTTAATTGACAGTGCCCTAACATTTTCTAGCCTTTATTCACACATCAGAATATTAAATCCACTGTTGAAGTGATGTCAATCCTCAGATTGTTTGTCACATTTCACCTTGCAGCTAGCTCAGTTGTGTGCACCCTACTTGCCAAACCTTGAAAGTAGCAGTCCTCGGTTGCTCAGTTTAAAAAAAAAACCTTGTTAGAAGAGTAAAAGAAATACAGAGGTATTTCACAGCACTCTGATCAACCAACATAAAAACATAATGGGTATCAGATGTGGGTGGACATTCACGACAATCATCTTTCTTGACCATTGCACAGATATACATCATACCAGATGAAACAGCAGTCCCATAAATTGCTGAGATTTTGTATTAGCTTTATTTTCATTCCAATCGTGCTTGGCACTGAGCTGAACGTTACTGCTCCCAAATATGTATTGTCTTTCAGTCACTACCACAAATCTCAGTTTCTACATAAGAATATTTACCTTCAGCATAATGAAAGCACCATAATAGCATGATACAAACTTTCCTAGACTGATATTCTTTATATCCAGGAAGTCCAGCGGAGGGAATTGGATATGCTCTTCATATGAAAGCTTTGACAAAATGGGATGTGTCAATAAAAGTGGTCTTCTTAAATCAGTGCAGTCAGCCCAACTCTTTGCAGCCACATTTGGGTACACATTCACATCACATTTATAACTGAATCTCTTAGGATGGGGAAAGTCATTCTGCTACATGCCTTAAAAACTCTCAACCACAAATGAAACAACTGCTAGAACACAGTCCTGTCCACCACAAGTTCGACAAGATCAGGACTGTATTTTCCTCCTACCTCACGTAAAAGATAACCCATTTCTCCTTCAAAGTGAATAATCAACCTTTAAACATTTATTTAAATTAATTTATAATCTGTTTAGTAGATAAATTTTAATATGTGCAAAATGTTACCAAAACACAGCAATGTCACTAAGCTAACATTTGCCAGCAGCACCAATACAAATTTGCTTTAATATAGGGTTTAGTGTGGACAAATAGCAGTAATTTTAAACATCCTAAACATTTTGGTCAATTTATTTGTTAAACAAATTATTTCAGATCAAAAATTGTGAATGAATTATCATGGTATGTTGTTCCAGGTGACTATTCCAAGCTGGAATTAACACTTGGTCAATTGTATGTTCCATTTCATGTTACACTGCTCAAATGTTTGGAACTCACCACTGATTAAAAACACATGGGGAGGAGAAATTACAGACTGACTACAGTAACATCAGTAGTAGGGAAATACTGGAATCTATTACACGCACGTGACAATAGGACACTTAGAAAATACCAACAGGATTAAACAAAGTCAGCATAGATTTTATGAATGAGAAATGATGTTTTGACAAATCTATTGGAGTATTTTAAGGAAATAGCCAGTTAAATAGATGGGGGAGATTTAGTGGATGTGACAGATTTGGATTCTCAAAGCTTTTGATCAATTCCCACATAAGAGGTTATTATGCAAAATCAAAACATATGAGATTGGCTGTAGAATACTGGCATGAGTTAGGACTTGATTAGCAAACAGCAAACAATAGAAGGAATATATTGGTCTTTGAGTGGAATGTATGATTAATGCTAGTCACAATGTATCATTGATCAGGACAAGTGTGTGAACGCACATGACAGATGCAATAAAACATGGAGAACTGAAGTTATCCACTTCAATAGGAAAAGCAGGTGACAGTTTCGGATGCATAAAAACAGTATCCAGGTGCTCTTACAAACTGGTCACCAAAAAGCATGTCGGTGCAACAAGCAATTCGGAAGGCAAATGGTACGTTGGCCTTCATTGCAAGGTTTGAGTACAGAGGAAGGAATTCTTAGTGCAGTTACAGGTCCTGGTGAGGCCAGACTTGGTGTCGTATGCACCATGTTGGTCTCCTTAAAGGAAAGATACTTAGCATAGATAGAATACAGTGAAGGTTTGCCAGATTGATTCCTAGGACAGCAGGCTTATCATACAAGGGGAAATTGTGTTGACTAGGTTGGTACTTACTGGAGTTCAAAAAAAAAAAATCGACAGACTGTCATTGAAGCACAAAATTCTGACAGGGCTGGACAAGTGGGTGTTGGGATGATGTTTCTGGCTAACATTCAGATCAAAGTTCCATAATCTCAGAATACAGGATAGGCCGTTTCAGACTGAGATAGGGTAAAACTTCACTCAGAGGGCTGTGAACTTGTAGAATTTTCTACCAGGTAAGACTGTGGAGGCTAAATCACAGAATATATTTAAGAAACAAACAGATTTCTCGAGACTAAAAGGTATCAAGGCATGTGAAGGGACAGCAAGAAAATAGTGTTGAGATACAGCAGTGACTATGGTCATCTTTAATGTCAGTGCAAACTCAAATAATCCATTTGGCTACTTTTGCTCCTATTTTCCATGTTTCACAGCACCACTACCACAATCTTCGCCTACCTTCAGTCATTGCAGGGGGATGGATGTTTCTATGTCTTTCACCTATTTACTAATTAAGAATGAAATAAGGCATTGGTAACAAATTCTGATCAGAGAAACAGTAATTACATTTCTGTGCATACAGCATTTTCAAAAAAGGTGAATAGCTGTATACAATACACAGCATTCAGGTATAGCACTTGTGCAATTTCAGCCTGATTGAATTCAACTGAATTCATGAAAGCAATCATAAGTGAAGGAATACTAATCAGCAGGCAGGAATGTAAATCAAATTAAGTTTCTCAAAAAAAGTCAGAAAATGAAAAATGGATACAGTCACCAACTGCAATAAAAAGGCAAACCAACTAATTAAAAAGCTGAGCACTTACAACTAGAAATCAAGTTTAGTGGATTTTTTAAAAAAGCATCATATGCAATTTACCAGAAGACAGAGGCAATGGTTTAAAACAGACAGGCTGCTAATTGCTTAACACCTGTCACAACCTCAAGATGCCCCAAGTAAAGCTAAGATTGCCATTGTCTTACTGCATCATAGAGCTGCTCTCTCACTAGAGAGACAACTGGAAGTGGCTTAACTGGAGGGTTACCACACACCCAGCAAGGAGGGAGCTCGAGAACCAGAGTCCTTTAGGATGTCGGCATCACTATACATTTGAAACCAGCTGCCCAGCAAAGTCAGCTAACCAATCCCCTGTCCAGAGTAGCTCATGAAGTACTTTTTAAGCGTAGTCACTGTTTATTGTAGAGAACAAAGCAGACAAATTGCACACGGGAAGGTCTCTCAAACAGCAATATGAATAATAAACCGAACCAACAGACAATTCAAGAAAAGGTTTTGAAGGTTTAATATTAACCAAGAAAATGTCTCAAGGCAAATCAAACATTATTGGCAACAACTGAGCTCAAACTGAAGAGAAATAGCAGGCGGGAATTAAAGGAGATGGAGCTAAATGCCTGAAGGCACAGCTATTAATAAGAAGAGTAAGATTACAACAGGTGGAGTTGCACGACTATCAGAATATTACAGGCACAGAAACTTTGGGGCTAAGGCATCATGAGATTACGAATGAGATGATAATTAAAAGCTCATCCAATTAGGGAGGGAAGACTCAGGTTTCTATGGTCGCTGCCCTTTCCCATTCATCTAGGGCAGAGCTACCTACAGAAGGATGACAACCAAAACGCCAGCTTAGAAAAGTATAAAATATTAAAGTCATGCTTTAAACACAGGTAGTTATACTCCAAACAATACTTCCTTGCATCTCTGTGACCAAAATGCCATGCACCTGCACTGCTCACTCACTGAAAAGCCAAACGCCAATACCTCATCACAAAATTAACTTAGAAACACCCTATCCTCGAACTCACCTTGCATGGTTGCTACCTGATGAAGGAGCAGAGCTCAGAAAGCTCGTACTTTCAAATAGACCTGTTGGTCTATAATCAGGCGTTGAGAGATTTTTTAGCTTTGGAAAAAAAATTGAGACACTGACTTGCTCCAATTCATATTCCATCCCACCAACCTTTTACACTGGGAAAGAGCACTTTTCTATCTGTAATCTAGTGCAGCAACATACAAGTACAACCTTAAGTGTTATGACATCATAGTGAGCAGTTATTACAAGTTACACCCTTTCAACCAAAGTTAGGAAGTGCAAAGTTTGATTGGCAATTGAATTGTTGACACAGCAATTAAATACACAGTCTTGACTTGGGATCTGGTGAAATAAACACCAAATTAGTAGGGCTTCAGGCTTAAATAATGTAGAATAATCATTATGCAACAGACAAGATTATTGTTCTGCCAGTAATCTGATTTGAAGAGCAAGGATATGATATGCAGTTGCAAATCTTTAATCAAGTCTGTCCCTTTAGAGCTGTTAGTCAGGTAAACAGAATCCTGAAGCCAGTTAGAGGATAACTGGCAAGATGCTATTAAGTTCAATTCCAGTCCTTCAAAGTTAGCAGGAAAATGTTTTATTTTAAAATTTAAAAAAAGTTTCAACGTTTGTATTAGGCAGATAGATGTAAGAGATGAAAAGGAGCACAGCCAACCACAAATGCAGGTAGATAGAGACCACTGCTTCACCACTGTGTCAAATTGGTGAGCGACTTGCAATTCACCATGAGTTTAAAATTTCCGTCAAGACATTTCTTTGGGTTGTCTTCAAAGTACACATGTATCTCCCTAATGGCCAACTGTAAATAAAACCAGCAGAAAGTCACCTTAAAATAAAAGGATTTGAATCTAAGAATCACCACAGAAAATTGGTAGTCCAATCTTTAAACTGAATTGTTTTATCATGAAGGGAAAGTAAAATTCTCGTACTTCAGAAAATATGTTGAAGTTTTCCTGCTTATTTAGGAAAAACAAAGACCACAAATTTCTTCAGCAAAATAGCAGATATATTAATTACAAATCTTGAGAGCTAGCAAGATGTTGTCACTTTCATGTCCCAAATAACTTGCTATGGAACTAGTCCTCATAATTTAAGTGATTACTTCAGACAATGAATATTCATTAGCCTAATCAATTGTTTTAACTGATCAAATTTATAAAATGATCAATTCCTACCTAGAAGCTGGAGCAAGTGCCAGACCAACTGTAGGACCATTATGTGAACACTCACACCAATAATTTACGTGCCTCATTTGTGATTGCTGAAATTGTGTTACTTTGGGTTAGTCAGACAGATACCACAAGGAGGAACATATTCAGTTGAAAAATCATGTCAAATCAGCAGTTTTTCCTTTTAAAGTGCTTATATACAGTATTTTCCCCGCATCAAGAAATGATGCAATTAAAATCCATTTGGCTTAACTGCATCCCTGATAAGTAAATACAATTCTGAAGGCAACTGGGCATTCAGTGAAGAGGAACTGACTTTGTAAAGTGATAACTGCAAGCAAATAGAATCTTAAACATATAGATTAAATCTATGGCCCTACTGCAATGTGTGAAGACAAACCAATAATTTGTTTGACACACGTAATCATATCACTGCTCTCCCACACACTTTTGCAAGGGGATTTAGAGCTTCCTGCATCTGCAAATGCACAATAGGATTAAACTGGCACTCAGAACATAGGCAGCAGCCATATCACAATTGAAAATCCTTAACAGCAGTTAATAAAAGATAGATAAGTATTTTGCATCAATTTGATAATATACCAGATCAAAAAGTTGTTCTTAAAAAAATTATGAACCAGGGCCTTAAAGTTTTAACAAAATTGACAAGGAGAAAAACAGATAAAAATTTTGCTAAATTCTTCAGTTCGTAACTACAATAAAAAAGATTAATAATGAATTATAAATCCAGGAATGGTACAAGAGATAAAGCAGTTCTTATTGAAAAAGCAATACCTCAAACCCAGTCATGCAGCTAAGAAAATCCAACAGGAAGGAGAGAAGCTACACTGATTGGGAAGGTAAGCACATCTAAAAGGAAAGGTATTATTTTGGGTCAGAAGTCTCACTTGAATGAAGTGAAAAAACCATGAACCCAACAGCAAAAGCACATTTAAGAAAGTGCCACAGTCAGTTCTTGGTTCTGTCAAAATTGCAAATTCTAGTTCATATTGAAGATTCAGATATGAATTTTAAGCAAGTGGTCACATGAGAATATCTCCAGCAGTTTAAAATTTGAAAGGCTTCCAAGCAAGATAGCATTATATTCACATCTTTTACACCACTCTTCCTTTCACAGAAAAGATTATTTAGCAAAAAAGCTGTTCAGGAGTCATGGTGGTTGTGTTGTTTACAACCCTTCCATTCAATTGGTAGATCGCAAAGAATAAATTTTGATGAGTCATAACTATCATATACTTATCATAATGATATAGAATACAGCATAGAAATAGGCCACAGCCCAAATGTTCTATGCTAGTGGCTATGCCTGCTCTCATTGTAACTGATCTGATCTGATTTGCACACCCTTCTACTTCATCTTATTTATCTGTTGATGGCATTGGGGCATTGCTGGGGAGGCTAGTATTTACTACCCATCCCTAATTACCTTAGCAAAGTGGTAGTGAGCAACCTTTTTGAATTGTACCAGTCAACTTGGTGTAGGAATATTCAATGTTGTCCAGTTTAATTTGCCCAGGACATAATCGCAGTTTAATTCAACCATGTGGCTCTCTAGGTCATTTCCGAGGATATTTAAGGATTAACGATATTGTTGAATGTCTTAAGTCACGTGTAGGCCAGACTTCCTTCCCCCAACAGCAGGTGGATTTGCACAACAATCAAACGTGATCTCACTCTGTTTGATCAATCACCTTCCTTACATCACAACATCAGAAGTGGGGAAATTTGCAGATGTTCAGCACCACTTGCTACTCCTCAGATACTGAGCAAGTCCATAACTGCAAAACCAGACAATATCCAGACTTGAGCTGAGAAGTGGTGAGTGGCATTCCACACAAACAAGTGCCAGGCAATTACCATCTCCATGGTGAGAATCTAATCATCTTCATTTAATATTCAAGAAGTTTAACCATCATTGAATCCCTCATGATCAGCATCCTAGGATGTATCATTGACCAGAAATTGAACTGGACTTGTCATTGACTATAGCTGCAACAGCAGGTCAGAGGTTAGGATTCCCAAAAAAGTGAGCAACACTTTGATTCCCAAAACCTATCCACCACTTACAAGACACAAGTCAGGAATGTGATGGAACATTGTTCACTTGCCTGGGCAAGTGCCACTCCAATCACGCCTGAGAAGCTTGAAACCATCCAGGACAAAGTAGTCCAATTTATTAATACCACATCCACAAACATCCACTCCTTCCATTACAGACAAGATGCATTGCAGTAATTCACTAAAGATCTTTAGACACCACCTTCCAAACCCAATGATCATTTCCATCTGGAAGGACATGGGCAGCAGGTTCATGGGAACACTACCACCTTTCAAGGCACTCACTGTCCTGACTTGGAAATATATCGCTGTTCTTTTGTCATCACTGGGTTAAAATCCACCAACTCACCCCTAAATGCACTTGGGCGCAACTACATAACGTGGACTGTACTGGTTCAAAGCTGCAGCTAACGCCCTTTGAGCTGGCAATGCCCACATCCCTAAATGCATGAGAAGTGCTAGGACAAATTATATTATTTCAACTCTTGCAAATTCTATGCATTTAGTTACAACGTAATATAATAAACAGTATTCTTCTATGTACTGCGCTGTATTCTTCTATGTTCTAAGATATTCAGTAGTGCAGTTATTTGAATATACAGCTAATCCCAAAAGTCTACAACTAACATGTCAAGCAGCATCCATGGAGAAAAGCTGAGGGAATGTTTTCCATAGATACGCTTGCTTCAAAAATCTGATTAAATGATCTTTCAACTTGAAAATGCAGTTTTTACTTCCAAAACTTGGAAATAAAATTTCTCTGCTAATGATAATACTTCTACACAAAATTAAACAGAATCATCCTTATCCTTGGTGGATGCCAAGCAGATAAACAAGTGGTTATTGAGCACAATTCTAGCAACAATGCTGATGTATTTATATAACCACTGGAACGTTAAAGAACCAAAATCGGCATCCTTTGAAAGAGATGGTCTTGTGTGGTTAGAGTTTGTCAATACGTAGTACAATTTCAGTATTGTTATTATTGCTGGTGAAATAAAAGCAGGAATTAAAATAAGTTAATCTTTTTATATATAGTAACATAATTCAGCTGTTTCCGGGATATCTGCACTTGGGGCTAATTTTTCATGGATGGGAGTCTGCTTGCCTTAATTTAAATGAGAATATCAGTTCTAAGATGGCTGACCAAAATATAGCTCATTTTTAAGTTTATCTTGATGACATTAGTCCAAAATATATCCAGCTGTGGTCTGACATTAAAGCCAGGTGAGATGAAGAGCTGTGAATGTCAGAGGTGGGGCCTTCCCTGAGCCATTGCTGCATGGTTAACATATTTAAGCCCATTCAAAAACTCATTTCTTGGAAGATCAAAATTCCTAGATTTTTCATCATTTATATAAATGATTTGGATGTCAGCACAAGAGGTATAGTTAGTAAGTTTGCAGATGACACCAAAATTGGAGGTATAGTGGACAGCAAGGAAGGTTGCCTCAGATTACAACAGGATCTGGACCAGATGGGCCAATGGGCTGAGAAGTGGCAGATGGAGTTTAATTCAGATAAATGAGAGGTGCTGCATTTTGGGAAAGCAAATGTTATCAATAAGTGTATAAGTCCTGCTAAGATCCTAGGGAGTGTTGCTGAACAGAGAGACCTTGGAGTGCAGGTTCATAGCTCCTTCAAAGTGGAGTCTCAGGTAGATAGGATAGTGAAGGCATTTGTTTTGCTTTTCTTTATTGGTCAGAGTATTGAGTACAGGAGTTGGGAGGTGATGTTGCGGCTGTACAGGACATTGGTTAGGCCACTGTTGGAATATTGCATGCAATTCTGCTCTCCTTCCTATCGGAAAGATGTTGTGAAACTTGAAAGGGTTCAGAAAAGATTTACAAGGATGTTGCCAGGGTTGGAGGATTTGAGCTATAGGGAGAGGCTGAACAGGCTGGGGCTGTTTTCCCTGGAGCGTCAGAGGCTGAGGGGTGACCTTATAGAGGTTTACAAAATTATGAAGGGCATGGATAGGGTAAATAGGCAAGTCTTTTCCCTGGGGTCAGGAAGTCCAGAACTAGAGGGCATAGGTTTAGGGCGAGAGGGGAAAGATATAAAAGAGACCTAAGGGGCAACCTTTTCATGCAGAGGGTGGTACGTGTATGGAATGAGCTGTCAGAGGAAGTGGTGGAGGCTGGTACAATTGCAACATTTAAGAAGCATTTGGATGGGTATATGAATAGGAAGGGTTTGGAGGGTTATAGGCCAGGTGCTGGCAGGTGGGACTAGATTGGGTTGGGATATCTGGTCGGCATGGACGGGTTGGACTGAAGGGTCTGTTTCCATGCTGTACATCTCTATGACTCTAAACATTTGAACACTAACTATTCATCTACCCAAGAGCCATTCACAGGTATTGGCAGACAGAGGTTCTTTATCAAAAATAGGTTACTACTGTAGATGCTATCACAGCTGCATGTTGCCAGCCATATCTCCATTCGTCCTTGGCTTCAGGTCATCTGCAATGACCCATGCGCCCCCACCCTGGCCCCACTGCTTGAACAAACAGCAGTGTAATAACAACTGATTGCAAGTAACTCCTTTTAATTATAGTACAGTAATTTTCAAAACAAGTCTATCCCATGTAGTCTACAAGACCATAAGACACAGGATCAGAAATTTGGCCATTCGGCCCAGAGTCTGCTCTGCCATTCAATCATGTCTATTAAGTTTCTCAACCCAATTCTCCCACCTTCTTCCTGTAATCTTTGATGCCCTGCACAATCATGAACCTATCTTCTCTATTTTAAATATACTCAATGACCTGGCCTCTACAACCTTACGTGGCAATGAATTCCATAGATTCACCACTCTCTGGCTGAAGATGGTTCACGGCTCACCGAGCATCGCAACTGGGTCCACAGGTGCCAACTGGACCTCCCAGTCACCGCTCATTTCAATTCCCCCAACCACTCCCTTTCCGACATGATCATCCTTGGCATCCTCCATTACCAAAATAAACCACAGCGCCGATTGGAGAAACAACGCCTTATCTTCTGCCTGGACAGCCTACAGCCTGAAGGACTCAACATAGAGTTCTCCACTTTCAAATAACCTCCCTCCCCATCGCCCAACTCCCTTCCCAACCCCTCCCCCTCCCTGCCACCAACCAAATCCATTCCTCCCATTGACCAACCAGGTCATACCTGCTACCTGTCTTCTCCAATCCCTACTGCACCACCCTAGCCCCACCTTCCCCTTTATCTGCAGCTCCACCTCCCCCCACCCCACCCATCCCCAGTCCAGAAGAAGGGTTACAACTGAAACGTCAACTTCTCCACCTCCTGACGCTGCCTGGCTTGCTGTGTTCTTCCAACCTCCTGCCTGTCTACTCCATTTTAGATTCCAGCATCTGCAGTTTTGTTGTCTCTATCTGAAGAAGTTTCTCCTCATCTTTGTTCTAAAAGGTCTTCCCTTTAAGGCAATGCCTCTGGTCCTAGTCTCTCCTATCAATGGAAACACCTTCCCAATATCCATTCTGTGCAGGCCATTCAGTATTCTGCAAGTTTCAATTAGATCCCACCCCTCCTCCCCATCCTTCAAAACTCCATTGAATATAGTCTCAGTCCTTCTTTTCATTCCAGGGATCATTCTGATGAACCTTATCTGGACCCGATCGAGGACCAGTGCATCCTCCCCGAGATATCGGGCCCAAAATTGCTCACAATATTTAAAATGTATTCTGAAGAAAGCCTTATAACACTTTGGAAGTACATCTCTGCTTTTATGTTTTACTCCTCTCAAAATAAATGCCAACATTGTGTTTGTCGTCCTATCAATGCAACCTGCAAGTTTACCTTAAAAGAATCCTGGATTAGGATTCTCAAGTCCCTTTGCAAATCAGACTTCCGAATTTCCTCCACATTTAGAAAATAGTTAATGTCTCTATTCTTCCTACCAATGTCCTGTACAGCCGCAACATGGCATCTAAGTTCCTATATTCAATGCACTGACAAATAAAGGCAAGCACACCAAACACCTTCTTCACTATTCTGCCGACCTTCAAGGAACTATGAACCTGCATTCCAAGATCTTTGTTCAGCAACACTCCCCAGGACCTTACCATTAAAAAGGTGTATACATCTTGCTCTGATTTGCCTTCCCAAAATGCAGCACCTCACATTTATCTAAATTAAACTCCATCTGCCACTTCTTGGCCCATTGGCCCATCTGATCAAGGTCCTGTTGCACTCCAAGGCAAGCTTCTTGGCTGTCCACTACGCCACAAACTTTGGTGTCATCTGCAAACTTACTAGCCATACCTAGTATGTTCACATCCAAATCATTTATATAAATGATAAAAAGCAGTGGACCCAGCACCAATCCTTGTGGCATATTGCTGGTCACAAGCCTCCAGCCCAAAAAGTAACCTCTGTCTCCTACTTCCGAGCCAGTTACATATCCAAATGGCTAATTCTGTATTCTATGCGACTTAATCTTATGAACCAGTCTATCATGCGCAACCTTGTCAAAGAGCTTACTGAAGTCCACACGGACCACGTCCACCACTCTACCTTCATAAATCCTCTTCATCACTTTCTCAAAAAACTCCAAGTTGGTAAGGCACGATTTCTCACACACAAAGCAATGCTGAGTAATCAGTACTTGCTTTTCCAAATAAACGTCAATCCTGTCCCTCAGAACCTCTCTAGCAACTTGTACAACACTGATGTCAGGCTGACTTTTTCATGCAACCTTTCTGCAATACTGGAACGACGTTAGCCAACCTCCAGTCCTCTGGTACCTCACTTGTGGCTATCGATGATACAAATATCTCAGCAAGGGGCCCAGCAATTGTGATTAGGTAAATCAGTTTTCATGGGTTGGATTGGAGGTATACATAATTGGCCAAGGTAATGTTAATTCCCCCACCCCTAGCTGAGATCATATACTCCAACACCCAACTTCAAGGAACAATCTTCAGGAAGTCATCTAAAACCTCATGCTTCTCATCTCTTTTCAGCAACAGGATAGATGTGTTCACACAAAGCAGCTTATGACGTACTAGACACACTTGACAACAATAATAGGAAAAGAAATTGCTGGAAAAGCTCAGCAAGTCTGGCAGCACCTGTACAGAGAAGTCAGAGTTAATGTTTCAAGTTCAGCGACCCTTCCTCCAAACTCTTGACAACAAACATTCAATGCAGGCCCTCATGAGCGGGGCTTTGAAACAAGAGAAAATTTGACAACAGTTCATGGTATATCACTTGTCAAGAGATCATTCTTTCTGCAAACTACTTGTTCCCACAAGTGTCAAATCTATTTCTCAAGTCAGAGTGTCAGTTCCACACAGCATGGAAACATGTCCAACTTGTCCATGCCAACCAGATATCCTAAACTTGTCTAGTCCCATTCTTGGATCCACCACACTGAAACTTGTGGAAGGTTTCTTCAGGCCAAGAAGCATTTTCTAAATTTAATGTAAACTGTTTGAACACATCTATTAAATGGATTACTGCCAACAGTAACAAACGAGCAGGAAAACAAACTGGTACCATTGAAGCTTTGCACAATAAATATAGTTTAATCCTTGGTCTTTCATTAACAATGGTAGTAACATGCTTTAATATTCATTTCCATCCATTAGAGTGCTTGTGAAAAGCTGGAGGCACCTGTTATTTGCTTAACAAACAATCAAACCACATCTATAAAAAAATCAAAATACTTAGAAAAGAATAAACTTAAATCAAGAACAGAAAAGTTTGGAAACCTCAGCAGGTCAAGTAGCATCAATGGAGGGAGAAACAGGATATATTCCATTGTGGGGTGTGGAGGGGGGGGGGCACAAAAAGCAGCAGCATCTCTATGCAATTGATGTTTCGGCATCAGCCCTTCAGCAGCAGGGCTAATACCCGAAACATCGATTCTCCTGCTTCTCGGATGCTGCCTAACCTGCTGTGCTTTTCCAGCACCATACTCTAGACTCTGATCTCCAGCATCTGCAGTCCTCACTTTCTCCTCCAACTCTGTGCCAAGTAATGGCATCTTCGGAGGCAAGTTGACCACTGTAGAAGATTCAATAAGATAACCATGTGAATGAACATCAAATAATTTTGTCATGATTTGGAGGTGCTGGTGTTGGACTGGGGTGGACAAAGTTAAAAGTCCATAACACTCGGTTATAGTCCAAAGACTTATTTGGAAGCACTAGCTTTCGAAGCATTGTTCCTTCATCATTTCTGTATTACTGTTACTTGAAAACTATTGCTGATGGGTTACAACCCAGTGGGGTAATGCCCTGTAAAATCAAGCCCCATTATTTCTGAAGTTCAACCAAATGTTAAAGTTTTATTAAAAAACAAGTACCCACCACAACTAATTGACCTAACTTTCAGGCTGGGTTGATAGAAAGCATGGAACAGATTTCAGTATTAAACAAGAATTTACTACATACAAAAACAGAAATCGCTGACAATACTCAGCAGGTCTGGCACTGTGTGCGCAGTGGGTGGGAGGAGGGGGTGAGGCTTGGGGGAGGTGAGAAGGAGAGAGAAGCAGAGTGAACATTTCAATTCCAGTGAAACTTAATCAGAACTGTTCTGAAGCATCCTCCACAGACGCTGCCAGAACTACTGAGTTTTTGCCAGCAATTTGTTTTTGGTTTGCTCTCCAGCGTCCACACTTCTGTTTATTTTAATTATAAGTAATTAGACTGCAGCTACAGGGAAACAGATATAACCACTAACTAAAACTCTAAACCCTTTATAAACTGCTTCCTTACAAAATGCACAGTCAAGTCGGTGAAAATAGATCCCTGGTGGAAGTAGACAAAACTGGAAGGTTAGTGATCTTTGTTTCCTGATTCCAAATTCAGAGATGATCCTAATTTGGCTCGTCAAGTCCTTGGTGTTCAGTCATCTTTCTCTGGAAGCGACTACTGGCTCATTCACTTGGAAAATATAGCACTGATCAGTCAATTCAAAAGTCACAGTTCATAGCAACCGCTGCATGTCTTCAAGAGAAAAGAGGTTTTTTTCAAAATTGCTGAGAACAGGCAACGTCAACTGGAGAGAACAGAACACCATTGCACCTTTTTGCTGTGTGTCTCTCTGCAAACTTATTTCCAGTTCCAACCTGCTCAGTTAACCTCAGAACCAATGAGCTTCACTTGTAAGCATTTCCTAAACTCCTGATAATGTGCACATTGCAGGAACACAGTCACAACTAAAATGTTTACAATTGCATCAAATTTCTTGCCGAGAAATTATGCAGTCACCCCGACAAACCCATTTTAAAACTGTTCTCTCTCGTTGCAGTCCCGTTTTTAAAATAGAAAAATAGAGTGATATGGTCCTGACTCAAATCAATGACAATGAAAAAGGTCACAAATTAACTGTTTCTCTTGTCACAGATGTTGCCAGGCCAGCTTAGTGTTTCCCTAATTTTCTATTCTGTATTGAAAATCAATTGATTGAACTTGAAAATATTGCTAGTAGCTCAAGCACCCAGACAACAATATTGTATGAAACAAAATGCAATTCCTCGGCAAAATTATTGTACAAAACATTTCTGTACTCATTCTGCACCAATTCAAGCCGTTCAAAGATAATGAATGGTGTTTGAAATGAAATATCTGAAAATATTCTCTCAAGCATCATAGTTTCCACACTGTAGAGAATCTAATAAATAAGACCTACAGGTTTAAAAGTGGTAGTTGGCCAAAACATTTTCTGTAGATAGGAAAGTTAAATAATAGCATGAAACATTAAGAATAAATTATTAGCAGGAAATACAACAAATCTAACTCAGAACTTTACAACTAACACAGAAACACCAAATTGTTCGAAAGGTGGTAACTGGGACAACTCTTGTGAGCATTAACGACAGAATCTTTGGAGTTACTGTATTCATGCTGCTTCTATAGAAGCGCTGCAATATCCAGCAGTGACAACTTAGGAAAAAACAAAATACACAAATTCTGTATGGTGGGTGTATTGGGAAGAGGGAAGAAAGGGAAAGTTGATTTTACCTACAGTTAAATAAAATAAATGAACTCATCACACATGATTTATATTGGTTACTGAAAGACAATTAAGTAGCATCTTTCAGTCATGGCATGTAAAATGATATGCAACCAATTAAGCACTTTTGAAATTTAGAAAAATGAAGCTACTTTACACACAGCAAGCTCCAGAAAGACAAACATCAGTCATGGCTGGATCATTTTTTACTAATACCTCAAAAAGTGTACTCCTGCATTCCTTCAAAGTAGTGCCCTGGGATCTTTATTAATCACCTGAAAGGGTAGACAGGGCTCAATTAACATCTCATCTAAAAGCAGCACCTCTGACTGTATAGTATTCTCAAAGTCAATCCAAAAACATCAATACAATTTCACAGAATTAGAAATAGGGCATGGAACCTCTGGAACAATATGGATCTGAGCTGCAAGCAGAAGAACCAGGAGGTTCTTGGTGTTTCCATTCTTCGAGAAGGCCCACTCAAGCGCTTGAGCCAGTAGGAAACAAACATTCATCAGGATCAAAGGGACAGTCCACCTGCCAACAGTTGCTAACTATCTTGGTGCCAGTACCTCTTCTGTACAAAATGGCGCCAGCAAGCAGGCAAGGACTGCTGTTGGTATTACACCCATTCAAGTTGTCACAATCTTGGAGTGACCCAGTCACAAGCAAGTGACAACGGATAGGTGATTACAGGATGGTGGTCAGCAGCAAGGGCATAGAGTGGCTTTCTGTGTCAAACACCACCCAACCCCTTTCCCAGGGCCTGGCCCCTCAAACACCAATTGCCTTTGAATAAAGGACCACCTGGAATCACAAAGTTTACATACCAATGTTTACATACTACTGCTGTGAGTAAAGAACCTACATCATCAATAAAATGATAGAAGTGGTCATCAACAGTGCAATCAAGCAGCATCTGCTTACCATTAACCTACCCACTGATGCCAGGGCCACTCAGCTCCTGACCTCCAACAGCCACAACCATTTTCCTCTGTGCCTGGTATGACTCTAACCAGTGGACAGTTGCCCCCAATATCCAATGATTCCAGTTTTTCTAGGACACCTTGATGCCACACTTTGAAGACAGCCTTGACGGCAAGGTGTTACCATCACAATCCCCTCATGATCAACATCCTAGGGTTACCATTGACCAGAAACTCAACTGGACTCACCACATGAACATTGGCTGCAAGAGCATGTCAGAGGCTAAGAATACTGCAGTGAATAATTCACTTCCTGATCCCCAAAGCCGGTCCACAACCGATAGTGCACAAGCCATGTGTGGGATGGAATACTCCCCACTTTCCTGGATGGATGAAATTCCAACGATACAAGAACCTCAACACCATCCAGACCAAAAGTATCCCGCTTGACTGGTTCCACATCCACTCCCTCCTCCACTAACATTTAGTAGCAGCAGTGTGTTATTCACAACATGCACTACAGAAATTCAACAAAGCTCCTGAGTCAGCAACTTCCAAACCCACAAACACTTCCATCTAGAAGGACAAGGGGAATAGATACATGGGAACACCTGTAGGTTCCCCTCCAAGCCACTCACCATCCTGATGTAGAAGTATATCGCCATTCCTTCACTGTCGCTGGGTCAGAATCCTGGAATTCCCTCCTTAAGGGCATTGAGGAACTACCTATAGCACATGGACTATTAGCAGTTCAAGGTGGCAACTCACTTGCACCTTCAAGCTCACGCAATAAATGCTGGCCAGCCAGCAATGTTCATGTCCTACGAATGAAATATAAACTCTCAGTCTGTTGAAGATAGTTGTTGGATAGATGCCAGCCAATGAGTCTGATGAATCACTCTACACTATACAACAGGTTAACAATGTCTAGTATATAGGTGATAAACAATTTGAGATTCTTAGAATGATGACTGAGGAAGCATCATGACAGTCAGAAGAGTCAGAGCTTTGTGCAATATTATGAGCTTCATGGACCTGTGCAAAGTGGCTCAAGATAGTGACCCAAAACAAAGCTCTCAAAAGTGATACTTAGGCCGAATGATGGAATAACTCATGTCAAGAGAAGGAATGAAGCTAAAAGCCCAATGAAATTTGAACCAATATTGATCTGGAATTCTAAATAATACATTTTATGGAAAAATCCGCTCACATTAAATGAAGCAGTTAAATGTACTAGCTTAGGTTAGTACATTTTCAAGGTTACAAAGAGAATTGTAATGTTTCATAAGTTACTTAGCCATTAATTGTGGAACAGATCTTCAAATATTATAAAATGTTTAAAAACAATTTTGGACAGCTTCCTGATAATTATCTCAAAGAGGATAAAAACGTGACACCAACACAGCACCTGCAGAAGAGAGTTCTAGCTACTCTCAAGTCTAGTAAAAATAAACGCGGGGAAGGGAGGAAGTAATTCAGAATCAAAAATAACAATTCCCATAGACTGGAATATCAGCATTGGGGCAGTGAAAAGACCAGGAAAACCAATAATACACAATGATGCAAAGGATCCCAAAGCTTCAGTGATCTTACTACCCCATACCAGCCACTGAAGAACTTTTGCCGTGACAACAGTCTTTAATGTCCTCAATGTGAAGAGTGGATACTGTCGAGTAAAGGTAGGTAGGCAGCAGTTTTCAGAACACACCACCAGTCAGTATCTAGAGAAGAGGGGCACTATTCTACGATAAAGGTTAATTGCACGATAGCAACATTACATCAGGTATAATTACTAAGACTTGGGATGCTGGTACAGATTCATCTGCTCCCTCAAAGCTAGAGTAGAATTTCTAGTCTCGACTCACAGTGGTATCAGTAGAATGGCTGCAGCCAAATGTAACAGGACTCCTAGCCCCTTCAGAATCATTACCTTACACAACAGCTCTGAATTCATCAGCTCTGTGGAAGACAGTGTGTCGGAGGGCTGTTTAAAAAAAAACACCTTTATTCTATACATAAACAATATCCTGACCTCAGTGCAGGAGCACTTTCCTATTCTCATGCTGACCTTTCAGCATTTCTCTTCAGTACTCTCAATCTCAAGTAAACTTTCAAAGCAACAACTACCAACAGTCTTCATCCCAGATTTTAAACAGCAATTTTAGGTGTAGATGCTGGTCTCCTCTTAGCCCAAGATGTCATGAAAACACTACCTACATTTGAAATTGGAAGAACGAACAGAAAATTGCATAAAGACTCAGGGTATTAGGCAGTATCTGTAGGAGACTAAAGGTCACTGATCTTAAATATTCAAATGTTCCTCTTTCCCACAGATACTGCCAGACCCACTGAGTACATCCAGTGATTTCTGTTTTTATTTCCTCTATTTTCCTGCCTGATTTCTACCAGAACATATCAAACATTCAGAAGTTTACTTCAGGCCCTGTGCTTGATTCAGTTTTGAGTTCCTACTATGCTCACTTCTGGGCTTGAATGATGCACAACCCTTCATACCTCTCCCAGCATTCTTCATTAGCTGCCTTTCTGCTAAAGTTAATTGCATTATCTGAAAACTTTGCCCCATGAATTTCATTTTGAGCATATCTTGGTTTGTTCAAATTCTTCCAAAAAACGGCAATGAATAAAGTTTAGTACAACAGTTCTGCTAAGGAACACTTAAAATGAGAGATTAATTCTGTTCTTTGAACCTATGAACCATGTTGTGCCCTTATAGAAAAATCACCAATGAAAAACAAAACAGTATTGATAAAAACAATCATCCTTAGCAATAAAGACAAACATCGTCACATTCCTTCTTAAATTAAATTTTTGAACTGATCCATATTCTTGCACTGCCTAATGACAACATGAAAATTCTGGATTTGAAATCGGGATCCTACTTGCACAAAAGGTTCTAGACTATTTTAAAAACTTTAAAATTAAAATGAATGGGAGATGCTTTGAAGAAATTAAACTGCAAATATTTCTGCATTTGTCAGTAAATGACGTATGCAGTAGTTCGTCCACGTCTCCAAGTTTCCAGTCCTCACTATCAGTTACTGACCTTGCCATAGGGTAACTGTTATGTTTCCCAACTGACAGGAAAAGCATGTGGTGTGGTAGCTTCCTGTCATTAAAAAGTCCAAAAAAGAAAACAAAACAGAGGTTGGTCTTCTAGTCATTTCCACCCACCCCCCCAAAGTACACGTTGAAGCAATTGACAGCTTTGTTCAAAGTATCCATTTTAATACCAGAATGGACAAATCAGAATTCATGTGCAATTCAGTAACTAGTTAGATTAATTAGTTCTACTTATTTCAAAAATCTCAATGGTTCTTCTACTAGTAGTATAGTCACTAAGTCGAGGAAAGTGAGTTTCATAGTATAACTGTAACAGACAAAGAATTCGCAAGGGGATCATAGATATGTGGATTGAGTGGGGGAAAATCCTGACTGATGGAATTTAAATGTCAGACCTACTGAGTTTCTCCAGCACTTGGAAATCAGGAATAACAACAAACGGTCTTCTTCAAAATGTCTATGTCCTTCAGTATTTCAGGTCTCTGATCCATTGTCATGACAGTAGAAAATATTGGGAGTTTGACCAGCTTATGGTCAAGAAATCATAAGATAACAACAGAGGAACCACAAAACTGTACAGTATTTTCCTAATTGCAATTCCGTGCTGGTCGATTGGTGCAGTGTTATCACTTGGTTGCTCGTTAATAAAGAGAGGCCATTTTGACATTAAATGGGCAGTCAAGCTCATGATAAGATGATTCTTTGAAAAATGTTTATTCAGCACATAGTAAAGAACGTGGGACAGTGATTAACATTATTGAAAATTTAAAATGTCTAAAACCACCAGTGATGTTTTTGAATTTGTGGTGATCTGTGCTGAAACTGGTGCCTGAACAAGAAAACATCTATATTAGAATAACAGCATTTGCAAATGATATGATCTGGAATAAATGTATCAAGTACTAACTTTAATATTCTTCCTAGGACAAAATTAATAGTACCATATACCCATTCAAGATATCATGGTAAGCAAATTGAACACCCAAGATATGGAAAATAAATTTGATGAGAGAAAATAATACAATATGTCTTTGAACAAAACCTACTGTGGACAACTTTGTTGTACATCCAATTAATGTTAAGCAGAATACTGAAATTATTCTAGACAAAGTCATATTTTAAGTATTATATGTGATGGATAATTGAGGCACAGCAGCAATCTAATTGCCAACTCTAATAGCTCAGAGTAGCAAAAGTGTACATCCTAAAAAGGTGTTAAGTTCAATCCTTAGTTTGTGCCAGTTTAGCTAGTTAGGAGAGTTTAGGGTTGTGTAACCAAATTCAATGCCATGACCAGGCAGTTATGTTCTGATTAATCAAGGCATTATCGCGGTATGAGCAGTGTTTCAAGACAACCAAGATGGCCTGCACCTTAGGATCATCAGAAATGGCTGCAGAAATAGTCAATTCATTATTTCTAAATTTCCAAAACTGCTGAGATTCTACAAACAGACAGATGAGAAAACTATGAATATTTCACCTTCATTCAAGAAAAGGAGAAAGTCAGAGTAGGAAACTCCAGGTTAGTTAGCTGAAACATCTGGCATAAAGAAACTGAAAAAAATCTATTATTAAGTTGCTTATAGCAAGACACTTTAGAAATCAATGGTGATCAGGAAGAGTCAAACCATCACTTTTACAATTTCAATAGTGAAATTGTAAAAGCTGAGAACTTGAGGAAGTAACAAGCAAGATGAATAAAAGAGAAATCTGTAGAATATGAGGCACAGGAATTTCCAAAAGGCACAAGGTACCACATAGGAAAGTTTGGGTGGGTGTTGTGCTGGTGCAACATATCAGCATGGACAAAAGGATTGGTTAGCTGACAGGAAGCAGTGTAGAGAAAAATTGCTGTTTTAGAGGCTGGCAAGCTCTAACTTCTGGAATGTCTCAGGAATCAATGCTGGACATTCAGATATTTGCAATTTACATCAATGACTTTAATGAAGGAACAGAATGTATGGTAGCTACATTTTCCAGGAGTCCAAGATAGGGGAGGAACATGTGTGGCAAGACTGTGTGGCCAAATACCACCCCCACTCCATCTGCTGACACCACCATTGTCGGTCAGATCTGAAACGACGACAGAACAGAATACGGGAAAGAGACAAATGCTTAGTGGCATTGTGTAAAGCAAACAAACAAACTCTCCATCGACATCAGCAAACTGAAGGAGCTGACCCTTGACTTCAGGAAGCAGAGTGGACGGCACACCCATCTACATTAATGGTGCTGAGGTGGAGATGGTGGACAGCATCAAGCTCCTGGGAGTGATGATCACCAACAATCTCTCCTGGTACACCTATTTCATGATAGTCAAGGAAGTACAATGACTCTACTTCCTCAGGAGGCTAAGAAAATTCAGCATTTTCAGCAAGGGTATGAGGCACCATAAGAAGCATGCTGACTGCATGGTATGGCAACTGCTTGTCTCAAGGCCGCAACAAACTTCAGACAGTTGTGAACACAGTCCAGTCCAGTCCATCACACAAACCAACCTTCCATCTAATGGCTCAACCTACACTTCCCATTGCATATCTCGGTCTCTTGGTAGCTGAAATCAGTAAGTATGCAGGGACAGCAAAAGGTAATTAGTAAGGCAAATAAGATGGAATATAAAGAGAGTAGGAAAGTTTCAGTGTGGGTGTACAGGCTTTGCCAAGACTTCAACTGGAGCATTATCTGCTCGCGCACTAAGCATGCAGCTGCAGACCAACAAGTAATTTCTGTTGTGAGATAATTCTTCTGTCTTAATTGTGCAACTTTAGCCACTGTAAAAAGAAACAAATTCTTAGCCTGAACTAATAGGTTACATAAAATGAATGTTCTCCACTTATTGAGATTCATTGCATTCATCAATCCTTTTACAGTCACATATGTTGACTTGGTTTTATTTTGATTCCAACAGCAAATGCATCCAACATCCTGAGACGAACAAGGTTGATATTATAACTTGGTCATGCTGCTTGAACAAGGCTTCATGGGATGACAGCAACATGGGCAAGACCTTTTTTTTGGTGCATCCCGAATTACCCTGAAAACACCTAAAGTAAGGAAAGGTACTTTCTCATGTGGTGTACTGTGCCTTTAAGAGAGATTTGTTCGATGCTGTTTCTCTTGCAGAGAGGCATTGCCACAGTGGTGCTGAAATATTTGCTTCAGAAGCAGCAGGGAAACAGCTTTGAACTCCCGCAGTATTTACTTAAAAGGAGCATGAATGGGTGGAATCAGGTTCACACAGACCCTGGATTTTAGTTTTGCTCTCATTCAGGGCTTGAAGTTGTCTGTTGAAGCTCATAGATACAGCTCTCTGCTGCAGCAAAAAGCTGACTTGTCTGCAGCTAGATTTTTTTTAGTGTTCCTTTCTCATGGACTGAAGAGGAAATAACATGAGGGAAATCTGTTTTGCTGAATTTGCCTTTGTCAAAGGTGTCTTAAATGCTGCTATATTGAACAGTTGTTGATTCATACGTAAGTTAATTATTTCAATAAAGTTATGCCAATTCTTGCTTTTTTTTTATTTTAATTGTGTTGCAAGAAGAGTGTTTTGTTTAAAGTCTACTAGTGGGCCAATCGAAACACATCTGGAACACAGCACTTTACACTTCCATTGAAATAAAATATACAAGTTAGTGTCTAGGCTATCTGCTTGATACATTTTGAGGGGGTTTGGTCTGATCCATAAAATGCCTCCCATCAGTGTTCTGCTATGCAGTCAATTGGATCCTCAACCACATCTCTTCAAACTTCGACAGTGCTTTCAATTGAACTTATTCCAAGCTGTGCATGTTTGTGTTCTCCTTTGTTATGACATCAAGACAAATTTTTAAAAAACATGTCAACACAGGAAAAACACAAAATATAAAATTAATTTGGAAAACACAAAATTAAATTGGAAAAAATGTCCACCTTCCTTAAATTTTATTTGGGAGAAAAAGACAAATGAATACCAAATAATTTCTTGTGAAAATAAGAAGTGCACGTTCCACAGAACAAGTTTACACAAAATCAATTTCACAATTGATCCCAACAACACACAAGCTTTCAACTACCTGGTCAGTGCCATTTAGTTTATTTACCTTTTAATACCAGAAATGGATTTTGTACAACTATTCAGTAGGTTAAATAAATGCTTGCAGAAGATTATGACTGTATATTTAAGTTTACAATGTGGTGAGCTGAGCTAGCTTTTTTCACTTAATTTCACCAAAGATTGTATGTAGACAGAGGGAGGGATGGAGGGAGGGGGAGGGAGGAAGAAAGGAAGATATAAATCCATATAATATCAAACACACAGTGTTGATCGTTGAAGATGATTTTGCAGATATAAATCAAGCACCCTTATGTTAAATCTCATACCAAAATTGATCATGCAAATAAAATACATCATGATCCCAGATTAATGTCATCCCTGACAAGTCAGATCCCAGAGTAAAATTTGTTCCGATAGGTCATTTTGGTTTTAACAGGTGACCTCTCACAAGCATACATGATGCACAGTTTTAACAATAAAGCAACATTGTATTTTTTTCTTCATGTAATAGGATAAATCAATTCTATTACGATAACAAATTTAAATATTTCGAAACATGGCATAATACACGTATAATCCCTTTAGTTCCAACAGCACTCCATTTCAGTACTGCAATACCATCTCTGACAGACAGGATTTGACTTATACAAAAGAATGCATAGAAACTCAGCAGTTCTGGCAACAGCTGTGGAGAGGGAAACAATTACGTTTGGCATGACTTCTTCAGCTCTGAAAAAAAAATTGTCAGACTCGAGCACCAATAGTCTCGCTTTCCACAAATACTGCCTGATCTATTAAGTTTCTTCAGAAATTTCCAAGTTTGTTTCAGATTTCCAGCATCTAGAGTACTTTTGCTTTTGTTCTAAGGTTGGACAAGATGCAGCTTCAATTCCGGATTTGGAGAATCTGATCACTCTTTAGTGATCAACAAACTTCAATGGAACACAATTACGTTTAAAAGTATGTTGTATATTAATATTAAAAGTCATAAATGTCTGTATTCTAGCATCAAAATGGTATTTAAAAGAGATTATTTCACGGTGTAAGGAAACAAAACCAGTTTGTTTTGTCTGGCAAGACATTAACTAGGCCCAATTACACTGAACTATGTACATTCAGAAAATAAATCTAATAAAATTTGAACCAGAGATATACAAACAACTGCAGTAAAATGTCTGTGCTGAGTGATAGTGGGGGTCGTGGTGGGACGGGTGGAAAACAGGAAGCTGCACAGCATGCATGTGAACAGCTGGAATACCCTTTCAGGAAGTAAATGCACCAGCAGATTAGTGCTACCAATTACTATATATTGGCAGAAGGCCTACTAGCTGCTGTGCATGAATATAATTGCAGGATAAAAAAATCCAAAAGCCCAATGGAGAACAGTTTCCAGGAGTAACATCAACTCATTTTCAAAGTATTAGCAATGGACATAGAATGCAAGAAAAACCCACAAGTGTCACATCACTCATGTAACCCACCTTTACTCGAATACAGATATGAAAATGGGCAGCCATTCTTTATTAAACAAAAAGGTGATGACAGGGCATATTCTGGCTTTACACATCAGGGCTTCCCATTCAATTTAGGGTTTTCTAAGCACTGTAGAGATCCCAAGTGAACCTAGCTGCACAGTAAAATATAAAGTTTCAGCAAATTAGCCAGAGGAAGACAGATGTCAGAAAACAAGAAAATGCCAATGAACTCAAAAAGTTGTGACATTGTTAGCAAAGTTGAGAGAGCGGCTAATTACATTCATACCAAACCTCAAAAATTAAAAATTAAACTTTTGAAACTGTAGTTTATGAAAAACTGACATCACAATGGCAACTGCCATTATAATCCTATGAAATATTAAAAAGGCACAAGTTACAAAGTGCTGTAGAGAACAGTGGAAGACGCTACATTCACCAATGTAGTAGTTGTCCAGATTGGACAGGGGGGAGAAGGAGGAGAGGTGGGGAGTGCGACAGAGAGCGCTACAGTGCTGCAGTTCATTCAGGAAGTCAGGAGTTCCTGCAGCAATGTGCACGTCCACATCATTGTTGTAATTCAACGTAAATTCAGAAAATCACTTCAAGTTTAAGGATGATGAACAACAGCCAATGCCTTTTTCTTATAGGCAAGTTCTAATAAAATTTTAAGCATTTTTCAAAACTATAGTAACTATGGAATAATGAAATTTCAGGTGCAAGCTTGCTTGCTGAGCTAGAAGGTTCATTTTCAGATGTTGTGTCACCATACTAGGTGACATCATCAGAGAGCCGCCAGTGAAGTGCTTGCGTTATGACCCACTTTCTGTTGATGTGGGTCACACCCCCAGCGCTTCCCCGGAGGCTCACTGTCTATGTTACCGAGCATGGTGACAACATCTGAAAACGAACCTTCTAGCTCAGTGAACAAACTTACATGAGAACCTCAACCTGAGCAATAAATCTTCTTGAAACTCACAAATATTGGAATTTAATTGAGTAGTACTATGTGAGAGCAATCCTAACCAGCTGGGAGTGCGAGGAGAGGCAGTGAAATATAAAAAGTAGAGTCAGCCATTCCAAAAGGCTACAAAACACTCTAGAGGGGCAAGGAGGAAAAGTTATTTCTGTCGCAGAGAGGTAATGCATGATTTCGATAAGACCTGTTCAATGGGAGGGTGGAAGGGAGGGAGGACGAGCATGAGGGGAAGGGAGTGAGGGGGGTGGGGGTGGGAGGGGGAAGGGTGGGGAGGGATGGGGGAAGGATGGGGAGGGATGGGGGGGGAAGAAGGTGAGAGGAGATTGGGGGGAAATAAAGAGGAGGATGGGGGGGGGAAGAGGAGGATTGGGGGGGGGGGGAAGAGGAGGATGGGGGGGGGAAGAGGAGGATGGGGGGGGGAAAGAGGAGGATGGGGGAGAAAGAGGAGGATGGGGGAGAAAGAGGAGGATGGGGGAGAAAGAGGAGGATGGGGGGGAGAAAGAGGAGGATGGGGGGGGAGAAAGAGGAGGATGGGGGGGAGAAAGAGGAGGATGGGGGGGAGAAAGAGGAGGATGGGGGGGAGAAAGAGGAGGATGGGGGGGGAAGAGGAGGATGGGGGGGGGAAGAGGAGGATGGGGGGGGGAAGAGGAGGATGGGGGGGGGGGGAAGAGGAGGATGGGGAGGCGAAGAGGAGGATGAGGGGAAAAGAGGAGGATGGGGGGGGGGAAAAGAGGAGGATGGGGGGGGGAAAAGAGGAGGATGGGGGGGAAAGAGGAGGATGGGGGGGGGGAGAAAGAGGAGGATGGGGGGGAAAAAAGAGGAGGATGGGGGGGAAGAGAGGAGGATGGGGGGGAAAAAAAAGAGGAGGACGGGGGGGAAAAGAGGAGGATGAGAGGATGAGGAGGCTGGGGGGGGGGGGCGGAGGATGAGGAGGTTGGCGGCGGGGGGGGGGGGGGGGAGGATGAGGTGGTCGAGGGGGGGGGGGGGGGAGAGAGGATGAGGAGGTCGAGGGGGGGGGGGGGAGGATGAGGAGGTCGGGGGGGGGGGGAGAGGATGAGGAGGTCGGGGGGGGGGGGGGGAGGATGAGGAGGTCGGGGGGGGGGAGGATGAGGAGGTCGGGGGGGGGGGAGGATGAGGAGGTCGGGGGGGGGGGGGGGGAAGGGTGAGGAGGTCGGGGGGGGGGGGGAGGATGAGGATGAGGGATGAGGATGAGGTCGGGGGGGGGAGGAGGAGGTGGTCGGGGGGAGAGGAGAAGGAGGACGACGACTGTGGGGGGGGGGAAAAACGAAGAGAGGACGACGACTGGGGGGGGTGGGAGCACGACGACTGGGGGCGGGGGGGTGGGAGCACGACGACTGCGGGCGGGGAGGGGGGTGGGAGGACGACGATTGGTGGGACGGACGGACGGAGACGAACGACTGGGGGAGGCGACGAAGAGGATGGGGGGGAGGCGACGAAGAGGATGGGGGGTGAGGCGAGGATGGGGGGGGGGGGGGAAGAGAGGATTTGGGGGGGGGGGGGGAGAGGGGGATTTGGGGGGGGGGGGGGGAAGAGGGGATTTGGGGGGGGGGGGGGGAGAGGGGATTTGGGGGGGGGGGGGAGAGGGGATTTGGGGGGGGGGGGGGGGAGAGGATTTGGGGCGGGAGAGAGGATTTGGGGCGGGAGAGAGGATTTGGGGCGGGAGAGAGGATTTGGGGCGGGAGAGAGGATTTGGGGCGGGAGAGAGGATTTGGGGCGGGAGAGAGGATTTGGGGCGGGAGAGAGGATTTGGGGCGGGAGAGAGGATTTGGGGCGGGAGAGGGGATTTGGGGCGGGAGAGGGGATTTGGGGCGGGAGAGGGGATTTGGGGGGGGGGGGAGAGGGGATTTGGGGGGGGGGGGAGAGAGGAATTTGGGGGGGGGGGAGAGAGGATTTGGGGGGGGAGAGAGGATTTGGGGGGGGGAGAGAGGATTTGGGGGGGGGGAGAGAGGATTTGGGGGGGGGGGGAGAAGAGGATTGGGGGGGGAGAAGAGGATTGGGGGGGGGAGAAGAGGATTGGGGGGGGAGAAGAGGATTGGGGGGGGGGAGAAGAGGATTGGGGGGGGGGGAGAAGAGGATTGGGGGGGGGGAGAAGAGGATTGGGGGGGGGGAGAAGAGGATTGGGGGGGGGGAGAAGAGGATTGGGGGGGGGAGAAGAGGATTGGGGGGGGAGAAGAGGATTGGGGGGGGGAGAAGAGGATTGGGGGGGGGAGAAGAGGATTGGGGGGGGAGAAGAGGATTGGGGGGGGGAGAAGAGGATTGGGGGGGGGGAGAAGAGGATTGGGGGGGGGGAGAAGAGGATTGGGGGGGGGGGAGAAGAGGATTGGGGGGGGAGAAGAGGATTGGGGGGGGGGGAAGAGGATTGGGGGGGGGGAAGAGGATTGGGGGGGGGAAGAGGATTGGGGGGGGGGGGGGAAGAGGATTGGGGGGGGGGGGAAGAGGATTGGGGGGGGAAGAGGATTGGGGGGGGGGGAAGAGGATTGGGGGGGGGGGAAGAGGATTGGGGGGGGGGGAAGAGAGGATGGGGGGGAGAAGAGAGGATGGGGGGAGAAGAGAGGATGGGGGGGGAGAAGAGAGGATGGGGGGGGAGAAGAGAGGATGGGGGGGGAGAAGAGAGGATGGGGGGGGAGAAGAGAGGATGGGGGGGGAGAAGAGAGGATGGGGGGGAGAAGAGAGGATGGGGGGGGGAGAAGAGAGGATGGGGGGGGAGAAGAGAGGATGGGGGGGGGAGAGAGAGGATGGGGGGGGAGAAGAGAGGATGGGGGGGGAGAAGAGAGGATGGGGGGGAAGAGAGGATGGGGGGGGGAGAAGAGAGGATGGGGGGGGAGAAGAGAGGATGGGGGGGGAGAAGAGAGGATGGGGGGGGAGAAGAGGAGGATGGGGGGGGAGAAGAGAGGATGGGGGGGGAGAAGAGGAGGATTGGGGGGGGGAGAAGAGAGGATGGGGGGGGAGAAGAGAGGATGGGGGGGGAGAAGAGAGGATGGGGGGGGGAGAAGAGAGGGATGGGGGGGGGAGAAGAGAGGATGGGGGGGGAGAAGAGAGGATGGGGGGGGAGAAGAGAGGATGGGGGGGGAGAAGAGAGGATGGGGGGGGAGAAGAGAGGATGGGGGGGGAGAAGAGAGGATGGGGGGGGAGAAGAGAGGATGGGGGGGGAGAAGAGAGGATGGGGGGGGAGAAGAGAGGATGGGGGGGGAGAAGAGAGGATGGGGGGGGGAGAAGAGAGGATGGGGGGGGAGAAGAGAGGATGGGCGGGGAGAAGAGAGGATGGGCGGGGAGAAGAGAGGATGGGGGGGGAAGAAGAGAGGATGGGGGGGGGGGGGAAGAGAGGATGGGGGGGGGGGAAGAGAGGATGGGGGGGGGGAAGAGAGGATGGGGGGGGGAAGAGAGGATGGGGGGGGGGAAGAG